>NW_022630995.1:83378465-83975038 GCF_010015895.1 Lontra canadensis | reverse complement strand
GCATGTAGTGTTGGTCTTTTATAGAAATTGAACCTGGGAACTTAAATCCTTTTAACATCTCTATTGATATCACCATTGAGCAAGGACTAGTGATAATACTCTCAATGGCTTACTTCCTTTTTAAGGTCTAGTTTTTCCTTGTTGGTCACAGATAATTATCTTAAAAAGACACCCACCCCACAGGCTTAGGGCACTGTGTTCCTTTATCTCTGGTTTCCCCACACCTCCACATTTTTGGGATTTCTGGGAGCCTGATCACATAGCTCTCTATCTCTCCCTACCTAGCCCCACCTGTCCCTTACTCATATTGTATATTAAAATATAAATATAATACTGAATATTACATATTAGAATATAAGTAAAATATAATACTGGATACCTGTATTTACCCATCAAAAATTTTAAATTAGTTTTCATGGATAGACTAATTTTTTGAAAGCTTAGGACTTGGTGGGTTGACATTTTTTTATAGTTAGAAGTAGTATTTTCTGGGGCACCTGGGTGGCTCAGTGGTTAAGCCTCTGCCTTCAGCTTGGGCCTTGATCTCAAGGTCCTGGGATCGAGCCCCACATCGGGCTCTCTGCTCAATGGGGAGCCTGCTTCTCCCTCTCTCTCTGTCTGACTCTCTGCCTACTTGTGACCTCTGTCTGTCAAATAAATAAATAAAATCTTAAAAAAAAAAAAAAGAAGTAGTATTTTCCTGCTTGATTATCTACTCACACAATATCTTTAATATTATCCTAAGCATCTGACATTTTAAAAAGGATGCTTTTTAGTGATTTGTTTACATTATTTGATTTATTCCAAAACTATAAACACACATTATTACTGTTATGCAAATTTTACTTTTTTCACTCTAGTGTTAGAGTGAAATTTCAAGGATAAAAATATCTCATAGACAAAGTATGATTAAATAGTCTGTCAACTATGGTTGTTTATTCTCAATTTTTAAAAAAGCTATTAAAATATTTTAATGTTGTTTTTCTCTTTCTCTCACTTTGCCCAATGCATTTATTTATTTTTTTATTTTCTTTGACTTCTGAAAATTGCTTGTGGTCAGGGAGGCATATTAGGGTAGATGATGTCTAAGGTCTTTTTTGGTTGGACATTTTATTGCTCTATACCTAACTTCTAGCATCAAATAGATCAATTGCTTTTACTTAATCCTGTTTTTTCTTCTGTAATGTAGAACATTTTTTGACACAGACTTATCAGATCACTGGTGCTTTTATCTTTTCACTATAACAGACTTACAAATACATAAAAACAAAATGATTTTTAGAGACCAAGTGTTCTGTTTTTTTTTGTTTGTTTGTTTTGTTTTGTTTTGTTTTTAAGCTTCTGAATTATTTAAAGAATATTTATGTGATACCCAACAGGAACTACAGTTGAAGGAATTTACTGCAGAATGACTGCACCACTGGAAATAGAATGGAAGGGCTCAAAGTCAAGCTGGGATTTCCCCACTATTTTATGGGGCCCTGGGAAGGTTCTAAAGAGGAAACTATGAAAATCACAAACAAAATTAAACATTCATTTTATTTTAAGCAATCTGTGTGTTCATTCTTGTCACACAAAAACCCTTTTTAGAAAGGAGAATGGACTTGCTAAGTCTTAGCAAGAATGGACTTAGCATTAAGTCAATGGACTTAATGCTAAGTCCATTGACTGATTTCAGAGGAGAATGTAACAAAGAAGCATTGCATCTAGAAACAGTTAAGTAAATAGCAGGAATATAAAAGTTATTGTTATTAGCACCTTGCTTTCCATTGATGATTTTTCAGATCATTTGCCTATGCTATTATGCAACTTTCCCTCTTGAAATTTGTTCAGGACACTTACACAACAATCTCATTTTCTTTCCCAAAATCAAGACACTGCCTCACCTGTAACACAATCTTAACTTATGTAAAATTTTCTCTTAATTTTAACATAACTATTGATATATTACTGAAACATATATTAAACACTCTCTTACACATTATGATGAATAATATTGATATGAGTAACGGCAAATATACAAGAACTAGAACTACGACTGTCAACACAAGAACTTAGAACACTGACCCTACCTCCCAAATATGGAGAGATGATTTGTCACCTGTTAACCTAACTTGTTCAATGAGCTTTATATTTCAATCAGTAATGATTTTGACTTCTCAAGATCGGTTTGATATTTTTTTTATTTTTACAAATTTAATGGTCATTCTTCATAGTCTCTAATTATCCATTCAACTTTGTGATGTTCTCTTTTACTTCTTTAAGCATGGTCATATTTAGTATTATCTGCATTTAGCAATTCATATCAACATCTTCTAGGGTTGGGGAATAGAAATCTGTTTTTTTATTTTACCCATTGGTTAGTGTGCCTGCTTATTGCTTGCTGCTAATCTATATCTTACCACCATGCTTTTTTGGGGGATACTTTCTTCCAGAAAAGTCTTTGGTCTGCTTCCTGCAAGCAGCTAGGATTTGCCAAAGACCCAGAACAACTTTGCTCCCTTTCCCAACAGAGGGAACCAAATCAATTGGGGATCCCAAATTCAATCTCTTACCTAAGACTTTTTGGGCTATTATGAGCATCTGCCTTAGGAGAAATTCTTTTCCTGTCTATACACAGTTTTATGCCTTAGCTCTATCTCCAGATACAGGCGTTTGGGGGGCAAAGATGCAGAGGTAAAAAAACATGGTTTATTTTTGTTTTGTTTTGTTTTAGAACTCCTCTACTTTTTGCAAGGCCAGATTTTTTTTTTTTTTTTTAACTAGGATTAAGATTGCTTGAAGTAGGAGGCTTCTTAAACCATCTAACCCGCCATAATGTCAAAAAGGACAATCGAGGCTGGATCAATTTATTTCCTGTGTTTTAAAAATGTATATCTGAGGGGTGCCTGGGTGGCTCAGTGGGTTAAAGCCTCTGCCTTCAGCTCAGGTCATGATCCCAGGGTCCTGCGATCCTGGGATTGAGCCCCACATCGGGCTCTCTGCTCAGTGGTGAGCCTGCTTCCTCCTCTCTCTCTGCCTGCTTCTCTGCCTACTTGTGATCTCTGTCAAATAAATAAATAAAATCTTTTAAAAAAATGTATATCTGCTTGAAAATTTGCTTCTGATATTCAGATGCAGAATTCCAGTTTCCTATTTGACATTTCCATATGCTTTTATTAGAAACTAAAAGTGCATTTCAAAAACTATTTTAAAAATTATTTCAAAATAAAATGTATTTTCTTCCATAAGCTGTTTATTCTTCCCATTCTGTCCATTTTACTAACTCTGGAACTATGTTACTGTAACTTTGCATACTAATAAATCTGTTCATCATGCTCTCTTACATTGACTATTGAGCTTCAAAAATACACAAACTTGAATTGTATATTCCTTTATGAATCTGATGGAAATGGACTCATCTTAAAATGTTTTTTTATGCTCACACACACACAAAAATAACTTGATGCTTTGTAGAAGGCAATGACTTCTTGGACTTATTCAGATCATTCACTGTGTTTTAAACATGATTTTCATATCTCTACATATTGGAAAGTATTCTAGATAATTGAGTTTGGAAGCTTCACATAAGTACTGTTGATACAATAAGTGGGTCTCATCATACTTAAAGTTACCTAACACTAAAACGCATGCTACTTTATCATAATTTTGACTTTGTTTTAGATCAGAGTGTTCTAGAGGAGATCGACCTCAATACTTTTAGATTGTGCCACATTATAAAAAAGACCATTCATCTTTTGAGACAACTCCATTAAATATAAAATGATATACATAAAAAATGCTTCCAACCTATGGAATAATTAAACTAAAGAGCTATATAATTAGAAACTAACATCCCATTATAAGATATAAGAACAATGTGAATTAAGTCTTAGTTTATAAAACCAGTGAATATGAATTAAATTTTTTCTGTGACTCAGATAAGTAAGATATGTATCCTTGACAGATTTTTATTTTTCAATACCAGCAACTTTAAGTATAGTAATTTGTCAAATTTTTTAGCCTGGAATGTGTTAAGGAAGACACCTTAGCTAGGATGCAAGCCAAAAAAGATGAAACTACATAGTCCAAACAGGAAAATCTGTTGCATACCTTTAGAAGAAGAAATCAGTATGGAATCAAGGATATCACACTGTAAATATTTTATAAATAGATGGATCATAAAAGGAGAATGTTATAAATTTTATAATTAAGTAACATTGTCTGGATATAAAAAGCTACATAAAAAGCTACAGAAATTAAAAGGAACAGAGTAATTTTGGTTGCAAATAACCTAAAATCCAACTTAGAATGGCTTACATATCATCAAAAGGAGATCTACTCTTCCTGATATGAGGAAGTGGAGATGCAACGTGAGGGGGTTTGGGGGTTAGGAAAAGAATAAATGAAACAAGATGGGCTCAGGAGGGAGACAAACCATAAGAGACTCTAAATGTCACAAAACAAACTGAGGGTGGCGGGGGTGGGGTTAGGGAGAGGGTGGTGGGGTTATGGACATTGGGGAGGGTATGTGCTATGGTGAGTGCTGTGAAGGGTGTAAACCTGGCGATCACAGACCTATACCCCTGCAGCTAATAATACATTATATGTTTGTAAAAAATTAAAAAAATTTTTTTTAAAAAGCTGTCTAGAGCTGTAGTGTGAGTTCAAAGCCTGGCTCCGTTACTAGCTGCATGACATAAAGAAATTACTTGATTCTCTGTGCCTCAGTTTCTTCAGCTTATTTTGCACATAATAATAGTAACCACATATTAAAATTATTATGGCTTTTATATGAGTTATTCATATAAATCATTTAGAACAATGCAGATTATATAATTATTATTAATCAAACCTGTTAAATGCCTTAGGAGATAGGCTTTTGACGTATGGTACATTCGTGTCTTTGTATATGTATACATACATATGCATATAGATTACATAGATTAATAAATCTTTAAAACATTTCTCAAATAAAAATCTTGCTTTTTTTCCCCATCATCCTCATTTTGTTTAAGCTTTTCGTCTTTTAGTACCTCATTTCATCTAAATTATCTTATGTTGATAAAAGATTGATTCTTAATATACCATGTTTCTGTTCACCAGTCTGCCATTTCTAGCATTGCTAAGGCATTAAATTCTGTTGACCATCCTAGTATTCAAGGCCTTTCAGAAATTTACTCTTTCAAACCTCTTTCTTCATGTGTTCCAGTTGGACTAATTGAGGTTCTCCGGAGTCACACTTTTTCTAGACTAGAAGTCATTTCTCAGGCTGCTTCCTGTTCCTTAAGTCTACTTAAAATAACACTTGCTCTGTAAAGAATTTCCAGATTTTTGACAACCGGATATACAATGGAAGTTATTTTAATAAATCTCCAGAGACAGAACTTAATTAACAAATATCTCTGTTCTCTCAAACATTCAACTACTGCATGCCTGTGTAGTACCCACTGCCCAAGCAAGCCCCAAAGTTTGCACAGGTTGACTCATGTTTACAAATAGTGCATTATCTTTGTTCCCCAAAATATGTCAATTACATTTGTTACTGTAATTATGAAGTTTAAATTTCTTGTTAATTCATTAAATTTACATACAAAACCGAGATTATATCTAAGAAAAAGAAAATGAAGTTGAAGTTTTTTGGTTGCAATATGAAAGTAAATAATTGAAAACCCTACTGTTGAATTCGTGTTTAGACTTATTTAAGAACTCGGGGGAAAAAACTCTTGAGTTATTCTGCACTCAGATTGTTTCATTAATATTTTAAAATTCTTCATAAAAACAGAAATAGGAAATTTTAAGTTAGTGGTTTATATCTACTATTTATACAAGAAATACAAGGCATGAATATTGTAAAACATGAATAGGATATCCTTACTAATAGAAAACTCCTGAACTCTGTGTTAAAACATAGACAAATTAGTTTTCTTTCCCCTGTTTAAAATTGAAGTATATAGGTGAATATGTATTTTTAATTAATTCTTTGCCTTAAAAATATTCATCGGGGTGCCTTTGTGGCTCAGTCTGTTAAGCAGTTGACTCTTGATTTCAGCTCAGATCATAATCTCAGGGTCCTGGGTTGAAGCCCCCCATCAGGCTCTGTGCTGAGGGTGGGGGAGGCTGCTTGAGATTATCTCTCCTCCCCTTCCCCCACACTCATGCATTCTCTCTCAAATAAATAACTAAATCTTTTTAAAAATATTAATCAACTTCCTGTATTAATCCACTAGATGAATCTGAATCAATTATATTATAACATAAATGTTATTTTGTCAAACTTTTATTAAATGTTCAAGAGCTAGAGATATAAGGATGATAACCCAGGTCTTAAAAATATCTCTTGAATGAATTCCGAGTCTATTCAAAAGACAAGTATAAACATAATTACAAAATATCGAGGTAAATGTTAATGAAGATTTTCATAAAGTACTATTTCTCTGTGAGTATCTCTGCCAAACTCTTATATAAACTGTGAATATCTTAAAGGTCAGGGTTATTTTTACTTCATATTCTACCAGATAAAGATTGTTGAGTGGAACTGAACTGAACTGATTTGAGACAAGGTAACTAAACTGATAAAAGTTCATAACATCTAAAGAATTGTAGAATGTAGAAATAATTTTGCACTGTGTGTAAATAAGAACATATTGCCTTATTTTGTTCAGCACAACTTCAGGAAAAAAAAATATATATATAGTTTAACAGTTTTTTTATGTTTCCTGTACTGAATAATAATACTTAATGTTGATTGAGTCCAAGATCCAAGCGCTAGCTAAATGTTTCACAAGTATTAACTCCGTTAACAATAAAACCATGTGAACTGAATTCTAGTATTATTCCCCACCCAAAATAGGGTGATTTGTCAAGTAACAGAATAAGTCTAAAACCATAATTTAAACCCACACAGTAAGGCTCCAGAGACCTTGCTCCCATTTCTACTATTTGTTCATTCTGTGGGCAGTTTCTGAGGGCATGCTTACTGTCAATTATTGTGCAGGGGTTTGGGGCAAAAGAATGAACAAAACATAATTTCTGCATTCAGAGAACTTGTATTCTGACAAAGGGAGGCAAAGTAAACACATATGGAAAACTAGTGTAAGTATTATTTTAGATATACTCACAAAAATTACAAAGCAAATGATGCTAATCTACTGGAGACTGTAACCTCTAAACAGGGTCTTACATAAACTATTACAATTTTATAATAATCTGAGCTTCAAAAAAAAGGTTAAGAAACTCAGCCATGGGGCGCCTGGGTGGCTCAATTGGTTGGGCGACTGCCTTCAGCTCAGTTCATGATCTCAGAGTACCGGGATCGAGTCCTGCATCAGGCTCCCAGCTCCATGGGGAGTCTGATTCTCCCTCTGACCTTCTCAGCTCTCATTCTCTCTCTCATACTCCCTCAAATGAATAAATAAAATCTTAAGAAAAATAAATAAGGGGCGCCTGGGTGGCTCAGTGGGTTAGGCCTCTGCCTTCAGCTCAGGTCATGATCCCGGGGCCCTGGGATTGAGACCCGCATCAGGCTCTCTGCCTGCCTCTCTGCCTACTTGTGATCTCTGTCTGTCAAATAAATAAATAAAATCTTTAAAAAAAGAAAGAAAGAAAGAAAGAAAAATAAATAAATAAAAGAAAAGAAACTCAGCCATGATCAATGACTTAAAACAAACAAGTAGATGGAGAATACAGTTAAAGATCTATACTTTCTTTTTTTTCCATTTTGTAGGGATATCTAATTCACCACTATAAAATTCCTCTAATTAGGAGCGCCTGGGTGGCTCAGTGGGCTAGGCCTCTGCCTTTGACTCAGGTCATGATCTCAGGGTCCTGGGATGGAGCTCCATATTGGGCTCTCTGCTCAGCAGGGAGCCTGCTTCTCCCTCTCTCTCTGCCTGCCCCTCTGCCTACTTGTGATCTCTTTCTCTCTCTGTCACATAAGTAAATAAAATCTTTAGAAAAAAGAAAATTCCTCTAATTATATGTGGCTTTATAGAGGATACAAAATTGTGCAACTGTTTTATCATGTGGACTAATGTGGACTAATGAGCACAGAAGAATGCTCTTCTGTGATGCAATGTAAGTAGATACTAATTTCCCATACGCTGATTTATTTTGAATCAACTATGAATTTTGATCAGGGATGAGAAGGATCCATTTTTTTTTTCTTTTAAAAGCGTGCAATAGCTAATACAAATTGCCTGAACTGGAGAAAAAAATAGGAACTTTAAAATTTGTTTACATTGTCAGTATTTTATTTCACTGTAAAAGATAAATTTTAAGGGCAATGCTATGAGGAAAGCAAGATAGTAAAACATCTATTTTAAGCACTGTCAAAGGAAATAATGTGCTGACATTACACATAAAACTTTATTTCATAAAATATGTATGCTTCATCATGCTACTAGTGATTAATAATTATGTAAGAAATGAAATACTGCCCATAACTTCAAAGATTTTTGAAACAAAAAAACATGTGGTCCTAGCTGTAGGCACACACACACTCCCATCCACACAAGGACAGTCTTTTGTAATATAACCACTAAGTTGTAGCAACCAAGAATAAATGACCTGCTCTTATTTTATTTGCTAAATATAAATGTTGAAATTGAGAATTCCAAATTTTTTGGTGCTATTTTTTTAGTAAATGATAACCTGCTGGGTTCATCAAACATCTTAAATTTTACATTAGAAATTGATGCAGACAAAGCTCTAAAATTCATTTCCCTCTGCATGAATACAACCTAGTATGTAAAGCAAGCATAATATTCCAGAGGCTTCATACACAAATGCAACACTCAGACATACTGTGTGCATGTTCATGTTCATTGGGCTAATGATCATATATTTTCATTTTCAACAGATACTCTCTAACATCAAGGCTGAAGGTCATACAGAATAGGCCCTGGGTTTGCCTCCTGTATTAGCCCAAGTTAGTTTGGGCTGCCATAAAGAAATACCAAAGCCTAGGCAGCTTAAACAACAGATATTTATTTTCTAATTGTTCTGGTGGCCAGGTCTTCAATCTGTGTGCCAGCATGGCTTGCAGACTACAGTTTTTTCACTGTGTTCTCATAGGACAGAGGGAGAGAGAGGGCTCTTGTTCTTTCTCTTAAAAAAACACCATTCTGGGGCGCCTGGGTGGCTCAGTGGGTTGATCCTCTGCCTTCAGCTCAGGTCATGATCCCAGGGTCCTGGGATCGAGCCCCGCATCGGGCTCTCTGCTCGGCGGGAAGCCTGCTTCCTCCTCTCTCTCTGCCTGCCTACTTGTGATCTCTCTGTCAAATAAATAAATAAAATCTTTAAAAAAAAAAAACAAAAAAACAAAAAAACACAAAAAAAAACACCATTCTATTGGAGTAGGACCCCACCCTTACATCCTCTTTAACCTGAAGGCCTCCTAAAAGCTTCACCTCCTAAAGTCACATTGGAGTTTAGAGACTTAGCATATGGGATGGGAAGGTGGGTGGAGGGTGGAGAGGCACAATTGTGTTCCTAACACATTCCTTTTTCTAAATACCTCCCTTCTTATCCATTTTTATCCTTCTCCAAACAAAACCCACAATCGACTGAGATGAGATTATTACACATTTTTCTGAACTGAGTGATCTCAGAAGACAATGCTGAGTAGGATAAACAATACAAATTGATCTTACTTTCAAACCTGGGACAGGGAGATTCCCATTTAAGCTCCTTCCCTTCCTCCAATGCTGCCTCTTTCCCTAGCATCTTCTCACAAGCACATGTGCCCATGGTTCTCTCTTACCAGTATCCATACTGTGGGCAGGAAGAAATGTTCCTTAGGGGATCATTTCAAAGGTCTCAGGCTTTAAGCTTGTGCAGAGGAAGGCTCTCTGCTCAAACTCAGGCTGACTCTGAAGGGAGCTGACAGTGGATCACCGTCTTCTGAAAGGGAAATGGTTAATGCTCAGGTCTGGTTCAATCCCTGAACCAGTTAGAACTGAGGCCATGCTAGTTAGCTGAGAAGGAAGCCCGTATCACTGCAAGTGCCAAATGAAGAAACAAATTATTCCTGTTAGTATGATTTTTAACCAGGCACTTAACAATTTATTTCTGAAAATATTTGACTTGTTCTCAGCCATAGCAGTTGTAAATAGTGCCAGCTCCAATTATTTCTTCTGATAGAAGGGTGATTGGAATCTGGTTTATCTTACCCTATTGGTGGATCTAGGATTGGCTTCTCTGCCTTTCATTCTGTCTGTGTCCTTCTGAACTATGCTAATTTCTATTTCTATGCTCTGCATTTTCTTTTACAGTTTGGTGAAAAAGATGTATATTCTACACCCTTTGTCAAAAGAGAACTTTTCTTATTGGGGGTGTGAGAGAACAATGTGTTTCCCCATTGTATATCAAGGTAACAATACTGTGTGATATAATTCAGCATGACACTAGATAAAGCAACTTAGGGGACACTTCTCTTTAACTCTTCCCCTCCTTGTCCTATAAGCTACACCATCACCTTATTTCAAGGCATTATAAATTTTTGAATTGTTTTAACACCTTTTTAACACCTTCTTGGCTTCTCTTCCATCAACCAATTTAAATATTAGTGCTCACATTATCTTTTTAAAAGATAGTTTGATGTTACTTGCCTAGTCAGAAGCATTCAGTGAATCCCATTGTCCTTAAGATTAAATGTTTACTTTTTAATTTTCAATTTTTTACTAGTTGGCCCCTCACTTTTTTAGTTTTATTTTTTATTGTGATACAAAATCAAACCCATTTTTGCTAATCTGGGATACCCACCCCTCCTTCCTTCCTCCCTTCCTCCCTCCCTCCCTTCCTTCCTTCCTTCCTTCCTTCCTTCCTTCCTTCCTTCCTTTCTTCCTTTAAAGATTATTTAGACAGAGAGAAAAAGAGGGAGTGAGTGGGGGGAGGAGGAGAGGGAGAGAGACGGGTAGACTCTGAGCTGAGTACAGAACCCGATATGGGTCCAAACCCATGATCCTGAGGTCATGATCTGAGCTGAAATCAAGAGTCAGATGCTTAACCAACCAACTCAGCCACCCAGGTGCTCCTGGGCTATTCAGTTTTTCTGAACTGAACTTCCATCATGATCCACATCATATCTGTTCCCTCTTCCTCTTTCTCTGGTTGGTCTTCCTTCTCTTTGTCTTTTTCATCTTTCTCTTTTTCTTAGACAGTCATACATCTTGTTTCGTTACATAGAAGCTTATTTGGTCTATGCAAGTTTCCACTATTGCTTATTTTACTTTTTTCCTCATATCACACCCTTGCTCCCATCACCTATGCTTCTTGCCAATCTAGATATGTTGTTACATGTTCTAAGTTCTTTACTCCTTACTTCCCAGGTGCCACAACATCCTTTTGATCTTGTGTTTCTTGATGGAATACATTCTTGAGGACTCTAATCAGAGGGTCTGTTTATGATAAGCTTTCTGAGACATTTAGTGTATTCCTGATAATAGAGTCACTAGTCTCCAGATTGTTATGATGGTTTAGCTTGTAAAAAAAAAAAACTGTATGTTTAAAGTTCTTTTCCTTCAACAAGTAGAAAATATTACTTTACTGTCTCTATCCGATAGTGATCTTGAGAATGTTTTTTTTCTTATTCCTTCATAGGTTCTTTCTTTCTTTCTTTTTTCTTTTTTTTTTAATAAAGATTTTATTTATTTATTTGTCAGAGAGAGAGGAAGCACAAGTGGGAGGAGCAGAAGGCAGAGGCAGAGGGAGAAGCAGACTCCTCACTGAGCAGGGAGCCTGATGTGGGACTTGATCCCAGGATTACCTGAGCCAAAGGCAGATGTTTAATGACTGAGCCACCCAGGTGTCCCTGTAGGTGATTTCTAACACATTTTATAACTTTTTCTCTGCTTAATGGTTTGAATTTCACTATAATATGTGATTTCAAAACATTAATCTTGGTGGACTTGCTATGAGTCTTTCAGTCTGAAATGCTGGATATTTTTCTAATTATAAAAAGCTATTGGTCTTGAGGGTGCCTGAGTGGCTCAGTGGGTTGAGCCTCTGTCTTCGGCTCAGGTCATGTTCCCAGGGTCCTGGGACTGAGCCCCACATTGGGCTTTCTGCTCAGCAGGGAGCCTACTTCCTCTTCTCCCTCTGCCTGCCTCTCTGCCTACTTGTGATCTCTGTCTGTCAAATAAATAAATAAAATCTTTAAAAAAAAGCTATTGGACTTCATTTGTCAGATTTCTTTTATGTTCATTTATGCATTTTTTTCTCACTTTCTGGAACACATATACTACTTGTCATATATTGACTTTTATCTCTCATATCTATTAAATTCTATTTTGAAAAAGATTCCATAGGTTCTGGGTTTGTTTTGTTTTGTTTTCCAGCTGTATCACTCTGCAATTCACTCCATCTACTGAGTTTTTAATGTAGCTATTATACCTTGAAAACTTTTCTTCATAATTTGCTTCTGCTTCACATTTCAATTTTCCATCCTTACTTTTTAAAAAATATAAGCGTGCTTTTTTTTCTATATCCTTTACTTCATCTGATTCATTAATTCTGCCTTGTTGAATCAGGTATTAAGCAGTAGTATTTTCATGACAGAGGCCACACTGCTGATGCATTTTTATTTTCCCTGTGAATTTATAATCTCCTCGAGGTGTTAGTACCTCAATTGATAATGTGTATCTAGGTGAGGTTTATAACACCTGTGCCCTACCTTATGTCCTATGCTAAATCTAGGACACCTATTAGGAGAAGGGAATATGCCTCAGCACAGAAAACACATTTTTTAACATATGTTTCTGCTGAGATTCATTTTTTTTTTCCATGAGCTTTTCCTTATATTATTTTTATTTACTTTAGGATGTGGAAGGACATGCTGAAAGGAAAACATTCTCAGGGTTGTCCAGTCTATCTGCTCCTATTTTAAAGTATTTCTGTCCCAGTCACTATAAAGTTTCTTCACTGACCTAGACTTCTTGGAGGATTCTCACTTGTAGGGCCTTGGATGTGGCAATATTCCATCCAAAGCAATGTGAGCAAGAGAAAAGGATATACTTAAATCATTTTTTACCTAAAAGCACATTCACGGATTCAGCAATTCTTCAGTTTTGCGCACCATTTTCTGCTATCCCTGAGATTTCTCATATGTGTTAATACTATAGATTGAACCAACCCTGGATTTTGTGATGTTTCTAGCCCATATTAGTGTATCATCTATCAAAACCCTACACAAGGTCTACCTCAGGAGCCACCATCTCTAAAAGCTATAGTCAATCACTTGTAGCTATAGGGAATCTACAATTTAAACAATACAGATATTTAGTTAATCAGAATATTAAAATTTTTTGAAGATTTCAATGTGTTTTTATCATATTTTTCTATATCCTGTGTGTATCTCTGCTAAAAAATGTGTTGGCCAAAATTGTAATTAATATTCTAAACTATATTCACTATTTCAGAAAAAACTCAAGTGGTCATTCTAGCTAGAATAAGCTGTATGTTTCACGGTATATAAGGAAAGTGTCCAGAGAGTGTTTGGGCTTAGTTAAATAAAGGAGCATCAAAAATAAGGAGAATTTGGGGATCAAGTTACTCATCAGTCATAGGGATAAAGTCATTTCCCCTGCAACATTTATTAGACCCGTATCTGTGTCAGATACTATAACAGAGATTACTTTAGCCTTTGAAATAGCTAGGTGAGATCCATTTCTCTAATTAACAGATGATTAAACTGATGGATAAGAAATCTGGTAACTGACCAAAGCTCACAGAGCTAATACTTAACAATGGAAGGTTTTGTTTGTTTGTTTGTTTTGTTTCGTTTTGTTTTAAGATTTTACTTATTTGACAGAGTGAGCAAGAGCAAGGAGAGCAGCAGAGAAGAGAGGGAGAAGCAGACTCTCCACTGAACAGGGAACCCGATGGGGGACTTGATCCCTGGACTCAGATCATGACCTGAGCTGAAGGCAGCCACTCAACCAACGGAGCCACCCAGGCACTCCACAATGGAAGGATTTAAATTAAGGTGTCTCATATCCTTTGCCAAATAATGTAAACATCGCTTAACAAATAGCTCCAAACATTGGTATGGGTCCATGGAAGCCCCAGCTTGAGGAATTGGGTCTTCTAGCCATTGAGAATGACCTCCTTCCAGTTGCAGACTGTTTCAGGTCTATAACAACTTCAGCAAAAGTGTATAGTCAGGGCAACTGTGAAAACTTAGTTTCCTTAAAGGCTCAGTTTTAGCTACTAAGGCAGAATCAGAGTTTCGCTGATCTGCCAGAGTCATGTGCTTCTATTTAAGGAGGCTTGGATTTAGCTGAAAAGTAAAGTGGTATGCATGGGGGAGGGGGTCAGAGGGGGTGGTTAGAAATGTCTCTTTGCCATCTTTTCAAAGCACACCATTCTGCCCAGATAAGGTCGCTGCAGTTAGAGGGACCAGAGTGGGAGAACAGACAACCAAATTCTTGCTATCATTTTATGTAACATAGATAATTGGGGGAGGGGATGTTAGCTAATTGAAGTTGGAATAAATCATAGTCACATGTATTTTGAGACTAGTGGGAAAAAATTACATTATTTCCATTCTGACTTCGCATCTTTACTACTGACATTTTATTTTATCACAAAATTCAGTGCTATTCTTGAAATCCAATCTTCTATTGCCGCTAAAATGAGTTTCTTTAATGCAACTTGTGAATTCTATTATCTATCATAAAATTACTTGGGAAACAATTGTTTTAAAAATACAACTTGGGACTATTTTGCATTTCATTTTTAACTCTGAAATTAGTCACCATTTTTAGAAATTCTCAACACATAGGCCCTTATAATCAAGCAGTGTTTGTGCTTTCTCTGCCATCTCACAGTAGCTGGTAGCTAGTTATAAGTTAATTTGGTAGACATAACTATAAACTCAAAAAAATTTGATAATTTAAAAAATAGATTTTCTGTAATCAGTCACAAAGGAGATTCATGCATAAGTATAAGTGGTAGCTAACAGAATTTGGGTATTGTTTTGTAATGAGTGCACTTAACATATCTATCTCTGATACTATGTACTACAATTAAGGAAGGAGATTTGGTGACACTTAAGTTCACTGTGTCTGATCCTCAGTTTTTGGGTTGAGAGACTAAAATCTGTAGTATAATCAGAGTTTACCTGGATTTCACATCCTAGATAATTCTAACAAAACTCAATCATGACTGATGCATGTAGCAAAATGCCAGTAAAATTTGTACCTCAATTTTTTGACAAGGGTTACATGCTTGTACCTACAACTTTCGTGCCATCCCCTCCTTGGTGTTGGGCTATCTGGAAAACAAACTAGTAATCAAAAGACAGCTGGGTAGCAGTGAGGAGAAAAGGAGAGAGTGAAACTGCTCTGCACAAGAAATAGAAATTTAATGGACACAAGTGTGACAAAGCAAAGAAGTTTAAGGATGTTGGAGTTATTGAAATCAATGGTACTGATTGTATGAATTCCCCTGTATTGTTGACTAACTAGAATCTCCCAGTCTACTGTAAGTGTCTCTAATTTACTCCTTTGTCTTTTACACAAGGCAGTGTGTTTGGATCTAAGTAAACAATGAATACAACCTGTTTACATGTTGTGGACTCTTGTCTCATGAGAGCTTCAGTTGTCCTTTGTCCATTTTGAATCCTGTGTCTTATTTCAATAATGAAATAGAATAACCCAAATCTAAAATTAAACTAAAGAAGAGTTTGTTTTACAGACTTTTATTTTAAAATGAGATAATCTTATTTAATTTAGAGATCACTTTACAAGACCGGATTCTCTTCACTTACCTTACCTTTTTTGTTGTTTGCCATTGCCCTATCATTTCCCCTCGTTTCAGCTTGTTTTGATTTAATCATGAATCTTACTAAAAATTCTTCGTTATTGGAAATTGATGTTTATTTTTATTCTTCTGTTCTAGACATGCATCTAACTTAAAACCAAACATGTGTGTTACCCAGCCTCCAACTGCCTTCTTAGAAATACCTCCATTTTCAGACTGATGAGAGGCTACACTAAATATGTTATTTGCTCCATTGCTTAGCTGCATTAGGCAGTAAAGGGTCTTTGATTCAGCAAAGGCAGCTGGTGATATGACAGCAACGTAAACCACTATCATGGCTATAAAAAAAGACAAATTAAGTTAATAACTGTGACCATAACCTTGGTCTAATAAAATAAAACAAAATAAGGCCCACTGTAGTGTTTTTATTGCCATCTGTTACTAAATACTTCTTTTAGATGATTCTGGAACAGCTTCATAGCTTTCACACTGAGCCGGCTGTCTATGAAATGTAAAACTCAGAGGAATTAGAGAAACATTAAATGAATTCACATAACAAATGCAAATCCTCTATGTTCAGACATGCTAGACTCTCAATTTATGCTCTCCGCATTTGCTCTGAAGGTGATTGCTATCCTGGTAAGAAGCCAGCAAGAAACTGTGGATGATCATTTGGTATCCTCTACATTTATATGGCGTGTATGACCTTTATATAATTTAAACATGGCTGTTCCTCATCACTCATCTTTGAAGAAGCCACCCTTCTAGTTTATGGAGGATAAAATTGAAACACAGAAACTATGCAACACATTATAGCATTGAGCTAGAACAGACCAAAATAAGGTATGTTCATGGTGCTAGGAATAATGGGTCACCAACAGGGCAAGAGTAGACTCCACCTCAGTTATACTCCACTCAACAGGAGAGCCTGTGGTTATTGTTTGATGGGAGACAGGACTACTGAATTTTGTTCAGTCATTTGAAGAGTGGTAGAGATGGAATGAAGGAAAGATATTAATTTCTTTCCACAGCAAATCTATATACTTCCGCCAGGCTCTTGCTCTGTACCTCTGTGGCAGGGGGAGGCGGGCAGCTTGTCGGTTTTCCTAACATTGGGAAATGCTTGAGTCAAGCAAGCATATAATTTATTATCCAAAATAAGACACTCTCAAGAGTTAAAAGATGGGTACTATTAATAATTATAATATGGCACCAAAAGTATTGGTGCCATAGATATAAGATGGGTGACATTCTGTTTTAAATCATTTTAAATTTAATCTTTCATTATGCTTGATATGCATCTACTTTACCTCCTAGCAAACTTCTATTCATCATTCTTTTGAAAATATAAACTATGCTAAAATAAATAATTTACCATTTTTTTGATCCAAAAGATATTGCCTATGAAATACCCCAGAACTGAAGAAGAGTGGGGAAAAAAAAATTATCATCACACTTAGCTTTATTTAAATTTCTTTTTTTTTTTTTTCTTTTTTTTTTAAAGATTTTATTTATTTATTTGAGAGAGAGGCAGTGAGAGAGAGCATGAGTGAGGAGAAGGTCAGAGGCAGAAGCAGACTCCCCATGGAGCTGGGAGCCCGATGCGGGACTCGATCCCAGGACTCCGGGATCATGACCTGAGCCGAAAGCAGTCGTCCAACCAACTGAGCCACCCAGGCGTCCCTTTATTTAAATTTCTAATTAATATAAATATACATATGTATATGTCTGTATGTCTATGCATGTATATTTCTCTATATGTATATGTATACACATATGCATATTGGATATGTGTACACACTTAATTTTTCTGTCTCATTTAGATGTCATTGCTTAACAAATTATATTTTGTCATTTGCTAAATGATCATCCAGTATTAAATACGCTTAGTATTAACCTTTTCAAAAACCATACTCTGAAATGAAATAATTTATTTGAACTCAGGAATCATTTAGGCTATCTTCACAGAAAGAGATAGAAAATATTTGTTTTTTAATTAGAACATTTGTTTTTTAATTAAAACATTGATTTGAAATGGGCAAATATATCCAATTACTGTATCTAGAATCTCATGGGGAAAAAACCAAAACCAAAAACAAACCAACAAAATAAACAGAAGCCCTAAATGCTAAAACTGGAAACATGGAAGAATAGGAATAGAATAAAATTAAATTCTAAGCCACCTGACTTTAAAAATTAATACTTTTTAAAATTTCTCCTGATTGAGGATACAATTGGTCCCCAAACCTAAGACAGACCCATTTGTAGGGGTAAGTCAGTGGCTATGGTGTTGGAGAGAGAATGTAATAGGTAGGGCCTGATAATAGCTAGGTTAGCCTAATCATCTATTATGCATTCTGAAATTTAAAACTGTTTGCCAATTTTGCTTTATTCACAATTTTTTTGAAATTTATTATTTTAAAGCTGTATTGGTAAACATTCATTTGCCCATTATAAACAATAAGAATTATGATGTATTTATTTTTACTTCCTTGTAAATTGTAATTTTCTTCCCAGTTTATCATTTTCCTTACTCTTTATCATACCTTTTATATAGAAAATTAAATTTTTTCCTGTATTCAGTAAATTGTTTTCTTCATGAGTTTTAGCTTGGTTGAAAAACCTGTCCACTAAAAAAAAAAAAAAGAAAAAAAGAAAAAAGAAAAACTTGTCTTTAATATTATAAACACTTGCTTTCGTTTAGATACGTTAAATATTTTTAACATTCATGTATTTACCACTTAAATATCATTTGAAATTTATTTTACATAAGAAATGATAAAGGATTATAACTTTTTTCAAATCGCAAAGAAGTTAGGACTGTAGATTAACAAGACTAAAGGTGTGTGTTTAATAAGACTAAAGTGCAAAGATCTGTTCGTGCTTGAAAAAGTTAAACTGAACTAAGATATGTTTGACATTAAAATTTATTTTTATTTTAAGATTTTAAGCTGAAGAATGAATAACAAAAATAGTTATTGACTCTGATGTGATTCTTGCTGAAAGTAGTCATACAGAGGAGGGGCTTCATTACAAAATTATCTACTCCACATGTAGAATACTCTTTTCTCTGTAGCTTGGAGAGCCTCTGAAGGGATTCAGTATTTTTGCAATCTTGTTACTGTTTTTTTTTTTTTTAACATTTTATTTATTTCTTTGACAGAGAGAGAATGAGTAGGGGGAGTGGGAGGGGTAAAGGGAGATGGAGAAGCAGACTCCGGGCTGAGCAGTGTGCCTGCCACTGGGCTTAATTCCAGGACCCCAGGATAACTGACTGAACCACCCAGGCACCCCTTGCAATCTTGCTACTATTAAAAGTAAGTGGAACAGAATGAAATAGGTTGCAAGAAGTCCATTTAAGAACTTATCCTAGTAGGATTATGTAGAGAGAAGAGGATAGCCTGGGCAAAACTGGTGGTGATGCTGATGGAGAGGACTACAGAGCTGTAGAAATTCAAAGCCTAGAGGTCCTATTAACAGATTCAAAGGGGTGAAGGAGAAATAAAAATAGAAAGGTGTCAAGGATAACCAACGGACATATCTATATCGACGTATATATGACATATATCTGTAATATGTCATATGTTATCTCAGTGGTGAAGAACTGACAACGAGAAAAGAGAAGATTTACATGTAGAAAGAGCTGCAGAAATCTCCAGGCAGGTATAATATGGCAAAGTGCAAATGTAATGATATATAGTGCATGAAGATTAATTATCTGAAGAGATTCTCTTCCTATTGAACTATAGAGTTTCTAAAAATGCTGCTTATACATTTCAAATGTTTTCAGAAATTGTCCTTTAGCATGTGAAAAACTCCACAAAGACTAAAATATGAGTTGGTAGGAATTAATATTTGATATTCCAGTAAGAATTATTTTTTGCATGGTAGAAAGAAAGTGTGTCAATAAAGCACTCAATTAACTTAGGGATTTCTCTAAGAATAAAGGCTAAGACACGGACACTTTAATTGGTTTGTACTTAACGAAGAAATTTCCTTATATGTGATTTGTCATATAGGAAACTTTGGCCTTTCAATAAGACACTGATCCATGTAGCAGGAGAATAAGATAGCATAAATGGATAAAGGAAAGAGGAATCATTGAGATGTTGAAGAAAATGTCACCTGCATCATATTTTCCCCAAGCCTGACACTGATTCTATATTTATGTTGTTATATTACAATTAATTATTGAATTATTAAATAAATTATTGAAATAATTAAGATTATACTTTATCAAGTATAAAATTATAAATGGTAGCAATAAAAGCAGATTTAACCAATATTTAATGTTTTCATTTTGACTCAATACCATTTTTGTCACAGAAGCAGACCGACACACGCAAGCAGTTTACAGTTCATTCTGTGACACATTGAGAAGATTAAGCTGTCAAACTCTTTCACAGAGATCACTGAGTTGAGAGGGCGACAAAAGTACTGGAAGACATCTCTGAGATTTTTTTTCAAGTGCTTAATTTTAGTACTAGCTAGAAGAGACACAATAGTACAAAGTGTTATTAAAATTTTGATTTTGTATACATCTTCTATATTGGAGGTATAAGAAAATGCTTTAATAATAAATTGTGTCAGAGAAAGACAAATGCCATATGATCTCATTCGTATGTGGAATTTAAGAAACAAAACAAACAGCAAAGGAAAAAAGAGAGAGAGAGGGAAAGGAGGGCAAACCAAGAAACAGACTCTTAACTGTGGAAACAAAACTGATGCTCACCAGAGGGGAGGTGGGTAGGGGGTGGGTGAAGTGGGTGATAGGGATTAAAGAGTGCACTTGTCATGATGAAAAAAATACATAAAATAAAAAACAGTAAATAAAATTGCAGTTTCCTTAATAGTTAAAAAAATATGTGTACTGGATAGCAATGTCCACTTGCACAAAAAAAAACAAAAGACCCCACTCCAAATTAATTCTAAAAATGAGTAGGGAGCAGATGCTTTTCCTAGTCAGTCCAATGAAGATGAGTATTTCAAAACCAATGATGCTTTTTTGCATCACCTATTAAAAAAAAAAGAAGAACTTTGTAAATATTTGCCAGTGACCATAGAATGCTTAAGAAGTTGATAGTAAATACTTAGCATTGCCATGGAAAATGAGCATTTCCATTTATTTATTCATTCACTCATTCATTCATTCAATACTGTTTTTTCCTAGATATATCCATCATTCACTCACGTGCATATAATTACTATGATAATAGCTAACACATGTACCATGCGTTACAACTATTAATGCAAATATAATTTTAACGTATAAATATATGTAAAATACATAATATATTTAAATATTACATTTATAAAAATAAAATGGTAAAATTAAATTAGTAAAAAAAAAATAGTCATTGGAACAAATATCATTCACAATTTTTAACAAACAAAATACATCCTAATACCTCAGAGTCAGCTTTGAGAAATATTTTGATGAAAAAATATTTTTTTATGTAGATTTAGAGTTTT
Organism: Lontra canadensis; assembly: GCF_010015895.1. NCBI lineage: Eukaryota > Metazoa > Chordata > Mammalia > Carnivora > Mustelidae > Lontra > Lontra canadensis. Next base: position 83,953,825 of record NW_022630995.1, on the reverse strand, counting down.
AAATTTAAAGATTCTAGGATCACTCTAGAGGTGACTAGTGGCACAACTGGTTGGGGCCCCGACTCTTGGTTTCAGCTTGGGTTATAGTCTTAGGATCATGGGATCAGTGCTGTGCTGGGCTCCGCATTCAGCACAGAGTTGGCTTGAGATTCTCTCTCCCTCTGTCCCTCGCTCACGCCCAAATAAGTAAGAAAATCTTAAAAAATATATTCTAGGATTACTCTATAATTGCCACTTTATATTTATAGGGAATGTCAATGTCATCTAATCTGGTTTATTTCTCAATATCAATGAAAGTGATAAGTTTATGTACCAGGGCTGTTGTTACTGAGTTTATATTTCATTCTCAATAATATAACAATAAATATGAAATTCACACTCACCTCCCCAAAACACACACACATATACATATACTCACAATGATTCAGGGTATAGAGGCTATTATCCTAAGCTTTTTGTGTGATAATAGTACTCTCAGAAGCATTAAGAGGAAGAAAGAATACAAACTATTTTTTAAAAAATAATTATTTATTTGAGAGAGAGCAAACAAAAGAAAGAGAGGGAGAGAGAGTGTGTGTACAAGCAGGGGGAGTGACAGGCAGAGGGAGAAACAGACTCCCCGCTGAGCAGGGAGCCCAATGCGGGGCTGAATCCCAGGATCCTGAGATTATGACCAGAGCTGAAGACACATGCTTAATTGATTAAGCTACCCCGGTGCCCTGAGAAGACAAACTATTTTGTATTAGTGAGAGTACTACAGCTAAAGACCTAAATAAATCTAAAATCAGGAAACATTGAAATGCATCTAGAATGTATTGCCATTCTAGAAATTGATGGTGTCACCAAACACCTGGTATGGATTCTGACAAATACATCATCTGTATGTAAAGTAAAAGAAAAGTGTGTTTATGGAGTTGGTTTAGTTTTATTGTAGAGGGAAGTAATTTTTGTGAATACAACAAAATGTGGCCTCAAACTGCAAAGAATATGTAGTTGGCCCTATCGTCCAGGTATCTGCGTATATTATACTGAGTATAATTTGCATGATTTTATTGAGGATATCACAGATGTTTACAGATTAAAGAACATTTCATTGGGAAAGGGCTTATAATCTTATATCTACCATTAATTTGACCGGATTCAGGTACTAGACACTTATGCCCTCTGTAACTAGAAGGGCTTTGATTCGTATGATCTTTTCTCTCTCAAAGTTATTATGAGGTAGAGCAGTCACTACTTGAGTCACAAGATGGGCTCCACTTGAAAGAGTTTCCTCACAGTTCGTTCTCAAGCAGCCTATTCACTGCATCACTCTCCTGCCAGGATGAACATGAGAGCAAAACAGGTAATAGCAGGCAGGAGTGGAAGGATTTTATATCCCATCTTTCTGATAGTCTACGAATATTTTTGAAGGACACCAAGTGCACCTGAAGATAGTGAAGGAACACTAGGCTACCAGTTTCTAATGGCCCAGGCAATTCAGCCCTAACCCCAACTTGCAAATCTCACAGTAGTGCTGCTCATTTGAAAAATGCAGGTCCTACTGGGAGGGAATTCTAGAAATGAAGCTCCAGGCTTTTCCTCTACAATCAAGGAAGCATCATTCCCGTGGCTCTTGGGGAAAGAAATAAAGCTGGGGGGTGGGGGGAGGAAAAGGCAGTAAAAGAAAAGCTCCGTCTCTAACAGGCTTTACCCTTGATGGAAAACGAGTGATCGACCAGCTACCAGTCTTAAGCAAGTCTCTGGGTAATGGGATCCTCTCTCCTAAAGGGCTTGTCGAGGTTTTCCTTCCAATTCTGTGCCTCTGCGCACCTCTGGGGAGGAGTTCTGGCAGATATAATTTTCTTTTTCAAAATACATTCCTTCAAGATTGCTGCCTCAGGCATCTGCCTTACTGACCCACTCCTTAATCCACATCTGATGACAGAAAATCAAAGCAGCTCACAGGAATTAAGTTGAAGGTGAGAGAGAGGGAGAGAGAAAGGGCAGACATGGGTTCTAATGACATAGACTCAGGGATGAAATGAGGTAGCACGACCGAGTTCAGGGAAGAAAAGCAGCAGCAAACAACTCACAAAGCAGTAATGGAATTGATCTGTTTGAACGGAAATCTTGTGCAATCTTTGAAGTAGAGTCCCAAGGAAACTGATGGAAGACAAGAGGACTCTCACTGCAGAGTATTCAACCTCAGCTGAATCCACTAAAGGAACCATCAGTTAATGGCATCATCACCGACAGGATGGACGGTAAAACAAGGTTCAATTAACAGGCATTGTGATATTTCACCTGAAAAAAGTATTCGTACATATATTTTGATATCTGCTTTTTGTTTGGCTAAGAATAGATGGACCATTAGCACAACTGAAAAAAGAAAGGCTAAAGGGAATTCAGTTACTTCTAGACTGAGTGTTACTTTAGAATCTGGAAGAGCACCTTTTGACACAGATTCAAATAATAATTGACTGTCTACTTTGCAAAACATTCAGCTTTTAACATTATCCTTGCGATTCTGCATAGGTGGTGCTAAATTTTTATAATGTTTTACTGATCTAATCTCTTAAGTGCAATTCTGTTTATTCTTCTTCTCAATATTCATTTCCAAACTACCCTGAAACGTGACACTTTCTTCCAGCACTTGATCTTTGTAATACCAGTTCTATCAGTCTCAAAAGCAGCAAAATGTGACAGCAGTTTACAATTCTTATAGTGACATATTGAGAAGATTAAGCTGTCAAACTTTTAATGCTTTTTTTGGATAGCTCTTTTCTTTTGGAAAATTTCAAAATAGAAATTCAGATTTTAGTAAGTAAATTAATTATAGCCCTTTGGTTAAAGGAGGTACTATTGACAAAAGTTTGTTCACTTAATATTAACTGTATTTATGTCATTTAATTCTGAATAAAAGAATATGACTACACAGGTAGATTTTACAGCATAAAGAATGTTACTACAAAGGTAGACTGTAAAACCACATTGAGATATGAGCCTTCTTATTTCAGACTTACAAAAAAAAAGGAGTGACTTCAATTTGACAATTAGAATTTAAATATTCTGGACAGTTCTTCTAGTTGTGATCTTCTATGATAGTTTCAAAGATATGGCCAGACCATCAGGGAAATACAAATCAAAACCACAATGAGATATCACCTCACACCAGTCAGAATGGCTAAAATTAACAAGTCAGGAAATGACAGATGCTGGCGAGGATGTGGAGAAAGGGGAACCCTCCTACACTGTTGGTGGGAATGCAAGCTGGTGTAACCACTCTGGAAAACAGCATGGAGTTTCCTTGAAATGTTGAAAATAGAGCTACCCTATGACCCAGCAATTGCACTACTAGGTATTTACCCGAAAGATACAAACGTAGTGATCCGAAGGGGCACGTGCACCCGATTGTTTATAGCAGCAATGTCTACGATAGCCAAACTATGGAAAGAACGTAGATGTCCATCAACAGATGAATGGATCAAGAAGATGTGGTATATATACACAATGGAATACTATGCAGCCATCAAAAGAAATGAAATCTTGCCATTTGCGACGACGTGGATGGAACTAGAGGGTATCATGCTTAGCTAAATAAGTCAATCGGAGAAAGACAACTACCATATGATCTCCCTGATATGAGGGAGTGGAGATGCAACATGGGGGGTTAAGGGAGTAGGGGAAGATTTAATGAAACAAGATGGGATTGGGAGGGAGAAAAACCATAGGTAACTCTTAATCTCACAAAACAAACTGAGGGTTGCTGGGGGGAGGGGCGTTGGAAAGGGAGGTGGGGTTATGGACATTGGGGAGGGTGTGTGCTATGGTGAGTGCTGTGAAGTGAGTAAACCTGGTAATTCACAGACCTGTACCCCTGGGGATAAAAATATATTATATGTTTATAAAAAATAAAAAAATTAAAAAATTAAAAAAAAAAGATATGGCCAGAGAATAAACCTGTTTTATGTAAAATGGTGTTAAAAGTTTAATTTGAAAAAATATATGCTAAGGGGTGCCTGGGTGGCTTAGTCAGTTAAGCATCTGACTTTTGGTTTCAGCTCAAGTCATGATCTCTGGGCATAGAGCCTTCTTGGGATTCTCTCTCTCCCTCTCCTTCTGTTCTTCCTACCCCCACTCACATGAACTCTCTCTCTCTCTAAAAAAAAATAGATTAAAAAAAACACATAATAAAATTATATGCTAAAAATGATTTTTCTAGCACTGAAATGGAATACCTAGTTCATACTTTATATGTGATATATGTGATATGTGTGATTTATATGTGATAGCCTCCATGCATTGCTTCAGACTATTAAGTAGGTAATGCCATGCAGATGAAGTCAACATAGAGAAGACATTGTCAGTGACCTCTCTGCTATAAGATTTCACTTGGGAGCCATTAGCAAAACCCCTACCCACTGTCTATTCATTCTCACATTTCTACCCTGATGTATCAGATTAGCCTCCTCTCCCGCCTTGTATGTCTCTCACGAGTGGCACTCATTGGAAGAATGGGAGTCCTACTGGAAAGGGATTCTAGAAGTGGGGATCCAGCTTATTCCTCTGAGGCTCAAGGGAGCGCCAATTCTAGTGGCTCTTGTAGAAGGAAATTGGCTGAACTGGCAGCAGTCTAGCACAATTGTGTTGGCCGTTTTGTGTTACGCAAGGGTGGTGAAAATTTAAGTTAGAAATGATAAGGAACAACACATTCCATATTCTTTTTAAGCATTAGAATGACAAATAGGTTTGTTTTTCAGGAAGTCAGGATTTTTCCTCCCAGTGGTCGGTTCTGCTCATCACTTATTTAGAGATAGAGGTCAAAAGCCTTTTCTTTCCTGATGACTCCAATCTTTTTCTGATGAGCTTTTCATTCTGCTCATTCAGAGTTTTATATTCACTTCAGTCTATCTTCTCTGTGTCAATTAATTTAAAGATAATTCTCTTTAATAAGTACATGTAAATCTCCTACCATGGAATTTCTGCATAAGCTAGAAACATTAGATAATCCTAAAAAAATTTTAAAAATATGTAATCTCGAATCTTTTAAGAGAGATTAGACTTGCAAAGATGGAATAATTATATATGAAATCTTTTTGTTAGAAGAATATAAATTGAGTAATAGATCAAATCACCTCATCAATCCTCTAGCCCTCTGTAGAACAAAAGTCATACTATCCCCAATCTTTTTTTTTTTTTTTTTTTTTTTTTTTGCTTTGCATTTAACATTTTCTAATTTAGCCATACTTAATGTTTTCTATTGGAGGGGTAAGAAAGAGAGGTATGTGGACTTTCAATTCACTATAAATGCAAACAAACCAGTTATAAAGAATGATTAAGGCCATAAATAAGAATAGGATATAGAATTGTAGATTGCATTTCCAAACTTCTATTCAAACCCTAATTTACAGGGTTTGCCAATTTTAATCTTTGTACATTTGCATAATGCTGGTGGATTTTCTGTTACTCCAAGTCTATTTCTTGTTTTATTATTTTAAGATCATATCTTTTAATTTTGTAGAGTATATCCAACATCTCTCAATTCTAATGTATTTTTTCCTCTTCTTTCAATATTTTTATTTTGTTTTGCTATTCACAAGCTTCATAACTAAAATCTCACTGGATTCATCAAATTCTTAAAGTTCTTATTATCCCTCTATTAAATACAATGATGAAATAATTCTGCCTCCAATTCTTTACCTAACTTAAACACTCAATTCTGTGTCACCATTATTTGCTACATTGTGAAAAACTATGTGATTTATGTTCTAATCTATAATCTTATTAAACCATCCATCATCCATTTAGAGTTAATTCTAAACTTTGACAATGTCAAAACTGCATATTAAATATCATGATTGAAAAAAAATATATCATGATTGTTGGAAGATTTATCTTTAAAGAAATAAGTATGAGATAAAGTTCTTAAGATACTACCAGTGAGGGCAACATAATGAATAATGTAACAATATGGGGGTAAAAATACAAATGTGTTCTACAAATCCCATCAGTTATATAAATTAATGCCCCCCAAAATGAAAAAAATTTTTTTAAAAATGTCAAATATCCTCTAGCTTTACATACTACTCATTTTGTTCACAGTTCCTCCTCATTTGTTTATCCTGAAATTTCTAATTATGTTCAGTTTTGTTGACAAGAATTGTCTATATGCAGGGCACCTGGGTGGCTCAGCTGGTTAAGCAACTGCTGTCGATTCAGTTCATGATCCTGGAGTCTCAGGATCGAGTCCCGCATTGGGCTCCCAGCTCCACGGGGAGTGTGCTTCTCCCTCTGACCTTCTCCCCTCTCATGTTCTCTCTCACTGTCTCTCTTTCTCAAATAAATAAATAAAATCTTAAAAAAAAAATAGTCTATATGCTCTCTGCTTACTTTATCACTCAAATTGTCTTTTTGCTCCGTTGAATTCAGTTGCTTCCTGAGATATTATTTCTGGAGCTTGTTGAATTATTGTTCTAATTTAGATCAATTTATTTCTTGGATTATTAGATGGCATATCATCCTGGGATATTTCTTATAGTACTTACAGGTGAGGTCCACTGTTTCTTGAAATCTGTGATAGCTACAGAATTATAACATTTTTATAATTTTTGTGTTCTACAGGAGCTCATCCTCCAATAATATTTTAGAGAGAGGTCAAGAAATGAAAATTTTCTGATTAATGACATGTCTGAAAATGTCTTTAATTTGTCTTTTACTTGTTAAATTATTTAACAAGTAAAATAATAATTTTTATAATAATTAATAATTTTGCTAGGCATCGGCATCCTTGTTCTCCCTGTCAATTACTGATTAGAATTCTGAAGTCATTCTTGTTCTTTATACTCCGTGCTGATCTCTTTTTTTGTTCTTACATTTTTTTTTTTCTATATCCCCTCTTAATTTTGAAGTTTCTGTGATTTCATCTGTTTGGAGGTATCTTTTTCAGTCAGTGAGTGGGTATTCAGTGTGATATTCCCAACTTAAAGCTTATATCTTGCATTCTGCTTCAAGTAATTTTCCCTTCCATTGTGTTTATTCTGTCTAGGATTTTGTTCAAATGGATATGACACTGATTTCTTAGGTCCTCATGGTAGCTTACTTTTTGTCTGTTTTTCTTAATGTCTGTAGTATGGTTAGTTTCCAGATCTTTACACTTCATTTTTCTTTGTTTAAAATTTACAGTTAAATTTTTTAACCCACTCAAAGTTTTTTCAGTGTTTTCGTTTGTTTGTTTGTTTTTCTTTCTTTTTTTTACTGTCAGAGAATCCATTTCTTATTTTATGGACATATCTTCTCAATCACTGAGGGAAATTTGCTTTCCTAAATAATTTCTATTTCTTCAGAGATAGATATTATTTTTATTTTGGTATTTCTGTTTTACAATGATGGTTTTCTGATTTTTGTAGGATGATCTGTGACCCTTTCACAATTAAAAATAATGGAATAGCTGTTAAAATTTTCTTATTTCCCTTCATTATATGGAATGTCTGAGACAGAGCTCTGTGTATGTGAACAGTGTCTGTTAAGTAAACCCTTTAGAATAAGCATGTGTGCAACTATGTACCAAAAAAGGAAGAGGACTTAGTCCCTGGAACATTATGGTAGGCAGAATTATGGCTGCTCACAGATATCCAAGTTTTGATCCCTGAAAACTGTTAAGTATGTTACTTTATGTGGCAAACGAGACTTTAAAGAAGTCGTTAAGTTTAGGTTCTTAGGACACCAGGGTGGCTCAGTAAGCTGAGTGTCTGACTCTTAATTTTAGCTTGGGTCATGATTTCAGGGTCATAAGATCAAGCCCCAAGTGGGGCCCCGTGTTCAGCATGCAGTCTGCTTGATATTCTTTCTCTCTCTCTCCCTTTCTCTCTTCCCCTGATTGCTCTCTCTTTAAAATAAATAAATAAATAAATAAACAAATATTTTTAAAAGGTTAGGCTCTTGAGTTAGGGAGATTATCCTGGGTGACAATAATGCATTCAGTGAAATTGCATGGGTCCTTATTATGAAAGAGAAAGGCAAGAGTGTCGGAGACAGAAGTAGAGTGTGATGACAGCAGGAGAGATCAAAGTGATGTAACTAAGGGTTTTAAAGGTGGAAGGAGACTATGAGAAATGTGGGTAGTTCTAGAAGCTAGAAAACAAAAGGAAACGTATCCTATCCCAGAGCCTCCAGAAAGAAACACAGCTTCATCAACTCCTTGATTTTAGCCCAGTGAGGTCTATTTTACACATCTGACCTCCAGAACTGTAAGATTTATACTATTTTAAGTCAGTAAGTTTGTGGCAATTTTTTATGGCAGTAATCAGAAACAAATACTGATTTTGATATAGATTGCTGCTCTGTAACAAATAACAAAAAATAGGGAAGCAGCTTGGCATTGGGCATAGGGCAGAGGTTGGAAGGATTTGGGGGAGGATGTTTTAAAAATGCCTAGATTGTCTTGGACAGTTAGTAAAAATAAAGATGAAAAGGGCTCTGCTAATAAGGATTCAGAAGGAAATGAGTAAGGTAGAGGTGATAGATATTATATTAGAAAACCCCTAAGTTATCAAAGCACAGTTGGTAAAGATTTGAACTATGAAGGTGATGCTAATGAAGGCTAAGATGGGAATGAGGAACACATTATTGGAAATGGAAGGAAACATTATTTACGGTTGTATAGTGGCAATAAGCTTAGCTAACTAGAGTTCTGCATTTAAATGGTACATAAGACACGGGAATGATGAACTCCAATATTTAGCTGAGAATACCAAGTATAGAGTTGAAGGTGTGGCTGGTTACTTCCAGTTACTTTGAGTAAAATGTGAGGAAAGGGATGTATTGAGGGGGAAAAAAATGTTAAGGAAAGAAGCCCTAAAGCTTTCTATTTGGGAAATTCTCAGGATATCCAGATTGTTAAAATTAGAGATTCATTACCAAGAAAGTAGGCTCTAGACAGAGTGCCAAAGGTATAACTAAACACTTCTTTTCTGTTGTCTCCAAAGGATTGAAAGATCAAAGTATTCCATCATACAGAGGGATGTTTGAAGAAATTAGGCCCATTTTTCATGGATCCATCCTCTCAGTCATCTCAGCACAAATCAAAAATAGAATTGGGATTATCCAGAAAAGATCTTTGGAGGATCCTCCTGTCTAGTTAAGTGAATCTAGGAAATACAGATGGGAGATCTACGAGACTCTGAGGATGTTATCCCAGCAGAAACAGTGCCAACTTGGACTGAAAGGGACAGAGAGAGGACATAATTAAAAGGACTCTCATACTCTGAAAATTCTACTTGAAGGAAACAGGCTGATAACACTACTCAGCTGCAAACACATGCTATCTGTCAAAAAAAGGAAAAGTCATTTCACAGGTAGGGGCGCAGTTTTAGGAGGCAGAGACTTAAGACACAGGGGATTATACTCTGGCCCTGAAACCTTTGAGAATTTGCCCAGTTGATTTTGAAATCTCTTGGGACCAATGATTCCTCTTTTTCTTCCATTTTCCCCATATAGAAAAGGAATGTCTTCAACTAATATCATATTCCTGCCTCACTATTTTATTTTGGATATGGATAGGAATATTGCCCCAGAATGTATTATACTAGGAGCCTTACCCATGGCTAATGCAAGTGATTTAGATCACAGGATTTGGGATTTTTGAACTGATAAAACATAGGTGAGATTAATAATATAATGGGTTGAGATGGGGGGGGTTGAGATCCATCTCTGAATGTACTTTGCATGTGAGACAGATGTGAATTATTGGGTGCCAGAGAGTAGATTATGGTGGCTGAATAATGGCTACCTAAGGATGTTTTGTATCCTATTCCCCAGAGTCTGTGAATATGTTGCCTTAGATGGCAAAAGGGATTTTGCAGATTTGACTAGGTTAAAGATGTTGGGAATCCTAATTCTAGATTGTCCAGGTGGACCTAATATAATTATAAGGTTCCTTGTAAGAGGAGTGTCAGACTGAGAGAAAGAAATACATGTAATGATAGAAGCAGAGATAAAAGTGGTATGGCCACAAGCCAAGGAAAGCAAGTAGCCACCAGAAGCTGGAGGAAGCAAGGAGCAGATTCTAGGGGAGAATCTGCTGACACTATAAATTTAACCCAGTGAAACTGATCTTAGACTTCTGATCTCCAAAACTGTAAGACAGTAAACTTGTGGTAATTTGTAATAGCACAGCAGACAATTATTATAAAAAGAGTGATATTTATTGTCTCTATAAATCTCCAGCATATGGGTGTATGGTCAGTAACCTTGAGGAATGGCATTTGAGGCCCAAAAGAATATGTAGAATGTGAGGTTTCTGCAGTGGCCAGGGTAGGAGATTTGAGGATTCAGATTCAATGTTCCAGTTAAAGTGTTTGTTGCTATCAATATAAAGAAAAAGTTAACTCCTCATTAAAATATATATATATATATATATATATGTATATATATATATATATATGTATATATATATGTATTTGTTTGTTTATTTACTGATTTATATGAGAGAGAGAGACAGGGTTAGCAACAGAGATAGTGAGAGAGAGCACAAACTGGGAGGAGTGGAAGGAGCAGGCTCCCTGCTGAGCAGGGATCCTGGACTCCTGACCCGAGCTGAAAGTAGATGCTTAACCAACTGAGCTACCCAGGCACCCCTATAATTTCTCATCTTAAATAAAGTATCTATGAGAAAGAAAAAGAGAATACATTTACCAAATTCATTTTTAAAGCTGATTTAACCTTGAAGCAGAAACATGAAAGACTAATATGATAAAATTACTAACTAGTCTTATTAACATAGGAGCAAAAATTCTACAAAAAATACAAATAAAACAAATATATGGTTATCAAGGAGAATTTATACTTAGCTATACATAGTTGTTTAAACCTTAAAAATCAATATGAGTCATGACATTAACAAATTAAAGCAGAAAAAAAATATATGATTCTTTTACAAGATGCAGAAAAAATGATAGGTAAACTTTAACATTTTTTCATCACTCCCCCAAAATTCTCTTAAATTATGAAGTACTTACAAGGATAATGTGGCGCATTCCAGTTAGGTGGGGGCCTGCAGCACAGGCAGTGAAAAAATTCACTCAAGGTGGAACAGAGGATATAGAAGTTTATTGAATACACTGCAAGGGAGCAGCAGGCAGGGACAGCAAAGCAGAGACTATCTGCCACAGGAGGTGGTGAGGGGCTGTAGTTATAAAGTGGAGAGAAGGGCTATGAGAACATGGGGGACTTTTCCTTCTTTGATAACTGTGCCAAGGTGTAAGTAGTCCATTGGCTAGTTAGGGTCTATGGCCATTTCAAGGTGGGTAGCTTCTATAGATAGCTCTTTAGCTGTTATAAAAGCTTTCTACATTAAAAATAAAAATCATACTTGGTAGTGATCCTTTGAAAATTTTACCTTTCAAGAAAACAAAAAAAAAAAAGAAAGAAAATTTTACGTTTCAGATAGGGAATAAAACAAATATGTTCATTACTGACTCTTTCACTTAATTAACATTTTATTCGAGGTTTATGCCAGTGTGTTAATATAAGAAAAAAATTGACATGTATAAAGATTATAAAGAAAAAAAACACTTTTATTCACCTTTCAAGTCTATGTAGATAGAAGTGTTTAAAAATTTATGAATAAATTAGAATGAGGATTTACAAAGATTCTGAACAGAAAAATCATGCTTTTTCTGAAAAATCAATTGTATTTATATTCTAGAAGTCCACAATTAAAAATCAAGCTTCAGGGGTGCCTGGGTGGCTGAGTTGGATGGACATCCAACTATTGGTTACAGCTCAGGTCATGATCTCGGGGGTTGTGAGATTGAGCCCCATGTTGGCCTCTGAGCTCAGCACAGAGTCTGAGATTCTCTCCCTCTCCCTCCACCTCTGCCCTCCACCACCATCACCACACTCCCCACCCCTCCAGTATCAATAACTATGCTTCCTACCAACATGAAGGACATGTATCCAGATCTTTTTTTTTTTTTAATATTTTATGTGTTTATGTATTTATTTATTTATTTTTAAAGACCTTATTTATTTACTTGAGAAAGAGAGAGAGAGAAGGAGTGAGAGAGCACAAGTCGGGGGAGAAGCAGAGGAAGAGTCAGAGGGAGAGGGAGAAGCAGGCTCCCCACTGAGCAGGGAGACTTATGCAGGGTTGGATCCCAGGGCCCTGAGATCATGACCTGAGCCGAAGGCAGACGCTTAACTGACTGAGCCACCCTGGTGCCCAATGTGAGAACTTTTTTAAAGCTATTTATGAAAGACTTCTCATTATTGATACTTTATGATTCATATCATATTATAGAAAGAGCACATTTTGTTATTGACATACTCAGCCCATCCTTTGTTAAGTTATGCAGATCTTTGACTTGTGCATAACTTCAATAGTCATTTAAAAATATATTTGTTTTGTTTGTTAATAAATTATCATGTTACATGGATAGTGATAATATGCCGTGCTACAAGAAGTTTTTATGCTGGTATATGTATATGTTTATGCTTTTTATGCACTTAACATTCATGTGGATATATTTAAGAATAGATTTATATAGAGATTTGGAGATAAAAACTGAAGACTGCTTCAACATAGTAACAGAAGACAAATGTGGGAAAAGCATGAGACATTGGAAAATTAAATTGTCATTAAACAAAGAAAATGTCAAGTACTATATTACTTAATTTTTGAGATCTTTCCAAAAGAAGCACCTCCTCTTTAGTTAAATGATGACTTTAAATATTTAGAGCAATCACTTTGTAACATCTGACCTCAAGCTTTATTTCCTATTCTGCAATATGGAAATCAAAATAATTATTCTTTAATCACTTTGTATAATGTAATTCTACTTTAAAAAATCTGTATTTCATGCAGAATATTTATGAAAGAAATGACTATTCAAATTAGTGTAGTCTGATCTGAATCAGGTCAACTTTTCTTAAAAAGTTCAGGCTATGAAAAAGCAAAAATGGTATTAAGAATGAATGTATCTTATCCATATTATTAAGTATGTCTTTCCATAAGCAAACCATACACATTGCTATTTTGTTATTAAAATGCTAGGTTAAACATTTGAAAACTAGTTTCAAGATTTTTCATATTGTGACAATCTTTCACATGATTACAGGTCTTCTGAAACTCTGAATGATGTTTCTCCTTTAAAAAGGGACAGTAAAGAATAGTCTGTGGGCAGAGTTTTAGGGGTTAATGAGATGTGGAACTGAATCTGGCTCCTTTTTCTAACTCTTCTGGGACAAGTTACTTGATCTTTCCAAATCTCAGTTTCCTTACCTGAAAAATGAGAGTGATAACATGTATCTTTATACATTTGATATATAATTATACATTAAAATATGTAACTGTGTACGCCATTTTCTCAAATCAAGCACTCAGAAATTGGTAGCTATTGCTCTTGAAAGTGAAGAAAAGGATATCTTTTTTGCAGTTCATTACTATATAATCAATAGTTGGATATAATGGAAAGATATTGTTTAAAATGCTCTCACTAGCTAATCTGAAGTAACATATTTATCTGAGTTTAGAAAAATGTGTTTGAACTTGATAGTAAATGTTGTAAAAAGTTAGCCATTCTCACCTAATTTACATTATCAGTTTTCCATGATGATGAAATACAAAGTGCTTCTAAAAATAAGGGTAGGGGTACCTGGGTGGCTCAGTGGGTTGGGCCTCTGCCTTCGGTTCAGGTCATGATCTCAGGGTCCTGGGATGGAGCCCTCCATCAGGATCTATGCTCAACGGGGAACCTGCTTCTCCCTCTCTCTCTGCCTGCTTCTTTGCCTACTTGTGATCTCTGTCAAATAAATAAATAAAATCTTTAAAAAAAATAAAATAAAAAATAGGGGTAAATTGTAAATATGGACATTTCATTCTGCGTTAACGGGAATTTTGGGAACTTCACAGTAACTACAGAAACTAGAAAACAAAAACCTATCTTTGAGGAAGTCATGGATGTAGCTGAAATACAACTAGAATGGTGATAACAGAAAGTCAACCCTGAAGACAAATTTCTAAATTTATATTCTCATGACAGCATTCTGACATCGTTGGAAAATATACTATTATGAGAAATATTTGTCTGTAAAGGATCATGCAGTGACACAGTTTACATTAGATTTTTATGGAGTAGTACAAATACAAAATATTTATCAAAATGCCTCAGCCAGACTCGCTCATCTGCTTGCTTAAGGGTGAAACTTAGTTGATGCAGTTACTAAAACCTACACCGAAGCAATACTGACGGATCGATTCTCACTCCTGCGGATGGTGTTATCTACTCCTCCTTTGAATCCCTGGGGGAAATAAGAAATGAGGCAAAGCACTTCTAAGCGTTTTATGGCATTCTGCACATAGCGATACTAATTACATCATCCTTGACTTATTATATCACTTAGCCATAAAAATCACAAACCTTATAAATGATTTTAAAGTGTGCAGTATGCTGTTAGAAATGGATTAATCATTAGGAAAAATTATGAAATCAAATTGGCAGCCTACATAGCTCTCACTTCTTCAACCCTTACCCGCCCCCCATCCCCCATCAGCCAAACTTTTATCTGCTATTTGATTTGGCGGATAAGTAAATGCATTCTTTTCCTCAGGTTGGTTGAGACAGATATTTAAATAATGTTTTGCCCTGAAGACATCATCCACCTGTAGAGAGGGCTGACAAGTTGTTTTCTGCCTAACCTTTCTCTTTAGGCATAATTAAACATGTGACCTGTTACCGTAGATTTAAAAAAAATTTTTTTTCACTTTGCCTATAATACAGAAGTCAATCTATCCACTGATGTTATTATACAAGCAGCTCAAGGAACTGTTATTGTATGACAAACAAAAAAGTTTCATAGGACAAAAGGTTGAAAAAGTGATTTTAAAAATTAATAGTGTAGGGTGCCTGGGTGGCTCAGTTGGTTAAGTGACTGCCTTCAGCTCAGGTCATGATCCTGGAGTTCCGGGATCAAGTCCCGCATCAGGCTCCCCACTCCATGGGGAGTCTAATTCTCCCTCTGATCTTTTCCCCTCTCATGCTCTCTCTCACTCTCTCTCAAATAAATAAATAAAATCTTAAAAAAAAATAACAGTGTATAACTGAAAGTATCTACTGAAGTATAAATTTAGATAAAATACAAAGAAATGCACTTCTAATAATACTTTATGACTCTTTTGTTCCAGGTTTGCTTTCCTTTATAAACTGAACAGTCATTAATCACAATTGGCAACCAAACAACAGAAAAATAGTTGTCTTTCAGGGCAGAGCTATCATATTTTTAAAATTGTGGTGGCCTCGTTTCAAGAAAGAGGACTAGTAGAGCTTTAATATGTGATTATGATTATGAATATGATTATGATTGAATCTTTTCAAGCAAAGGGCATTTCAGAGATGAAATAAGATGTAATAACACAATAAACATACATATTTTTTCTAATATTGGTGAACAGTTTATTTATAAAACAAATATGACAGATGAAAATTTACTTGGTTACTTCCTATTTACTACAAGATTAAAAGTAAATAAATGAAAATGATGGTAACGATTGTTTTGAGTATCAGTCTTTATAGCAATTAAGATTATCCAACTTGGTTGTTCTTTTATGTGACTCCAATTTGGGTGTTCTTCCTATATTAGTTGCTTTCCCTCTGTTCTCTGGACACGCATGCCTGCTATAGGTGTTTCAGTAGCAAGAAGGGGCGAGGGCCTGAGAATTCCCACTTAACGCCCATGTTTTCATTGTGATGCTTCATCACCGTCTTCTGCTGTACTTTGCATCTCTAAATGCAGAGCATCTGTAGGAGAAATTAAAAATAAATGGCTGCAGGAAGGGTAAGGCAGGTGGGTGTGAGGGAGACAGAAACATAGCAAGGCTACACTGGCGGGGCGGGGTGGGGGGTGGACGGCATCTGCATGTTAAAACCACTCTGTTTACAGTCTGGAACCACCCCCCTAACTTCTACTATTCCCTCAGGCTTCCAAGTCCTCGGTCATCTTTGTGCTTTGAAAATAAAGTTTCTGGCTACTTTTCCCACTTCCACTCTAAAGGCTTTAGGTAACAACTATTTCCTTTTTCTAAGTAATTCAACAATCTTCTCCCAACTGCCGGTATTCCAAAGATTTATTAAAATGTATTGTTTCATTTCTTTCCTCTCTGTCCTTATGGGTTTACACTTTTTAAAAATTATTTTATCACTTTCTTTTTATGAGCTTTTGAGAAACAGATGTGATAATTTTCTGTAGTAAATCTGCCACATTTATCTGATTTCTATTAGAACTTTTGGGTGACTAATTTCACTGCAAATCACCTCATGCTTCTCAGATCCTAAATATTTAATAGTACCTTTGAACCTGTACATAAATGTGAATTAGCTCTTAAGATTCTAGGGGTCTGGACTTAGAAGACAGTGATGAAGAATGATACACCATACTCCCTGTCATTAAGAGACCCTTTAGCAGTATTTTAATGAGTTGTCTCTGACCTTGTGAATCCCTTACAGAGACTCAGCTCACACACTCATCTATTTACCTCCTATCTTCAGGGTTTCACTGGGATAATTTCTGAATGTTAATGAGACTTCATCCACAAGAAGGCATCTTTGAAAAAGGTGAGCCAAAGATGGGGCAATTATATTTTCAGTACAGTTTCATAATCTAAGAAACTCCCTTACTGAAAAAGCATATAGTTATTTTGAGTGAATTTGACTTCTAAAAAAGTGAGTTTACTAGCCATTTAACGAAAGAAAAATTTGAGGTTCTTATTTTCTTGGTTGCTTTTGTGTTTCTTCACCTTTAAAGGACAGATAAGATCAGAAGTAAAATAGAATGGCTGCTTTTGTTATGACAGTAATGAGCTAGAATGGGACCAGATAAAAAAGACTAGCTCTGGGGTCACAGAGCGGTGAGACTTCATGAATTTATTCATTGAAATGTGGTTATGTCTTCATAAAATAAGATGTCATCATTACAAGTGTGGATTGCTTTGTTGCACAATACTACGAACTTTGATATAGGGGAGGAACTGGCTTACATATTTGACTAAAATAAGAAAATTATTAAGATTTCAAAGAAAAAAAAATCACAGGGTTATTTCTCAGATTTAACGTTTTGCTTTTCGATAATGTCATAATATGTGTGTATGTTTCTGAAAAAGAAATATGGAATGAGATTTTTATAAATAAAATGTTTTGAGTTATTCTAGGAGAAACAAATAAAGTTTGTTTTAATCTGAAAAAAGTTAAATTCAATGGAGCTTTAAAGCTATTTCAAATGGAAATGCATATTTTAAAAAAGTTGTAATATTTTGATGTCTCGAGGTATATGCTATGTTCATTCATACACTCATTCCTTTGGTAATCTCTAGCATGTTCAGTTTCTTATTTCCTATAGTCCAGCCTCACAGTTCACCAAATAAAATAATAATAATTGCTAAGGATAAACAGATTGGAAATATACAGAAATTAATTTTCACAAATGCTCCAAAGTTAAAAAAAAAAACACAGTAATTTTGAAGTCTGTTATGATACTAGACTTCCCCCACTCCTGTGCTTATTATTTAATTTCTCTGAAAGAATATTATTTAGGCCTTTGTTTCTTCTTTCTAACTTAGAATCTTTTTTCATATGACAGAACTAGAGGACAAATGTATTTTAAAACATATATGAACACTAAAAACTACATTCTGTTGGACCTTCTTTTAAAATACATAAACATAATTTTTGTTATACATATTTAGATCACCTAGAAAAACAAAGAATTACATAACAAATATTCACAAAATCACCATACTTGTTTTAGTCATTCAAAAAAATTATAGATGTACTTAATGCCTGCTTAGTATCACATTCTAATACAATTCTCCTATATAACTCTACAGAAGTAATGTAAAACCACCTAATATTGGTTTGTAATCTGTTTGATAGTCCTTTTTAAAAATCTAGCTACTTATATCTCTTTTATTTATTTTCTATTTCAATAAATTCTGTTCTGATCTTTATTATATTCTTTTAGTCTTTCTCAGTTTTATTCATTTTATGTGTATCTGTTGTTTTATTTTCTAACTTTCTAAGGATTAACACATTTACTTTCAATATTTATTTAAACACATTTAAAACAACAACAAAAAAAGGATGCACACTTTCATCACTCTTAGTCAATATTGCACTGGAAGTTCTAGCCACAGCAATGAGACAAGAAAAGGAAATAAAAAGCATCCACATTAAAAAGGAAAAAAGTAAAACTGCTCCCAGATGACATAATCATACATATAGACAATTCCAGAGAATCTACAGGAAAGCTAGTAGATCTAATAAGAAAATGCTCACCAAGTTGCAAGTTACATGATTAACAAAGGAAAAGTGGTTCTGTTTCTACACACATGCAATAAACAACACAAAGAGAAAATTTTAAGAAGCAATCCCGTTTATAATAGCATCGAAAGAAAAGCTATGCAGGAATAAATTTAACCAAGGAGGTGAAAGGTTTGTACACTGAAAACTACAAACCACTTCTGAAAGAAATTAAAGATGACATAAATAAATAGAGAGTAATACCATGTCTGTGCATCAGTAGATTTAGTATTGTCAAGAAATCTATGCCCCCAAAAGTGATGTACAAATTCAACACAATTATGATCAAAATTCCAAAAGCCTTTTTGCAGAAATTGAAAACCTGATCCTCAAATTTATGCTGAATTCTAAAGTGTCTTAAATAGTCAAAATAATCTTGAAAAAGGAGAATAAAGGCGGAGGACTTACATTTCATGATTTAAAAATTCCTAAAAAACTACAATAATCAAAACAATGGGTACTGGCATAGGCATTGATATGATATAAAATTGACAGTCCAAGAGATACATCATAAATCTGTGACCAACTGATTTTGACAATGGTGCTAAATTCATTCACAGGGGAAAGAACAACCTCCTACAAACCGTTCTGGAGCAACTGGATTTTCAAGGTAAAGAATGAAGTTGAATACCTGCTTCACATCAGATAGAAAATCAATTTAAAATGTATCAGTAACCCAAATATAAGAGCTAAAGCCATATGTTTTATGGCTTTAAAACATAGAAATAAGTCTTCATAACTAGATGAAAAACACATTCATCACAGTGTTAATTCACTGAGGGAAAGATCCACCCATTCTGTAGTGATCATATATACATATATAGTTTTAAGACCCCAAGTTCTTGGGTAATTTGTTACACAGCAATGAAGAATAAATATACATTGAATATATCCTCACTTTATCCTTATCATGTTATTTGTAGTTTAGATGTACCTTTCAAAACAGAAAAAATAAAATGAAACCAGTATTTGTTACACTCTTTTAAAATCAATACCAATAACTAACTTAGAAAAAAGACTTTTTATCAACTTCTGTTATTATTTGTAACTTTTGTCTTTTTGTTTTGTTCATCTTGTTTGTTTCCTGTGAGTTAATTTCTTTTCTGGTTGAAATACATGCTTGATAATTCCTACTGTTGAATCTGGGTGTACTAAACTCCCAAATGTCTTAAAATGTTTTTATATCCTTTTAGACGATGATTTAGATGAGTATGGAAATAGTTTAAAATCTTTCCTTTGTATTTTGAAAACATACATTGGCATTTTGTTACTATGGAGAAATCCTTCAGTAATCCAATTTCCATCTAGTGATCTTTACCTTCAAGTAGCTATTACAGGTTTTCTCTTTATCTTTGATTTTCTACGTTTTATTGTGATGAATCTAGGTAATAATTAAAAACTTATACTGGTCAATAATCATGGTGTATTTCCTTTCCAAGTTTTTATTTAAATTCCAGTTAGTTAACATACAATGTATTATTAGTTTCAGTTATAGAATTTAGTGATTCAATCATGATGTTTTTTCAATATGAAAACTCAATTCTGGAAGATTTTCAGCTACTAACTCCTTAAGTTTTACTTTTCTGCCATATCTCCACTGTGTTTTTGATTTACTTCAAATGAGACTTTATATCACTCATTTTCTTACCTCTTTGCCTCTGAGAACTCTTTAAAATCATTCCTCCCTCTTGTCTTTCAACTCACTATTTTTTCTTCTCTTTTTAACCATTGTGGAAACTCTACCTCATTATAGAGTTAATACATTTTATAGATTGTTTTTAATTTCAGTAACTATTTTTTAAAAATATTTTTAACTTGTGTTGTGTTCTTTTTTATTTTTCTGGACTCAGAATCTAGCAGATCTGCAGCTTCAGTTTTTGTCCATTCTAAGCATTCATTTTCCATTTTTGCTTCATGGAACTAATTATATTGTTTTGAGCATGAGAGGGATTTAGAATTTGTAACACAATCTTAGCTAGAACTGTGTGGAATTTTTGGGATTCTTTATGAAAAATGGAAAGGGAAGACACAGAGAGGTGAAAAATCTGGTTTGACAAATTTTTATGGTAATTTTTTTTAAAAGATTTTATTTATTTATTTATTTGACAGACAGAGATCACAAGTAGGCAGAGAGGCAGGCAGAGAGAGAGGGGAAAGCAGGCTCCCTGATGAGCAGAGAGCCCAATGTGGGGCTCGATCCCAGGACTCTGGAATCATGACCTGAGCCGAAGGCAGAGGCCCAACCCACTGAACCACCCAGGTGCCCTGGTAATATGTTTTAAAGATATTTTTTCAAATAATATTGAATTAATATTTTAGTTAATATAGATATTCTTTTCAGTTTATTAAACATTTTCCTGGCTTTTTTTTTTTTTTTTTTTGATGGGAAATTCTTTACTGTTGTATCATATGCATTATAATGTGAAAGGGCCATGAAATTCTTGGCTCATTTTTTCATAAAAATTTATGAATATAGCATTTTAAGGAAAATTAGTAGAGATAATGAGCACAGTTTGGTTAAAAAAGAAAAGAAAAGAAAATTTCCTTGAAAACTGTAGATTTTCCTTGTTTACTCCTCATAGGTGACATTTCAGCTTGGAGGACACAAAACAAAGGCTCATGTGTTTCTTTTAGATGTGAAGTGGCCGTCTGACTCTATTAAATGCTGTAATCAACATGAATTCTCTTTTGGCAGCCAAGACTGTTTCAATAGTTGCCATGACTTGGAATAGATTAAGGAAAGTTTGCTTATTTCAGTCTTTCTTTATGAGTGGGACTGATACAAATAAAACTGGAACTTTGCTTAAAATCATGAAAGGTAATTGTTTTTTAGTTATGCATGTAAAATTCAGAAGCACAATTCTACTGATAAAGCTATTTTAAAAATACAATATTGAGGGGAGCCTGGGTGGCTCAGTGGGTTAAAGCCTCTGCCTTCGGCTCAGGTCAGGATCCCAGGCTCTCTGCTCAGTGGGAAGCCTGCTTCCTCCTCCTCTCTCTCTGCCTGCCTACTTGTGATCTCTGTCTGTCAAATAAATAAATAAAATCTTTAAAAAAAATACAATATTGATAAATGCAACATTATTAGGTTTTCTTATCTAGATGTTAGAATTTCAAGCTAATGAGAGCTCTAAAAATATTCAGGATCTTATTTACAGATTCTATAACCACATAGTCAAATCATAATTTCCAGAACAATGTTCTAGCATTGTGAAAAGAATGCAGAATGAGAGAAAAATGTGACTTTACTCTGTGAAACAATTGGATCCAACATTTAAGTAATTTAATCTTCTCTGTGTTCTCCTGTTTTACACTAGTCTTCCTGACAGAACTATTGATGCTTTCAATCTCTCCACTAGAATTGTGTAAGAAAGACTTGCTTTTCTTAATCAGCTGGGGGGGAAATGAGAGTCTCTGCTTTTATCACACATGGAAGCATTTACTGTTCAGCTAGCTGATGTTGAGAGGTTGATTTCTCAAAAGATTTAGCTTTTAGTCAAATGTGCCTCGAATGAACACTCTTGCACATCAGCATGGGAGAAAGGATGATACTTGATACTATGTTAGTTTCTTCCCCAGTGTTCTTTTGATTTTATTACTCCCACCTTAAAGTAGCTCAAATAATTTGAAAATCCACTAAAAACTGACTTAGACTTATAGTTTAAGATGAACTCACAATGAATGCAAAGCCTTCTGCATGAGATAAAAAGAGAAATATGTTTTTTGTCATGTTTTCTGACAGAATGGTTCAAATGCAGGATAAGAATGACCAAATAGGAAATCCTTTTTGTTGGCAAATTAATTAAAGTCACTCCTCTGAGCTGACTTTTATGACATATTTAATATATGGATTAATGGATCTATAACAGTCCCTTTCTGGGTGGGGTTTTGGGGGAGAATTTTCTGAGGCTTTCTAGGCTATTCAATAAAATAAATATAATTATGGCTACATTTTAAAATGCACTCTTTTTAGACAAAGCTTTCCACAAGAAGATTTAGTAAAGTTACATCTGTTTTAGATAGAGATCTTTAAACATCAGCCCTCAAAAGCTTTTCTGATAACAAGCAAGCACACAAGATTGAAAGACTTCAAAAGCTTCTGATTTCCTACCACAATTGGCTTCACTCAAAATGATTGTTGTTTTTCATATACTGCAGAACTCATTTTATTTAGCTAAAAGTCAAATGCTACTGAAAATCAGTTTCAATTGGGATATCCATCCAATGTTTAAAAAAGGAAAACATCTTTTGAGTCAAAATAAATGTTCCCCAAATATCTGAAGTATTCAAAAGAAGAATGTGCTTTGAGGCAGTGGCCCATTCTGGGTGTTGGTGGTGGGTGATTATCATTTTACTTGCTTCTCACTTTGTATGCCTCAAAGCAACAGAAAAGCTGACTCCTAGGATTTTTAAATGATGCCATACAATATGGGCAGAAGTTCCTTAAAGGCAAGGGAACTGTGTTTTTAAATTTGTCTGCATGCTCACTGTCTTTTTATGGGATCTCCACTAAACTCAATAAATTATAGTGACCTGGATTTTTGAAGTACCATGTATTTTAGAAAAGTTCTAAGTTTTGTTAATTAATTAATTTATTATCTCTAAATGTTTTTCTATAAATGAAAAAGGGGGAGATTTTTCTTTTAAATGCATAAACTAGTAAGATTAATGTCTTACTTCTACAATTATATTCCCCTCCCCCAATGGCACTCATCGCCTTCGGTATCTAATCCGGCCCCTAACAAGAATGCAAGCTTCAAAAAGAGCTGTTTGTTTTGTTGGTTGATATAACCCTAGAATCTAAAATAACTGTGCATAGAGCATAGTTGACATTCTATAAATAGCCACTGAATGAATTAGTTAGCAATGATCCCACATTTTGTGACAATTTAATATAATAGTTTGAATGAGAGCTCCTGAAAGGATTATCAAGACCTCAAAAAATACTAGGAGTTATAAGTGTCAGTTGTTTATGACCCTCAGTTTTGCTGATGAGAGATGACTTAAGAATCTCAATCTCAGGAAGAGATAAGGTGAGATACGTTCCACCTGACAAACATTATTATGGAAAATATGCTCAAATACTATTTGTTTCAAAAGGGCTTATTTATTTTTATCAAGTACGTGAAGTCTATAAAGCAAAAAAATGATAATAATATCTCGGATTCAAGCAACATGTGTATATGTATGTAGGTGGATAGATATACATTTACATACATACGATGCCTTGTACATATATGTATATCTGTCAGCATCTATATACATCATACATATATATATACATACACATACATGCATACACATGAGGATATATAGAGATAGAGAAGATAGATATGTATGTATGTATTATATGCATTTTTACCATTGTGGGTATTTTTTTTTTCTTGGATTCTTTTATTTTTTTATTTTTTATTTTTTATAAACATATAATATATTTTTATCCCCAGGGGTACAGGTCTGTGAATCACCAGGTTTACCATTGTGGGCATTTTTTTCATTTGATTCTTGTTAAACTTTATCATCTAAGAATCCACAACAAATTGTTTTCCAGTAGGTTCCCAAATCAAGGACAATTATTTTAAGTGAACTCCCAAAAGAATGAAGAAAACAATACACACATCACCTCATAGATTTACCCTGAGAAAGCAGAGTCGTCCCAAGTTGATTTGCTTTTGTCGTTTTATTTTCCACTCTACCTATAATCAATGTTCCTTTCATTTTAGTCTTCAAAGCAGGAAGCTATGCTTTGATCTTTGGTCAATAATTCCAGAGCAGTGATTAACACTTCCACTATATTTGTTTAATCAAAATGTCATTTAATGTACTTTTATTTTGGAATAAAAATATCTCCTTTATAGTTCAATTTCGGCTTTGCAAAAGATTCTAAAATTGTATGAGGAGTAGTAAGTAAATAAATATTGCTGTTCTACCTGAGACAATAACCAGTAATCTTAAGTAATCCAGTGTTTTAGTAGGATGTATTAGAAATTTATATGCCATTGATCATAGTGAGGAACATTGTAGGGGGTACAGCGAATCAACATAAACCATTTCCTATAATTGGAGCTATTAAATACACATATAATACTGTATAGCTTAGTATTCTGTAAACTAAGTGTTTGCACCCCAAGAAAATCCATATTCTTGCATTAGTAATTTTTATAAAAGTAGCAACAAATAAATGAATAAACAAAATTGCTTAAATGAGTAAACAAAATAGCATAACAATTTCAAATTCTTTCTTATAAAAATAGTTGCAAGTGCTTAAAAACAAGAGACAAATAACAAAAATAAAGTTTCCTTACCAATTTTTCTGTCACTTTCAGGATATAGCATCAGAGATAATCTTCAAAAAGGGATAAAGTCCTCTAAGGATCCCCCTAAAAATGATTTGAAATAAATCTGAGTCATAGACAAAATTCCTAAATAAAAGCCTTGTGGAAATGTTGATTTTGAGGACTGTAAATTGTGAAGATTCACAGAAATAATACCTTAACTGATCTCTAATATGCTTAATGTGAAGTGCGTGATAATTAAAAACAAACGTCAAATCTCTGTTTCTTTTTCTAAGCAAAAGGAGAATAAATACTTAAAATGGAACAAAATTATTTCCATGTAGTTTAGTTGCATGTAGCACTACTACATTTTTTTTTTTTTTGCATTACTGTTCAGTCTTCCATTATATGAATACAGAGTTTACTTCTTCCTTCTAGTATTGATAGCCATTTAGATTTTTCCAGTGTTGGAATATTATAGATAATGTGGTTACAAACATTCCTGCTCATATCCATTTCTTCACAGACACATCTCTCTTGGGAAAATACTTCATAGGTAAAAGTGCCAGTATGCATACGTTGAGTTTGTGTACACAGTGGCACATAATGAGTCCAACTGATTTATCAAATTACATTCTCTCCCCCCAAAAATTACATTCCCACCAGCACTTTGAGATTGATTTGCATCTCATCTCACCTATATGGCCTATTTTTGTTGTTTTGTTTTAACTTTAGCCATTCTGGAGACTGTGTAGTAATAGCTCACTGATTTGCTCTGCATTCCCCTGAAGAATGATGAAAATGATTACCTTTTCATTTCCTTCATGGCATACATAATCTGTATGTATATCAGTTCATTATCTTGCCTATATTCAATTGGATTGTCTATCATTTCTTACTGATGTTTGCAAATGTTTGCAAATTTTTTCCCACTTTGACTCACCTTTTCCCCTTCCTACTGTGTTGATGAACAGATTTTTAATTTAAGTGAAATGTATTTAACAATGGCATATTTTTATGTTAATGATGTGTGTTTTCTATTTAAGAAATTAAATAAAACCTTATTTTACTAGCAAGAATAGACGTTGTGACAGCAACATCTTTTCATGTTTCACCACAGGCAAAATATTACATATTAGTGTTTTGTATTAAGCCTTAATTTAGTTAAGAAAGTTGCTATAATGTGCTTGCTAAGAGGTTTTCATGAAGATTGCAGAAATTTATTAAAGGATTTTTCTGAATCTAGTAAGATGTTGGTATGCATTTTTTTCTTTTTTCCGTCGGTATGGTGATTGACATGGATTTTGCACGTCACAACAATTTTTTGTTGTTGTTCAGAAAAACTCACTTTTCCCTGAAAGCATATTCTTTTAATACATTGATAGATAGTTGCTAACCTCTTGCTTAGGATTTTTTTATCCATGGTCATGAAAAAACATCCTTCTGTAATTCTTTTTTTTCAGTGCCTACATTAGCATGGTATCAAACATATGCTGATCTCATAAAATAAGTAGTGAAATATTCCTCTTTTCTATTTTTCTATAGTGTAAAATTACTCAATGCTGGAATAACTCATCGGGGAAGCCATCTGGGTCTAAGCTTTCTTTTCGAGACAATTACTATGGATTCAATTTGTCTCATACATACAGAAGAGTTGAACTATTTAAGGCTTCTATTTACTGACACCCAGTTATTCTTGGATCTCTCCTGTTTCTGCGAATCTTGTAAGTAGTGGCCCCGGTGCCTTTGTTCTGGACGACTTCACTAATGTTTATATGGTGAATAGCCTTATAAGAAAGAGATATTAATGGGCATGTTTTACTATCTAGTGTAGTAAAAATAATGTCTCCTTTCAGGTTAAAGTTTCAGCAGGTTTGCTTTCAGCTCATTATAAAACACGCGATTCTCTAAAGTTGTGGTTCTTTGGCTAGGTTGCTTCCTGGGGATCTAGTCACATTTCTTAGACTTTTTACTCTGTGACCCACTTGTCTCTTACATTGTTTCCCTGCTTTCTTTCTCTTCTTTTTCTTTTTTAAAGATTTTATTTATTTATTTGAGAGAGAGAGAGAGATAAATAACAATAGAGAGCACAAGCAGGGAGGAGAGGGAGAAGCAGACTCTCCACTGAGCAGGGAGCCCAATTCTGGGGTCCATCCCAGGATCCTAAGATCATGACCTGAACCAAAGGCAGACACTTAACCAACTGAGCCACGCAGGTGCCCCCTACTTTCTTCTTAAAGTGTATTTGTTTTGGTCTGAATATATCTGATTCAACTTTAAATTCACTATTACTCTTATTTCCTGGGTTTAATCTGCTTTAATCCTTCTACTGATTTTTTTTTTTTTTACATTTTAAACTTTTTATTTGCACATTTAAAATTTGTGTGTGATCATAAGTAAAATCATTTGAAGAAAAGAAAATGACATTCTGATTAGACTGTACTTTACATCCTGCAGGACACCCTGGACCAACATAGTTTTTACTGGCTGTCCCTACTCAGCTTCTTCCTTCACCAACATGCCAGCTCTATTCCTTCCCTGTCAGCCAGACAGGCAGACTGGAAGGAGGCTCTGCATTCATGGATAGTAGTTCAGATTCTTCTTCTTCTTCCTTTTTGCAAACACTTTATTTATTTATTTGAAAGAGACAGATAGGGAGAGCACAAGCAAGGGGTGGGCAGCAGAAGAGGGAGAAGCAAACTCTGAGCAAGGAGCTTGTAGGGATGGGGAAACTCCATCTCGGGACCCTGGGATCATGACCTGAGCTAAGGTAGATGCTTAACCTACTGAGCCACTCAGGGGCCCCCAGATTCTTTGATGAGAAAAGGGGCAGCAATCATTTAAAGTTGATCTAACCTCTTTGCATCTTACAAAGTTAAACAGATAAAAGAAGTAAAATAAGAAGACAATGCTTGTAGAATCCACAGTGCGTATTGGCAGTGCATGCCTCACTACTATTCACCTGCTTGCTTCTCCTGTTTGATCATTTCTTTTGAAGGCAGTGGATTTTTCTGGTATGTTTTTGTCTTCTACAATTTCGACTTCTCAAATTTCTCAATTACAGCCATATTGTGTTTGTCAAACTTGGTTGCAGAGGAAGTGGATTGAGGCATCTGGGGGAGCCATGTCTGGTCCGTGCAGTGGCCACACCGAGTCCATCTACAGAATTCTTAATTAGTTGTTATTTCTTGTTCTATTTCTGTGTATTTCTTTTCTAGACTATATTTTGTCAATATTTTCTTAAGTGTTACTTGTAGCTATTTATTCTATAAGTGTTACTTATAGCTCTTTCAGTGTTTGATAATTATAATAGGCAGATAAGCTGTGGGTCGCTTTTAATGATCTGGTTTTTCTCTTGGTTATTTTTTTAATAAACTTTTTACTGAATGCTGAATATGAAATAATGTGTTCCCATCTTTTTAATCTGTAATCTTCTTTTCTGATTAAAGTTTTAAGCTTAAAGTTTAAGTTCTATTTCAATAATTAATTTATAACTGTCTAATATTACACTATCATGCTTCTAGCTTTCTTTAAAGATTCTTCAAACCAAATGATGGTTTTTCAAGGGCTAAAATTGAATTAGAATTCAATATCCAGAGAAAATATCTGTTAAGAGTGAAGGGGAAATTTGGCATTTTCATAAAGAAAAATTGAAAGAATCTTTGACATTGCACTTCCTGGAAAAACCTCTAAAGTTTTTCAGACAGAATGAAATGATAGCAGAAGCAAAACTGGAATATCAGGGATGATAAACCAAGTGATGGCTAAGATTTGCAACAGCTGGAACTCTCACACATTGTTGATGGAAGTGTAAAATGTCATAGCATTTTTGGAAGAAAGTTTGGCAATTCTTAGAAAGTTAAACATATACTTACTATACGACCCAGAAATCTTACTCTTGGGTTATGTTCAAACAAACAAACAAAAACCCTATTCATCAATGTTTATTGCATCTCTATTCATAACTGCAAAAGCTGAAAACAACCCAAATATTCTTTTATGGGTGAATGGATAAACAAATTCAGGTATATCTGCACAACAGAATACTAATCAGGAAGGAACAAACTTTTCCTTTTAACTTTATTGTAGAGGTTTAACAAATCTATACGTATATTAAAATTTATTTGTACACCACTTCTTTTGTACTCCACCAAAAAATAATCTTTTTTTTTTTTTTTTTTAAGATTTGTTTACTTATTTGAGAGAGAGAGTGAGAGAATATGCATGCATGCGAGTGGTGTGGAGGGGTCGGGGAAGGGGAAGACAAAATCTCAGCACTCCATGCTGAGCAGCGAGAGCCTGATGTAGGGCTCAGTCCCAGGACCCTGAGATCATGACCTGAGCGGAAACCAAGAGTCAGACTCTTCACCCCTTGAGCCACCCACGTGCCCCAACAAAGTCATTTTAAAGTGAGAATTTTAAAATAGAATTTTTTAAATGGAAATAAATTTTAGTTATCTTAATTTTAGCCAGAGACATTATCCTTGATTTCTTTTAGAGGACAATTTAAAACGTTCACAAATTACATTCAAAGATATTTGGAGATAATAAGAAGAGCTGTTCTCATTTGGGGAATTCCAAAAGAAGGAGAGTGGCATTTCAGCTGTAATTACTTGGATGCAAGTTTGTTCCACTTCTTGAAGAGGCTCTCTTGGATGTGCGGGTAGAGGTGCTTCACTTTGTTGTGTACTCAGGGTAACACCCCATTATGATGGCAAATTGAATAAAGAGTCTTAAAACTAACCTTATGGATCAGGAAAAAGTAATTTCTATCTCTGTGTTAGATTGTTTTAGGATTAGTATTATGAGATTCTTCGTCATATTGTCCCTTAAACCTCAGCTCTGCCACTTAGTAGTTGTGTAAGCTAGAGCAAGTTGCTTAAAATACGGTCATAAATAATGAGGTCATAAAATATGAGAATATCACTAGTGTTTCATAGTGACTGAGAAATTTTAATAAAATAAAAAAATATAAGCACATGATACAAAGGAGACTATATCAATTATATATAGATATACATATACCATTTTCCCTTCCTTTGTGGAATATGAATTCTGTGGGTTACAAACAAACAAATCTTTTTTGTTTTGAGTTGAACTCAGCACCAGTTTCTAGGCCTGATACATTTTTATAAAATAATTTTCATTGTAAATTTGTTGACTTTAAATGATATGTCACTACAGATAGTATGGGATATTCAGATTATAATTTTACTTTTCATTGATTGAATTTATTGGATAATTGATAAATCCTTTTTTGGGGGGAGCTCTTGACTAAAAAGAGAAAAATAAGATAAACTGTTCTCAAAATATTCAGCCGGGGAAATGAGAAAACATAGTTTTTAAAAGTTTTAAATTCATTTTCTTTGTGTACAACTGTGGAGGAAACTCAGAGAAAGCTGAGATGCAGGAGCTTTAGAATAAAAACCTGTTGAGAACAAACAGCATGACTTCTGCTACTGCACCTCATTTGTTGATGTCTAATTAAAAGAATCATTTGCATTTGCTAATGAATGTGTTTAGCTTTTACTCAAACAATTATTGAACAAGCATGTGATTTAATCTCAATTCCCCAGTGGCTCACTTTTCATGTTTACTTAAATATTACCTTTCAAAGTAAATGTTATTAATGTGTGAGGCACTGTGCATTATCTTTCCGTCATAATTTATTTTATTGATTTTTTTTTTCCTTTTCATTTCTTTGTTCTAGCATTTATTTAGCACACTAACTCTGGATGAGTTTATATTCTGGAGAGGAATGCATCAAATTCCAGAGAATCAAGCTTATTTTTCCAAAACTGGGTGAGCTCCCAGAAAACATTTAATGCTTCATAGTTTTATAGTTTAAGCAATAAGGAGAGGAAACTCATTCCCTCTCCATTCTCATGCCCTCCCTCTAAATATAATAGAAATACAGCCTTCTGTATTCTTGGTGATTTGTTTTGACATCCATGAACGATCTTGCTGAGATGCATTTTTTTTTTATTCTTTCTTCTACTATATCCATTACTGATTTTATTAATCTTCCATTCTATATTATATAGCATGAATAAGAAGTTATGTGGCTATTAGGCCAAATCAATAAATATTCAGATGAGAAGCAAAGTAATTGATTACAAGGAATATAAAGAATTCCTGTGAATAAGAAGTTTTTATAAGAATAATGCTCCTTGTTTGTAAATTATTTGTTCTTTGTGCGTATGCTGTAAGTTTTAACAACATGTAAGTTTTCATACTGGAGAAATCCATTTTACAGATAAAAAATCACCAGTAATATAGCAATATATTTTACTTAGATTATTTCTAAAATCTATGTTTCTCAAATTGCTAGTAAGCATGGAAAATGACTCACTTTTGGATATTTATTGTCTTTGGGGATCCAATTTATATTTCTATGAAACTAATGATTCATTATATAGAACAATCTTAATAAAATTACACATTTGACCAAGTAATGTGGCATGTGTCAATAGTTAGAACACCAATGATGATTTTCACAGACTGTGGCTTGGGTTTTACCACTACAACTTTTTCTCATTAATTTTATTTCACTTCATAAAAGTTGGAAAATATACAGTTTAAAGCAAAATGCACAATCCCCAGATCCAAGAAAAGAAGGAAGGGAAAAATGTTTCAATTTCATTTTCATAATACTTTTTATTGTCAGTATTCTATTTTTTGCTACAGAAAGAATTTGTGATTACTTAAAGCAAATAGTGGGAATCCTCAAATGATTATTTAAACATTTTCCCTTAAGTCATGAGAACAAGAGAGAAATCACAGTAATTACATTTACGGTAAAATTTATAAGATGCAAATCCAGATATATGATCTGTACTGATTAATTTTTACCTTCTAGATTTTACCTTCTAGATTTACTACCTACTATGGAATTTGATCATAATATCTGGAAAGTGTTTTAGAGGCCATCAAGTACATCTAATTATTATTTTCTTTTGTTGAGACACTCAAAGTGCTAAATAAATGAGAGATTAAATTAAATTCAAAAACAAGACTTTAAAGTAGGAGAATACATTTTGGCATTTTAATGGTTTCAAATTGCTTGCCTACTTTTTACAGTGTACTTTATACAAATATGTTGTGTGTCAATTGGGGGGAAATCTTGAAGATTCAGGAGTAGATAAAGAGAAATTTGGGGACACCTAGTTGGCTCAGCATGTAAAGCATGAAACTCTTAATCTCAGAGTTGTGAGTTCAAGCCCCACGAGTCTAGAGACTACTAAGAAAGGAAGAAAGGAAGATTATTTTTTTTTTACTACCCATAGATAAATTATTCTTTAACTACTTACACATAAATATAACAACATGCTGATGTTCACTACTTCTGCTCCTTACGTATTTATTCAATCGACTGCTATTAACTGAACATCTGTTATGTGCAAACACTATTCTAGACAGTCAATCTTCTGCTTTTGGAGCCTACATTATGTAAGGACAATGAAAATAAATTGTGTAAGAACAACAAAATGTCTGATAATTATAATAGGAAAAAACCCCATGATAACATAAAACATGACAGGTGAAGGACTTAAGGCATGTAATTCAATTGGGTGATCAAGAAAGGAGGAGGATATGATGTCCAAACGACATCCAGGGTAATAAAATGTAGTCATCCATGAGAGAAATTTTCCAGGCAGCATAAAAAAAATGCAAACCCCTAAAGAGGGAATAAGCTTCAATGTAATGGGACAGAAAAAAAACAAAACAAAACAAAGGGAGAGATTGATAATGAGGTGGAAAGGGAAAGCAATTGGACCAGATTATGTAGGCCGTGGTGAGAAGTTTGGATTTTATTTTATTAAAAAAAAATTATTGTGGTAAGAACACTTAGCATGAAATTTATCCTTTTAACAAAATTTTAAGTGTGCATTACAGTATCCCGGGGGTAATGTTGTACAATAGGTCTGTAGAATGTACTCATCTTGCGTAACAAACTTTATACCCGTTGAACAGCAGCAACTTTCCATTTCCTTTTTCCCCAGCACATGGCAACCGCCATTCTACTTTCAGTTTCTATGAGTTTGAATATTTTGAATAGCTTATATAAGTGGAATCATGCAGTATTTGTTTTTCTGTGATGGGCCTATTTCATGCAGCATAATACCATCCAGGTTTATCATGTTGTCGCATATTGGTAGGATTGCCCCTTTTTATGGTTGAATAATATCCCATTGTGTGTGTATACCTCATGTTCTTTATTCATTTGCCGATGGACATTTAGGTTGTTTTCATGTCTTGGTTATTGTGATAGTGCTACAGTAAACATGAGAGCACAGGTATCTCTTGGAAATCCTGAGTTCAATTCTTTTAGATATATACTCAGAGGAGGGATTGCTGATTTGCTTACTTCATATGATTTACTTTTCATTTAAAGAAAAGGTAATTAAGGAATCATTAAGCAGAAGAGTGCTACGTCTGATTTACATTTATAAAAAAAGTAACTTCTGAGTGGAGAATAGAGCATGGTGGGCTGAGAGAGAAGCAGAGGTTGCATTGAAGTGTGGGCTGTTCTTTAGTTCAGATGAAAGAAAGTAGCTTGGATTGGAAAAATATCTGTGAAGGTAAAGAAAAGGAGGTAAGAATATGTTTTTAGAGATAGCATCATAGGACTCAAGGGTGGAATGGATGACAGGAGAGGATTAAGAAAAGAGGATGGATCTAGAATGCCACCTAGGTCAAGTGGATGGTGGGGCCATCTATAGAGAGGAGGTAAGATAGAATAAAATAATTAAGAGGGAAAGAATTCTGTCCAAAATGTTTTTTTTTTTCTGTTTAAAACACTACATTCAAAAGATGTTTGTTAGATGTTCAAATGGAGGTATCAAATAGATCTATAAGTTCTCTATATATAAACATGCACAAACACACGCTACGTAAGTGTGTACATGTATATATACACACACACCATGTTTTTGTTTGTGCTTAGTCATAATTATATAATTAATTTCTAAAATATAATTTTAATGACTACATTGATGTACATTATATAAATGTAGCATAAGTTATATGCAATCGATCATGTATTGCTGGACATGTCATTGCTACTATGTTCCTGGATTTGTTTATATTATTTATAGCTCTATGTTGGTCATCCTCAAAAATAAATAACTATGCATATCTTTTTAATTTCCTTGAGTGAAATTTTCAAAGATGAAATTGCCAGATAACAGAGTTTTTATGTTTTTAAGGATTTTGACATGTAGTTGCAACACTGCTCCCCAAAGTGTGTACCATCACAACTTCCATCAGTAGTTCACAAGAATGTCATTTCTCAGGATGAGCACCTGACCTAATTTTATTTTTTTTGTTAATCTGTGCCATTTTTCCAGAGGACAAATATCATATCTAACTTGTAGTCTTTTATTTATTTTTTAAAAGATTTTATTTATTTATTTGACAAACAGAGATCACAAGTAGGCAGAGAGGCAGGCAGAGAGAGAGAGGGGGAAGGAGGCTCCCTGCTGAGCAGAGAGCCCGATGTGGGGCTCGATCCCAGGACCCTGAGATCATGACCTGAGCTGAAAGTCGAGGCTTAACCCACTGAGTCACCCATGCACGCCTAATTTGTAGTCTTTTTAAAAAAATATTTCTTTGGGGTATGTGGGTGGCTCAGTGAGTTAAAGTCTCTGCCTTTATTGAAAATATGCTATAGTTTTTAATATCATTCATTTTAATTATGGAGGATTTAGATGTTTGTTGAAAACAAAACTATATATCAATGATTTTTTCTTTATGTTTGGATGAGTACTTAATACAATAAGGATTCTGATTCCCTTTTTTGGTGTTTGGCTTACAACAAGTTTTAAGCTTCAACTCTCATTCTTTTCCTTCTGCCCTACATCTGGGCAAGCTAATAAGAAAGCCTGGGTTCTTCCTCCTTTGGTGCTTAGCATGGGAGGCCCAAACTCCTTGCCTCTGCTTGCCCATGGGAACCCTCATCCAACCCGCACTCCCTAACAATAATAAAAACCCCAACCCAATCTCCTTTTCTTGCTCTCTCAAGTTGTTTACAGAACAGCTTGGGAAGTCTGTCCTGCCCTTCCCCAAAAGCCTCATTATGTGAGTAATAAACATTTTTGTATCCTCTTCATATGTGTGTGACATCATCTGTCTTGACATCTGAACTAAATTATGGTTTAGGGTCCTTTCGTTGCTTCAGATTAGCCACAACACTTAGAGAATACCTTTACAACCATATGTCTGATAATTATTTGACAATATTTTCTTTTATTCCTTAAACTTTTTGTTTACATATTTAATTCCTTTGAAGATTAAATTATTTCAAATTATGACATGAGGTAGGGATGTTTATTATTCCAAACATTAACTCAGTTGTTTCAAACTTCTTGGAAGCTATTAGGAGGAAGACAAAAGATGTAGAAGGAAAAATGATACTTTCTTTAATGCCTTTTTACATATTCATAGGCATGACCATTATTTTATTTTATTTTTTTTTTTTTTACAGATTTTGTTTTTTTATTTGTCAGAGAAAACACAAGTAGGCACAACATCAGGCAGAGGCAGAGGGAGAAGCAGGCTCCCCACTGAGCAGGGATCCGGATGCTGGCCTGATTCTGGGACCCTGGAATCATGACCTGAGCCAAAGGCAGAAGCTTAACTGACTGAGCCAGGCAGGTGCCTCCCATTTTTAGAACTTTATGAATCCTAGATACAATTTTAATAGTCACTTCAATGTTTGGAACCCAGAGTAATAATAATAACACAATTTGATTCTGTTTTGTCATAGACAGTTAAATTAAAAACTATATGAATTAAAAGGAATCTTCTGTTCATGAAAGATTATCGGCAACATGAAAAGTAGTGAATACCCTTCTTGTTAGTGGCACTGCTAAAAGACTGAAGAAGCTGAAAGAATTTCTGAGATTAAAAATGTGAAAGACCAATGACAATGTTCAAAGACAATTAAAAGGCATACATCTATTTTCCCACTTCTGAGACAATATAATTGGGTAAAAGTTTTTGATTCTTTACTATGGGTCTTATACCACACTACAGACCTCATTTATCTCATTTGATACTTAGATCTCATATGCGTATATGAACTACATGCGTGTATTCTCCCCCTTTACACATAAGGAAACCAGAGCTTAGAAAGATTACATAAATTGACTATAATCAGGTTTGTAAGCCATAGGATAAAGATCAGAACTCACGTTATATTAAGTACAGACACACTAGAAATACATTTCCTTGAAATTATTTCATGCACTCTTTCTGCAAAATCTGTTGTTCGCTTAAGAAAAGGCAACTAAAAGAAATGCCAAGTAATGTTATCCTCATGGCAAGTCCTGAGCAATCTCCAAGTTTAAAGCGATTTTAACCGATAAGTTTTCATGTGAATAGAGATTGTACAACGTTATCCTTTTTCCTCTTATTCTCCTTATTTTTTTTTTTCTGGTGGAAACTAGATAAAGGTATTTGCTATAGGCACATATTGACTTTTCTTACTGTACATAAAGAAAGAGCCAATACAAGGAAAAGGAAGGGCATTATGAAATATCAACTGTATACTTGCTAATCGAAGGACTTGAGTAAGCGTTGGCACACCTGAAATGGCAAGACTATGAAGTTCACATAAAACATAGAACAGGTCAATCAAAAATAGTTTAATGAGCTACCTCAAGAGAAATCCATATTTTAAGTGCCACATTTGCCACACCATGTCATTATAGTATTGTCACATATCACAGTGGCTACTTTAGACACGTTTCCAAGCTTTGGTTTTCTACTTCATAATTTAACTTTACAAATGTTTAAACTTCCAGACGTCAATGTTTTCCCTCGAGTTGTATCCAGTGATAAGTGAGTCATTTACCAATGTATTATTTGGCATTTTATTGCTTGCAAAATGTCTCATGTATATATTTAATCAATTTTATGAAGGGATTATAATGAGTTCTTTGTTTTCTTATCATAGAAATGTACTTACATAAAGGAAGTTGTGTTTATGATTAAAAGCTTATTTCAAATATCACTGTAAGTGCACTATAGGTAAGAATTCTTTTTTAAGTAAGTGTTCATAGTAAGAAGTTTTCTGAACTAGAAAAAGGAAATGTTTAACACCACATTCAGAGGTTCTATTTGTTTTTGTTCTTAATTTATATTTAAAGGATTGTATTCTTCCCCAACATCTTTCTTTTTATATCCCTATACACCATGTGCTTAATATAGAATGGATAATTGAATATTTAAGGTTTATTACTTTTTCCTGGAAATTTTTAATAGTACCTTTATTATGTTGTCAGGATAGATAAAGACATACCTTTTCCTTTAAAGCAAAATATATGCTGATTTTGTGAAATACAAATGTTATCATGATAATGCTCTTGAGAGTTCAATAAAAATGTAATGATTGACTCATTTCAAGTAATGATGAGCCTTAAAATGGCACTTATGCATATATACATTCATACATGGACACACACATATATTTCCACATAGGAATAAAAAGAGACATGGAATGAATTAAATAGTTTCTATGATAAAAACATTTCATTATAACTGCTATAATTATATACATTCAACTATATATAACTATATTGTATAACTATATTATAATTATATATAAATCTGTATATAAATTAAAATACATATAAACTATATACATATAACTATACATAAAGCATGTATTAAAACTATATACATAACTGTATGAATTATAACTAATAAATTGAACTACATATAAAAGTGTAAAAACTAGATATAGTTATATGTATTTATATATGTAAATATATATATAATTGAAACTATATAAAAACTATATAAAACAACTGTATAGATTATCTATACATTATCTAATAATAATAATAATGATAATAATAACTTTATCCTTTTCCCAAAATGCAATTTTTCTCTACGATTCCATTTAGCAGAAGAATGTTGATGACTACTAAATGAAAAAAAGAAAATCTATAAATCATCTATGCCTCAGGTTAAGAAATGAACATTACAGTCACTTGGAACCATTTAATGTGTCTTATTCCACAGCATTTCCTTACATACTGCCACTATTATGATTTTTAAGGTGATTATTCTCACAATTTTTCTTGTAGTTTTTTGTATGAATTCATCAAGTATACTAAATTTTTAAATTTAAAAAATATTATTTGAATTGACATATACTTTTTTTATTATTCTGTGATTATTTTTATACTCAACATTTTCTTTGTGAGATTTAACTATCATGACTGATCTTTCTGTAGTTTGATCATTTTCACTGTTGTATACTAGGTATGCTGATGAATAGATATACCACAGTGTATTAACCTAATACAATATCAGTAGGGCCTCTTGTTGGATTCCACTCTTTGCTATTACCAACAGTGCTGCTGTGAATATTCTACTACATATATTTCCTGCTGCCTATATGTGAGAGTATATACTTAGAGTATATACTTAGAAGTAAAATTGATTAGATCAATATTGGGTATATGTTTCTTCAACTTCATTGGGTAAAAATAAAAGATAATTCTTTTCCAAAGTTGTAGCAATTTACACACTCATCAACAGTAAAGAAAATTCTCATTTCTTGAACTTTCTTACTAATACACAATAGCGTGAGTATTAAATTTTTGCTAATGTAGTAGATGCACAATAGGATTTTTTTGTAATATTAATTTGCATTCCTCTGATTTTTAATGGTATTATGCATCATTTTGGGTTGTTGTCATTTAGACTATCTTCTATTGGTTTGTTTCACTTTCTTCTTTGTAATAGTTATATAAAAAGTCTCTAAAATTTCTGACTACTAGTATTTTCTCAGTTATATGTGTTTTCAATAATTATTGTTATAATAATGTTGTATAACAGATAAACATCAGTGCTTAGTGACATACAAAATATATATATTTAGCCCACAAGTTTGTGACACTCAGCTTGTCAACAGGTTTTCCTGGTCTTGGTGGGCTCATCCACAAATCCAGCCAGCAGGGATTTGGCTGATATGTTAATTAAAAAATGGTCCATAGAAATGTATTGATAAATCACTTTTCTCTAATTGGATACTTAGTTTACTTTCTAATTATTGGCTATTATTACCATATCTGTAAGGAATATTCTAATAGAGAAGAATTTTTGGATGTCTGAATATTAAGTTCTTTAAGACAGATTCTTAAATTGGAATTACTGTAGCAACACAGAGGTAAATTTTGACAATTTATGTATTCTGTCAGATTGCCCATGAAAGGATTGTACCAATTTCTTCTTCCACAAAAACTTTTTCCATTACTAACACTTGGTATTATCAATTTTGAGTAATTTTGCCTAAGTAATTAGTTCTAAAATATCTCATTTTAAAATCCTTTTTATTGCCAGCTCAGTTAAACATCTTTTCCAGTTTCAACATCTTTTGCAATTACTTTTTCATACTTTTTGCGAATTTATCTACTAAGTTACTTGTCTTTTTTATGTTGATTTGTAGAAGTTTCAAATTTTTTTCAAACTATAGCTTTATTTAGACTTTGATCATGATAAATTTTGACATGCACAAGACTTTTTTATTCAGCTAAATTTGGCAGTCTTTTTCCTGAGAGCTCTTTTCCCTTCCTTTTTAGAAAGGTCCTCCACATCCAAAGTCTATTTATAAAGATAGATTTATTTTTTCATTTGAAAGTTTTTCGCCATGCAAAGAACAAAGTCTCTTTTGTTTTGTTTGTAGTTTTGCTTTTAGGATATTTTTTATTGAGATCTTATATTAACCCAGATTTACTTACCCAGATTTATTGTAACCATAAGTATGAAATGGAAATGTACATTCCTCTTACTACAACTATTGAAACAAATCTAATGGCAAAATTTTCCTCCAAGTTTTATTTAAATTTTAGTTAGTTAACATACAGTACAGTATTGATTTCAGGAGTAGAATTCAGTGGTTCATCATTTACATAAAACACCCAGTGCTCATCATCATCAAACAAATATCCTCTTTAATACCCATCACTCATGTAGTCCATTCCCCACCCACCTCCCTCCAACAATCTTCAATTTGTTCTCTATCCTTAAGAGTCTCTTACAGTTTGTTTCTCTTTGTCTTTTCCCCACCCTTTCCATACGTTCATATGTTTTGTTTCTTAAATTCCACGTATGAATGAAATAATACAGTATTTGTCTTTTTCTGACTGACTTATTTTGCTGACTGTCATCTCTCACTGACATCTTTATCCTTTCATCAGTCGATGGACATTTGGGCTCTTTCTATAGTTTGGCTATTGTTGATAATAAGGGTGCATGTATCCCTTTGAAACTGTATTTTTCTATCCTTTGGATGATACCTAGTAGTGCAATTTCTGGATTGTAGAGTAGTTCTATTTTTGGCAAATTTTAATTTAATTTAAAAATATATAAATTCTGAAGTTTCCATTCAATATACTCTCATATTATTAAAAATAATACTCTGAATCCAGTTTTTCATCTTGGTTTCATTAGAATTGATTATCAGTATAACCTGTTGTTATTTTTATTTACTTTCTCATAAATTCTTCTTCTTTTTGTCTGCTAATGGCTACCTAACATATTTTCTAATATTGCTAAAGATATGTTTTAAATTTTGTTTCTTCTCTCTTTCAAAGAGATTTTGAAAGAGAAGAGAGATTTTAAAAATTTGCATTTATTCATCCACTGTGCAAAATGGATATTTAATTTATATTTTGTATTTGGACTTCTAAAATATTTGTATATCACTTCATATATTCATAAATTATTTTGAGAAGCAATAGTCATGTCATAATTCATTGTTATAAAAAGATTTATGCATTTAGTAAATATCTATCACATGGTTAGAATTATTAAATACACATCTAATAATCAAAATTATTTTACAATGTATTTATTAGCCTTGTGGAAAATAGTTTGTGTATATGTGTTGTAGTTGTTGTTATTGTTGCTATTCATCCCATAGCCATCTCCAGATATGTACTTCTTTATAAATAGAATTCTAATTTTCTTTGCTCTCCTCTTAAATGAAATTATCGAAACTATTCCCAGATTCAGGGTGTAAGCCTTTATGTATTTGAGCTTTGTATTCATTTTGTCTCATGCACTGTGCTTCTGAGCTCCTTTTGTGGTCTGAGCTTCTACCTGAATTGGTAGCTAACAACTTAGCCCACTGTAGTTCCACAGTTTCTTGTAGAAGACACATTATTTCTGCATCAGATGAAGCACAATTTAACACCCATTGCATTATCAGTAGCCAGAAGACCAGCAGCTTTTGCACCAGTTCTCTGAGCCTTGATCCACACAGTGTGATACATAGAGGGACAGCTGACCCCTGAGCACACAGTGGAGTACAACACAGAAGAGGAAACAGATACTTAAGGAATATCAGTCTTTTATAATGTTCAATAAGAAGACCTGTCTTTAATCCCAAGGAAGACACTATCTTTATTTGCCAAGAGTGTAGGTAAACTTACGCTCTGCTCCAGAGGGACACACTATTTCTATCTTTGGAGGCTTTTTAATTATGCAAACATCCTTCAAAAGATGACCCAGAACAGAGAGCACTTGGTACCTCTGCTTGCAATACATGCAGAAGCATGAGACCACTGTGGAGAATTGTTTCCCAACAGCCAGGTGGTTAGTTTAGACGTGGGTATAATCCTGGCAATGGAAAGTGAAGAAAACTTTGCCACAGGATATTTGAAATTTTCTTCAGAGTAAAAAATGCGGACACAAAACAGATATATTCTTTGAATATTATCCTTTGCACGTAGCCCCTTGAGCTGTGAGGAGGAGCCAAACTAACGTACATGCTATGAAACATCCAGGCTGAGAATGGCTGAGCAAAAAGACAGAAGAAATGTGGCACATGAACTCCAAGTTAATGCGTTTATCAACTCTTGAGACTCTCTTGCCTCAAGATTTCATGTTATGAGAGATGATAAATATGCTATTAATTGCTTGAGTCTGTCACTTGCAGCCATAACATGGGCTGCAACAAACTCCTCCCTTCAAATAAGTTCTCTGATACTCAAAGAGTTTAAATAATTTGTCAAGATTGATACAGATAAAATTACTACTAGAGATAATAAATCATGCAAATTCTCATATGTAGAATGACTTTGACTCCATGTGTCAAAACCCATCCTATCTTTCTGGAAGCTGTATTTTTGCATTACAATTTGCCTGTATTCAACAGCAAACTTCTTGTGCTTTCATAAAAGCTCACATTTAAATATAGTGTCTTTTGAAAGTTTAATTACCTTCACATGAAAATTAACTTAAGAGCCAGCTTCCCATAATGATTATTACTAGTCATATATTTTTCTACACTTAATATATCCTATATACAATGTATATAGTAGATGTTCTTTATGCCCACTCATTACCTTTTTTAAATGCTTGAAGTTCTAAATGTCAACATGTTCATCTTTGGGCCCAAGAGGTTTTATTTATTTATTTTTTTAATTGAAACTTAAAAGTTGTAATATTTGTTTTTTTTTTTTTTTAAAGATTTTATTTATGTATTTGACAGAGAGAGATCACAAGTAGGTGGAGAGGTAGGCAGAGAGAGAGGGGGAAGCAGGCTCCCTGCTGAGCAGAGAGCCCGATGCGGGGCTCGATCCCAGGACCCTGGGATCATGACCCGAGCTGAAGGCAGAGGCTTTAACCCACTGAGCCACCCAGGCGCCCCAAAAGTTGTAATATTTGTAATGGAATATAGTGACTACCACCAGGAGCTTTCAATGAATTACTGTCAGGAGATGATTTATAAATATTCCAGTTCCCTTATTCCTTGGGGAGAATAATTCTTAGATATGTTATTCATCTTTCTTCAGAATTGCTTTAGATTCGTATTAAATAGCTCTGATGAACGTTTCAAAGCTTTATTGACAGGTTTCCCTTCCTGGATTATGTTCCCCACTTCCAAAACCATGTTTTCTGCTCTTCCAAGTACTTACTTACATTCAAATTTTTGTCTTTGGATCACCTTTTGAAAAACCCACTCTAAGACACTATCAGAAGTAGTCCAAGAAGCAGTTCGTGGACCTTCATAGTCAAATGACAACAAGAAGCCCATCCGTGATTCTGGTAGAGGAAGCCAATCCCTGGAATGCTGTAGTGTCACAATTATTAAGTCTCACCTGTACTGAATTGGGATACGATAGAGATAAAGGGGGATGGATTGATCATGTAATTTTTCAACATTTGGCTTATATGATACTAATGGGAATTTCAAGAGATATGGAGTTGGTTGGCTCTCATTAAATGTCAATGATGCAATAAAGAAAGGGAAGGACAGGTTTAAGTTCAACAACCACCAATTCAGACCACAATGAAGAGTCAGAAGTTCTTTATGTGGAACCAAAGACTCTCAGTTCCTGTAGCTGGTGTGTTAAGGGCTAAAAACAAGGTCCAGGATAAGATTGTGAGTGAAGCAAATTGCAGTTTCTGTTTGTTTTGCCCTTTTTTCTCCCTTTAAGTCACAGGAGGCCTTTGTTGTAGAGTAAAGATTATGATGGAGAAGTATTGGGACCTTGAAATTTAGATGAGAATATCTGTGTGAATATACTAAGCAAACCTAAACCTCCATATTCCCTGAATGCCCTGGGACTGTAGAAGTGGTTTACTGCCCCTTTCTCAAGGACAGAAAATTGTTCTTGTCTGAAGACCATGCAGAGGACTTACAAGAGGCAGATGCCTCAAAAAATAATATTTGTACTCTGAGATTTGACCCCATCTTCCCTTGTACATTCTAGGCAAATAGCTAGGATAATACTTCAGCATAGCCCAAGAGAACTGTTTCTTCTGCTTTCGAAGAAAAATATTTATCACTAATAGAGCTGCAAGACATAACTAACGTATCTACTACCAGGAAACATTAGAAGCTTCCTGGAAATAGATCATAAAGATGCTTGACTAGAATGCCTTGACAGAATATTGAGGAAAGTGCAAAAGGAGAAGAGTGAAAGAGTTTATTCCAAAAGATCCAAAGACATACTAGCTGTCTATATTCTCTAATAGACCCTAGAAGCAACTACTTTATTATAACAGTAACAATGGTGGGAAGGGCCCTAGCATCATTAAGAAGCTCACTGTTGGCTGTTCTTTGTAAATCAAGATTGACAGTAGGGTCAATATGGTATTGGGCTCTCTAGGGTCAAAGGAGATAATACAATTCTGAGATTAATAAGGGTCATGTAGAAACATTTAAATGTCAG
This sequence comes from Lontra canadensis, assembly GCF_010015895.1. Lineage (NCBI taxonomy): Eukaryota > Metazoa > Chordata > Mammalia > Carnivora > Mustelidae > Lontra > Lontra canadensis. The sequence continues at coordinate 83,910,025 of NW_022630995.1, read as the reverse complement.
AAGCAAAGTAGATGGCATCTGAAGGGACCTGACTTGCAATGATCTATAGTAATAGCTAACATACGATGATATTCCAAGAGGTGAGAAAGAGAAAAAGATGACAAATATCTTCCTTGACATACGTGACCAGAAAAGACAAAGAATGAGAAATCTAGAGACTGACATCAGTGGCCACAATGGAAAACCATGATGTCTCATCTAGTTTCTATATATGAGGCAATTCTATGACCCAGAGCTCATTGTTTAAGATGAAGGCTAGCTCATTTTGCAAAAAGACCCCAGATGGCAAATATATTGGGTATGATTTTCCTTTACATTCCCCAAAGTTACCTTTAGTTGCATAGTAAAATATCTGTACAATTGAAAAATGGGTCTAAAAAATTTTTAAGATATTTGAATATAGAATGTAGAATGAAAATGATACTTGAAAACTCAAATGCCAGCACAGCCTACTGTTAGAGTGGGGCATATAAAGACCAGGTGATAACTGGGATCCTAACTAAAGCCTGTCTCTCTGTCTAGTTGTTTTCTAGGCCTACTTCTGGATGGAGATAATTTGTAGTTGTCTTGATTCACACATTGGTTTCTTGTCCTCTGGAGTGAAAGCCATAGTGGTAGGCAAAGCCAAGAGGAAACCCTCACACTACTCTCTTTTCCTGACTGATGTAGTAAATCAGAACTAATGCTCTACTCTGGATAAAAATGATAAATATTGGTGCTACTCTCAATAACTTAAGGGATCCAGGAGTCACGGTACCACTTATATCCCTGTTTACTAGTCTGGTCCCTAAAAAAGCCACATGGATTACAGCAATGACAGACTACCATAAATTATTCAAGATGCAGTCCTAATCAGAGCTATTGTGTCGTAGGTGGTATCTTTACTACAAGATTTTACATAAGTTCTAGGACTTAGCATCTATTGATTTAACTAATATATTGCTTTAATCCCTGTCACAGAAAAATCAGAATCATTCACATTCACTTGGAATAAATAGCAGTATAGAATCAGTTTTGTTATTGGACAAAGTTGACTCTCTTCATAACAAGAAAGTTAGATGGGACCTTAATCATCAGGACATTTCACATTACGTCATACTGGTATACTACATTGAAGGCACCATGTTAATTTAACCTAAAGAAAGATAAGTGGGATGTGCACTGGATGCCTTCATAAGACAATATGTATCATGGGGTAGAAGATAAAACATTAGAAGTTTCTGGAATACATCACACAAGTATAGTTTTTAAGTGTCCAACATTTAGAAGTATGTCAAGATAGCTCCTCCAAGATAAAAGAGAAGCTATTGTATGTTGCACCCCCTATGACTAAGAAAATGTACAGAGCTTAGTAGGCTTCTTTGTATTTTTTTTTTATATTTTATTTATTCATCTGGGAGAGAGATAGAGACAGAGACGGAGAGAGAGAGCACAAGCAGGGGGAAAGACAGAAGGAGAGGGAGAAGCAGACTCCCCACAGAGCTGGGAGCATGACATGGGCTCCATCCCAGGACCTGGAGATCACAACTTGAGCTGAAGGCAGACGCTTAACCATCTGAGCCACCCAGGTACCCCTGCTTCTTCATATTTTGAAGAAAGCACATATCACATTTGAAAATACAACCCCACCCCATTTAATGGGTGGCTTGGAAAGCTGTCAGTTTAAAGTTACCTGGCACATTAAAATGCTTTGCTAAAATCTCTGGCAAGCTCCAGCAGAAATGTCATAGCACAGACCCTGGGACTTTTAGAGCAAAGACATGCCAACTCCAGCAAAGAAGTTGTCACCATATTAAAAATAGTTCCTGATTTGCTATTCAGCCACAGCACATGCCAGGCAATGGAGCCTGAGCAATTATGTGGCTGTGCTAGCAGAGTTGCCCATCATGAGCTGAATATTACAAAACCCACCAAGTGAGTCACAGAGGGGACTGTATGTAGAGTAATCCATCACATGATCAAAATTAAACACTTTGAATCAGATCCAGTCAGACTTAGAGGGTAGAAGTAACTTACAATGCAGGTGGCCATGCCTTCTATTCTTGTCTCATAGATGCTTCTCCTACAGTTTATACTTATGGTCTCTTAGGAAGCCCCCAGCTATTTCCAGCTATTGGAAAAGAGAGAAACTAAGAACCTGTTCATAATGGCTGGGTAGATATGTGGATAGAAGCTTACAGTGCACTGCCGCTGCATGAAAGTCCCATAAAGTATATCTCTGAATGACTATGAGGAGAGATTCTATCTCAGTGGGTAGAGATTCAAATAATCAAATTTGTGTAGAGGGAGAGCTGACCTGAGATAAATAAGTTCACAAAATTCTGAGCAGGAGCAATGGCTTAGCTGATTGGCCAGGGACAGGAAAGAACATTGAAACATGAGATACACTGTTCTTGGGGATTCGGGGGATGGATGTGCCTATAGGATCAGGTACAGACACGGTGCACTTCTGTGTCCCATGCTGAGTTCACCACATAGCATCCACAGCAGAGGTGTGGTTGGCAGAACAAAATGAAGAAGACGAATTGTCTAGGAAAGGTTGGTAGCACCACTAAATTTAGAACACCCTAGTGAAAGTTGTGGCTACACCTGATTGGCCAGGAGACTAGCACGCAAAAAGTCGTTCTTACGCCAGAATAGAAAATTGATCCTGATTATTATGGGGTGCTAAGACTGCTGCTCTATAATGAGTAGAAGGATATTCACTTAACAGCTCTTTTATGCTTCTATATCTAGTAGTAATTGTAAATGGGCACCTGCAGCCATTTAGCCTGCCAGGGACATGATAGAAAGGGGCCCCAATGCATCAGGAATGAGGTCTGCATTATGCCATCAGCCAAACACTCCAAAACAGCAGCGCTGGCGGAGAGTGAGGAGAATCTGGAATGGGTAGAAGAAGAGAAAGATGATGGATATCAATTGCAGTAGTGGAAACTGTAATTTGTTCCATTAAGCTTCCTTTATAAGCTCCCTAGAAACTGTGACTGGCAACCATACTAAAGAAACAGGAATGAGAGGGAGGAAATTTAATACAAGGCATGAATAAATCAGAGCAGTACAAAATACATCCACTATGTATTTCACATCCTTTGATGCTCTTGATGCGTTCAGGTAGACTTCCAAGTGTCAGTATCTTGTAGACATGTGCCCAGGGGGCTTTTTTCTTTAAACTTCAGAAAGCTGTGGGGCTCATGATTGCAAAGCAGCAGTCTGAAAGTGCCAAGGAAAGAGTAGACCTCAATCAATTCCTCTCAGTAGTTGGTATTCAGTTACCCAACTTCCTCTGTCCTCAGGGAGGATAAATCTGAGGACTAGGTTTTGGACCATTTTCTCAAGTTTCCCCTAACATTTAATATACTTAATAGCTCATGACTTAATAATTTCTTTGCTCTGTATTGCTTGCCCTATTTTCATGCCAGGATTCTCTGCCCTTCTGGAATAAACTACTTGCATTTGAATCTTTGACTCAGAGTTCACTCTTGGGAAAACCCCAAATAATATACTGCATTAGGTAGTATAATATACTAAATGAATAGAAGATTTTATCCATGTCTGGAGAAATTTATATTTTGGAATTTAATACTGAGGTGTAAGAAAATAGTATTACAGTAAAGACATAGTATAATGGTAAAGACAATAACAGAATTGAGAACAAGATGCCAGTAAAGATCAAAGAGGAAAATATCTAACACCGTGTGGGAAGCTCAATGAAGGAGGACCAACATTGTGGAGGACTCGACATTCCTCTAGAGTCCTGAAGAAATGAAGAGTAGATAAGACAAGGTCTGTAGCTCAGTGGGAAACTCAGTGTAGGATAGAATCAAATAAATCCAGGTACTTATTATTTATTATAACTTTTTAACGCTTGCAGCTAACTCAAACCAAACTTTGAGAGTTTCTAATGTGAGTTATTTCTTGTAGGAAGTTTGCCCTTGTGGAAAATTTTCCAAACAACATACACTCTCCCTCAGAGAGCTGATCAGGCAAAGAACCCTCTGCACCCATGCTTCTTGAGCTTAGGCACTGCCACTCAGATGGAAGTTAGTTTCTGAAGAGGTTAATGGATTTCTTTTGCATGCTTTTTATGAGCAGATTTCTGGAAAATGAAATTTCCCAGTTCCACAGTTCATCACCCTGTAGCTGATTGCAGAAATTAGTGATTAGAAATGGGAATATAAAGTGAACAAAATTCAATTTCCTCCCATCTTTGAAACTGCTTTGAGATGGGGAACTTTTGCTGTTTCATGATCTAATGTCTTCTCATATGACATGCTGTCAGTAGTAATGAGTTGAGTAAAGGTAATTTCTTTTTTCTCACATAAAGAAGTGATGTACAATATTCATAGGATAAAAGTTATCCTCAAAACAAAATGTATATTTCAGTATTTTCTTGATTGATTAGTGTACCAGATACCTAAAATATTTTTCTCTCCCCTTTCTAGACTTACAAAAAAAAAAAAAAAAGTGTAGTTTTCTCTATGGATTTGCTACTCACCACTAGTTGTTTGTTCCCAATGCGTACTAGACTACATGGAATTGCTTATAGAAAGATTTGTTCTTTCACAAATGACTTGCTTGGTCTGGTACAAAATGATTGTGTATAATGTTTCAATAGCTATTTTTAGGTGAATAAAAGGATGATCCAATTAAGATGGTTAAATGATGCACTAGCTAAATGCAAATCAAGACTCTGTAGAGAAGACAAAGAGGGAAAATTATTTATGTCTTACTTTCTATTATAGAAGAAGCAATTCTGGAAGACAAACTAATCATGGTTTCTTTTATAATTGAGTAGTTCCAGGGAGCTTATAAAGTTACAGGAAAATTCATTTGTATACTAAAACTCAAGCACTGCCTAGTCCCTGACAAGAGTAATTTTCAATCTTATGTTTGAACTACAAGACTATTGTACTGAATTTGTGTGGTCTAGCAATGTGATATATTTAAAATGTATAGGTACAAAAATGAAGTCTCAGGATTTGGATGTGCGATAAAGGAGCCTTATATGTTTATATGGTTCTTCAAAACATTTTTGAAGCATTTGTCATTTATAGTTTTTGTAAACTTTTTTCATAAAATGTTTTCTGTGTGCCCAAGTTGAAAGAATGAACATGAAGAATACATAAGTGAAAAATATCCTTCACAGTGATATCAGAAGGAATATTCAATTAAGAAAAACTTTAAAAGTACAGTAAATATACTGAGCAGTGTGTGAAAATGTAATTTTTTGATGTATACAAAAATGTTCAATATGTCATATACATTCAATATCCCTAAACATATGACAGTTGTAAGCAAAAATATGCGCATACAATTAAGCAATTAATCATCAAATGAAAGTTGAATGACACAGCAAAGAAGAAAGATAAAGACAAAACAATTTTAAGGAGTTCAATCCCAGTATCGATACCATTAACAAAAGAACACTTTACTTTTAATTGTTAGAAATTAGATTTTTTCAGTAGGTTGGAATAAATAATGTTTATAACAATCCATAATTTGCAGCTATATGTAATCTGTGATTTTCGTATGTATCTCACAGAGTCCACTGTAGTAGTATCATGTCACTCTAACATGAAGTGGAGACCGTCAAGAGATGGTAGAGTCTCAGCAAGATTCAGAGAGCTGCTGAAACACTCATATGTGGAATTTAAGAGACAAGACAAATGAGTAAACAATAGAAGAGACCGAACGATGGGCTCAAATAAACAAGCTGGTGGTTGCCACAGGGGAGGTGGTTGGGGAATAGGTGAAATAGACTGTAGGGGCCGATTTCACGTTAAAACCTGTTAAACCCCTAGGGCCTGCCTGGGTCTACTTAGCCATAGTGACTCCATGTTGCCTAGGTAGCCATTTTGTTGTTTAATAAATGCCTCAGCAGTTACTGATACCGGTTCCGGGTAACCGTTGCTAAAACACATACCTAAAACAAGGTCATTTTGTTGTTTAATAAACACCTCAGCAGTTACTAGTATCGGTTCCGGGTAACCGTTACTAAAACACACAGGTAGGAGACATCCAATCAGCCAAAGCCACATACATAGAGGTCTGAGGTTGTGCCCTATAAAACTAGCCTGTAAGACCAAAGTGGGGTCACTCTTATCAGAGGCAGCCCTGGCCGGTCAGTCTGACTTCTAATGCTTGGCATAGAATAAAGCTTTACATAACTTTCACTTTGTCTCAGTCTCGTTCCTTTGATAACGGACCCAACATAGACAAAGGGGATTAAGAGTACATTTATGATGATAAACACTGAGAAATGTATATAATTTGTTGAATCATTACACTGTATATTTGAAACTAATATAACACTGTATGTTAATTATACTTGAATAAAAAGGAAAGAAAGTGGTGGAGACTCGGCATTTTATAACTTTGAATACCTCTTGTCTATACTATAGTATGTTAATATTTTAAATATAATACAAAAAAGGATACCAGTTTGAAAATGCAGACATATATAGCAACCATTCTCTGCAAAGAATATGGCAAGTCCACCAGTAGTACTGGGACACATAGAGAATTTAAAACCTAAAAAAGATCATGCTCCATGAGAGCAGGAACTGTGTCTGTCTCTTAGTGAAGGGCACAGTGCTGGATGTAAGGGCCTGGTTGGCCAGAGGGAGCCATTTTGTTGCAGTAAACTTAGATTGACCCCACCCCTCCCAGAGGAACTTACTTGCAAAGCCTAGATACAAGGGCGGGTCAGGCCAGGTGAAGACATCCAATCAGTGGGGCACGCATATATCTACTAGGGTAAATTGAAACTCAATTGGCCACCCGTGTGTTACCTAGCAGTTTTTTCTGTGTGTGGCAGACTTAGCATGACTGTGCAGTGTTCTCTGTGTATTACAATCTCATTGGCCACCTGTGGATAGCCCGGCTAAACTACCTCTATAAAAGTTAGTCTATGAGGCTGGGAGGGGTCGCCTCTTTGCAAGACATGGCCCTGACCGGTCAGTATGATTCTCGATGCTTGGCACGAAATAAAGCTTTGCTTGACCTTCGCTTTGTATCAGTCTTGCTCCTTTGATTACGGACATTAACACTGGACACAAAGCAAGTAGTCAATAACTATCACTGAAATAGGAGATATAAAAGTGTAATAATAATGACCAACAATCCTGAACATTGTTTCTTTCTAAAGTATTTTGCTTCTTTCTAAGATGAACCTAGATGCATTCAGATCAACAATAAAAATAAAGTATAACACATATACATGCATACATAGAATGGAATAACATGATAAATAGTTATCAAGAGACTATTTTTGTGTTTACAAAATTGCATATTCTTTATCACCTATCAGTATTGTATAGAGTTATGACTTCTAAAGTCAGACTACTATTATTCAAAGTGGGATCCTTACCGATTACTAGTTGTTTGACATTGGGCAAATCTATTAACTTCTCTCTTTTTTAAAAGATTTTATCAACATTTTTATTTATTTGACAGGGAGAGAGAGATAGTGAGAGAGCACAAGCAGGAGGAGCAGCAGGCAGAGGGAGTAGCAGGCTCTCTGCTGAGCTGAGCAAGGACCCCAGTGCAGGACTCAGTGCCAGGACTCTGGGATCATAACCTGAGCTGAAGGCAGACTCTTAACATACTGAGCCACCCAGGCACCCAAATTTATTAACTTCTATAATTTTCTTACCTGTAAAATGAGAATAAAAATCATAGCTACTCACACATGAGCTCTGAGGATTAAATGAATTATCTCATATAAGTGCTTAGAGAAGTGTTTGGTCCATTGCTAGTGCTATGTTCATGTTAACTACTATTGCTTATTATATAATAAAAAATAGAAATAACATTATACCTTTATTTTATCTTATCTGACCTATTATCGTAACCTCCCCATCACTAATCCTTTTCTTTCCAAGTCATCCTACATACATTCCGCTCAGAAAAAAATCTCTAAAGCATATTCTTGTTATGTCAAGAACACATTTTATGTTTTGACATAACAAAAACATGTTTGCTATGTCTTGTTACCTTACAAAGAAACAATATTCAGGATTATTGGTCAGACCTAGACACTAAAATGTCCACCCCCCACCACAATTACATATAAAAATTATATCTTTATATATGTATTTTAATATATAAATATATAATATATATATTTATATATAAATATATAAAATTCTTAGCTTGGCATTCAAAGCGTCTCCCAACCTAGTTTTACAATCTTATTTTCTATGGTTCTCTTTCACTTATCTTTCCTATAAATTAAGCTGAATTACTCATTTTCTGAGATGACCTTGTACTTTCCCTTCTATGATTGGCTGTCTTGACCTTTCTCTTTGCTTACAGTGTTGATTCTCCCTGTCCCCCATTAATCTTCCAATCCAGTAGTTTGAATTAGTATATTATAAAGTATATTATAAAGTTAAATATAATAAAGATGACGTGTGTGTGTGTGTGTGTGTGTGTGTGTGTGTGTGTGTACATGAATATGGATGGTCCCTTGCTAGTGAAACTACTCATCCATTAGTTTTGTGCATCACAGCAGGACTGGTGCTTATGGTATGCATTTTTTTTAAACCATCTAAAATTTCTTGGCTTATTCACTAAGACTCTCTGTCTCTTCCTGGATTTATGGGTGACAAATTCTATTTCATCACCTTGGAGACCTCGTGCCACTATAATACATTATTTACATCACCTGCAAGGTGACATCTTACATTATTGAATAATCTTGCTGAGGGATATCTTACCTTTGACAACAACCCAAGACCAAAACACAAAGTTCATTTTGTGTGATGGTTGAATCAATTTTACCTCAGTTTTTGTTAATTCATAAAATTTAGTTTATGTTTTGATTCTGATAAATAATTAGCCATGTGATTATGAGAGGTCAGTTCTTTTGATAAAATGTTTCCTACATTAACTAGAGAATAAAAAAGAAGAGGTAAGTGAAATATATCCAGCTCAGTGGGAGAAAGGAAGTAGATTTTTAGTCAGATTATGAGAAGAGGACTAGATTTTTAATTGAAAGTCTTGGATATGGGCCCTTGTTTGATCGGTTTGTAGTGCAGGGCAGTTGACTTACTATCACTTTGTGTAGCATCTTTTAAGGGGATACTGGTGCCTGAACAGTCTACTTAACACAGTTATTGTGAAGAGCAAACGAGACCCTGTGCCACTGAATACTTTGAAATTTTGTGCTACACAAATGAAGGGGATTATTACTGAAAAAGGATTAGATAATTTTTAAGCTTCTTTTGTATGTTTAAATATATGATAGTACTTCAGTTAAAACGTCAGTAGTTTTAATACCTGTTTTTTCTTACTAATTATAGTATGAATATATGTAATCTGACAATAGATTTGCTATTTCCTGCCCACTGCTAATCTGGGTTCATTGTATCTATAGAAGAATCTCTGCCTTCTCAGAACCTTGGAGGAGGGAGGGCCACTTGTGAGGAAGGAAGCATGAGTATATGGGCACTGAACACCAACTGCTAGGGTTAGAAGTACTAGGGACCAAAGAAGTATGCACTGGATTTCTACTGCTGCCATAACAAATTACCACAAACCATGTGGCTTTGAACAACTCTAATTTATTCTCTTACCATCTGAAGGTTAGAATTCTGAAACGTGAAAATGTCTGAAGTTAGCAGGGAAAGCTCCATCTGAAGGTTGTAGAAGAGAATCCATTTCCTTACTTTTCCAGCTTCTAGAGGTTACCTACGTTCCTCAGGTAATGGCCTGGCATCTGTCATTTCTCCTCCAGCTTCTGGCATCACATCACCTTCTTCCTTTGACCTTCTTGCTGCTCTCTTTTAAGGATGCCTGTGATTCCACTGAAGCCACAATGGAGCTTTCCATTTTCAAATAGTCCATATATTACCAACTATTACTACCCCTTAAATTACTGAATTTTATTGTAAGACTGTCAGAGATAAAAATATGAATTGAATAAAGAAATTACTTTTCTAATTTCAATACTTCTTCTCTGTGTTTTGTGACTAGAAATTCCTAATTAAAGAAATATTTTTACAGGATAACCAGCCTTTTCTTTCTTAGTTTATTCTGATGAACTTTTAAAATTGGCTTACCCATTTTACTTTGTCTTCACTTTGAGCAAAACTGCTTTTGATGATCTTACCATCGTCTGTCCAAAATACCCATTTAGATAAAATTTATTTTGAGTATTTATTTATTTACAAGAGAGAAAGAGAGAGAGAGAGAATGAGCAGGGAGGGCATGCCACCTCCACACGGAGCATGGAGCACAAGGTAGGGCTCAATCTCACAACTCTGAGATCATGACCTAGGCCAAAACCAAAGCCAGGTTCTCAACCAACTGCACCACCCAGGCACCCTGAAATTAATTTTGAATCAGAATGGCGATGATCAAAATCTTTCAGCTGGGAAAACTGAAATGAGATCAAGTGATAGCTGTAAGTCTCTATTACAATGTTGCCTAGCAACATAGTTGCAGGTTTCCATTATAAGAAATGATACTATTATACAAAAACATCTTATGAAAGAAAGGAATGATAGGGTGTTCTAAGCTTACAAAGAAGCTATCATTCAGGTTTAGGAAAACAAAGTCATTGGGCCATCTAGTGAAGGTCATAGAACTAAAAAGATAAATTATGATTTAAGTCTGTAAAAATTCTATTCAGTGTTCTTATTTACTATTATTTACATTCCAGTCTTTTTCAGTCCTTTACAGCCTAATTATCTTGGAAAAGCAAAAAAAAAAAAAAAAAAAATCACTCAACAATATAAAAATCATTAAATCGATAAACAATAACACACAAGTATCATGATGTACTATTACCCAGATCTACAGTAATACTGAAGTCTTTTGTAAATATTTTGACATTTATTTATGTGAGCCTCAGAATGTTACAACTTTTTTTGGCATTGATAAATAGAACTGAAGTGCTACTTAATGCTCATTTTGAACCAAATGGAATGTGACATAGGTAATAGTAAGGGTCTATTGGTCTAAGAAAAGCTGTAAAACATAAGGTAACACCAAATAATATGAAGATTCAAATTGCTTTAGATGTTTTATTTATGGTAATAGAATAATATAAGGTGTCATTCACAATAGCAAGAACAAGAAGTTCAGGTACATTGGCATGTCGGTTTAATGTTTAACAGGTCATCGATTTAAGTATTGATGACATTTACTTATATTACCCCTCAATATTTAAGAGTAGACATCATTTTACCTCCTAAATTCAGGGCAAAAGCCTTTCTCTATCTACTATTGTGTAAATCCAGTATTAAAATCCTTATAATAGGCTTGCCAGTTCAACAGGGGCCTTCAAGGCTTCCAACAAAATCTTGATTTGTCAGCAAGCTGCTTTAGAGAGTGGTGTTCCATGAGTGGATGTTTCCTAACCAAGAACCCAGTTGCAAATCAAGTCTCCTAAATCAATAGCGAGTCCCTGTCAACCCCCAACTCCTTTTTTACGATGAGAGGTTCAGAGGCTCTGGGTTCCTTTCTTGAAGCACAGCTTGTTTTGTTTTCTTGCATCTCCAGCTCAAAGACCGCTCTCCAAGTGATGGATAGAGTCCAGGGACTGAGCATTCTGTGAGTCCTATACCTAAAAGTTGTCTTAATAAATAAACTCTAAGCCTGCACTAATTGTCATTTCTGGTTTTATTTGCACCCATTATTCAACCCCTCATTATTCAGATGAAATTGTTGCCCTTTAGAAGTTTTAATTGATTTTCTTGAAGACATGAGGACTCCAGAGATACTGGAACCAGGGTCTGTTATCCAAAAAGATGTTTCAACTATAACACAAAAATCATGACAGGGGCGCCTGGGTGGCTCAGTGGGCTAAGGCCTCTGCCTTCGGCTCAGGTCATGATCCTGGGGTCCTGGGATTGAGCCCCACATCAGGCTCTCTGCTCCATGGGGAGCCTGCTTCCTCCTCTCTCTCTGCCTGCCTCTCTGCCTACTTGTGATCTCTGTCAAATAAATAAATAAAATATTTAAAAAAAAAATCATGACAAAGATGATAAGAACCACAGGTATGTATAAGTATCTTACTTTGTGAATGTTTGTAGTGGTCAAAAGTTACTTAAAACTAAAATATTATCATCAGAGAAATTTCTGGATCATTTCACACCTAATAATTTGTCTAAAGTGGCCTGTAGATGGTTATTTAATTTCTTAAAGATGCCATATCAAATGACCACAAAATGGGTGGCTCAAAACAGAAACATATTCTCCTACAGGTCTGGAGGCCAGAATTCCAAAGTCAAATGTCAGCAGACCCAGCTTCCCTACAAAGACTCTAAGGGAGAATCCTTCTTTGCTTCTTCTAGTTCCAGGTAGCTCCTGGCTTTCTTTGGCTTATGCTATTATAAATCCAGTCTTTGCTTTAGTGTTTCCATGATTTTCCTCCCTATATCTCTTTGTGTCCTTTTCTGTATCTTATCAGGACATTTGCTTTGGATGTAGGGCCTACCCAACTCTAATATAATCTCTCCTCAATCCTTGCCTTAATTAAATCTGAAAAGACCCTACTTTCAAATCAAATCACACTTTAAGGTTTTGAGTAGACATGGATTTTTGAGGGACACTATTCAATTCACTATGATTGTATATGACAAATATTTATATAGGTAATTTCTAAGGAAGATAAAAGCTTTGTCTTGTATTTTAGAATAGTTCCCAACCTATTATAGATCATGGTTCACCAAATATTCAATGGAAATGTCTAGTATGGTTCTGATATCTTTGTGCAATTGGAGTTTCATACAATGTTCCAAAAGTCCCAGAACTAGTCAAAGAATAAGATAGGGGGAAGGAGATAATTTATCCCCAAACACCCTAGCCATACAGGTAGATTATATTAAGCATTCCTTGTATCTACCTCAGTAGGGAGAAGGGAGGAATTAACCAAAGAAGACTGAGTCACCAACTATCTGCTCCTTCTAATTGTTTGTGCTATTTTCCAAGCAAGGATTCTCTCAAGATCCCATGGTGCCCTCTGGTGAAGTAGTAGCAACTCTCCTGAGAGGGATTAGCTTTTTCTGGTCTTCTTTTTTGTTGTTCTTCCTAAGGACCTATGACCAGGTTCCTTTTCTCCTAGGGACAGAAGAAACCTACTGATGACTAGTCCATCCTCACCAAAGTTGCTATGTAAAAGTCAGAATCAAAGACTCTTCTCTCATTAGTATATAGAGCTAAGTGCCAAGAACCTCATAAGTTTTTCTACGTTTATTGCCTCTACATTATGTGCATCACCAAAAATTAATGGAATTATATAATCAATAGTTACTGACAAGAATGCAAAGCTTTGGCTTTCTTTTGTTGAAGTACATAAATATGATCACTCTTGCTCTCCTTCTCTTATCTATCAATATAAAATAGTCACAAATTGCAAATTTAAGAAAGCACTTTAATAGCCAGGAAGATATTTGAATGGATCTTTGTACATGAATTTGCTTAAAATATTTGGAACAATGTCATAGCCCATGTGGCTATTTCAAATTTTTAAAAAATAGGAACAAGTAGAAATTATAAGAGAAAAATTAATATGCACTTTTAAATGAATATACATTATTTAAAGTCTATTGCCTTCCCGGTTGTCCAACTTTTCACAGTAAGATCATGTTGCTATATGTAAATTGTTTATTTAAAAAGGACACCATCCTCCTTGTGATTTATTTCAGGACATTTCTCTTTAAAAAGAAATATAAGGTGAATTAAAGAAAAAAGTATAATACAAGATAAAAAATTAAATGAATTTGTAAATAAGGGTGAATGGAAGTAAATTTTAATACCGTATTGAATTCTTCCAGGAATGCAATAATTAGACACAATCTATAAAACCAGGCTTTGTTCAGTTGCTGATAGGAGGATTATAGATTGACTGCATGTTTCCTACCAGCAAGGGTATTCAAAGAATCTTGAGACATTAAACTTCTCCATGATATTCATAAATTGAAATACACCAGTGTAATTATATGCAGCTTTTCTTTGATATTATATAATGAAAGATGCATTTCATGTGGGTTTTTATAAAGGGGATTTTGGGTTATGTGGTGGAATAAGTCCTCATTTATAGCCACAGAATTAATACAGTAATGAATTGTAGGTTGACGCTGGTATTAAAATGTCTCAATAAAGGCCACAGTGTAAAAGAACAATTCAGTGGAAACCAGTTCTATGAGGTTTTTAGGCAGTTCAGAAACACTTACATGTAGCTGCTATAGAAGAACCATCAAATTAGGATGATCCTGGCTCTAAAGATCAATGTAAAAGCACATCTCAACTGTTATGAAAATTACCAAAATATGCTTCATACCAACTACAAGTTCTGTTTAAGTAACAGTTTATATCCATAAATGATTTTTATGAATTAATGAGCTTTCAATAAAATACATCAGTTAGGAATATTTTATATATATATATATATATATGATTTATATATATATGATTTCCTTAAAAATATCTAAAAATTAATCTAATATGTTTAGTAACATTCAATTTTGTGTTCATTTTATAAAACTAACAGTAGGAACAACAAGTCAAAGATGACTCAGGAATGGTAGAACATTATTACAGGAACAATGAGAAAGCATAAAAAAAAAAGAGAGAGCATTTTTTTCATGGTATACATGGATAAGCCTCAGTTATTAAGCTTGACCTTATACTTGAATCCATCATAAAATGAGAAGATGGAAGACTGAAATTAAGTTTCTGGCAGAGAAGAGCATCTTTGGTAACAATGTAAATGAGCAATGGGTTTGTAAGTGTTCCTTAAATCTTAATATACTTAAGGTTAGAAAACAGATGCTACTAATAATTTGTATGATGATTTTTAAAATATTTTATATCTTACTTGAGAACTGACATGTTAAGATAATGAAATCTCTTGAAATCAGAGGAAAAGAATGATCACCTCATCACACAATCATGAGCAGAACAAAAATCAGGTAGGCAGTATGGATTTTGAATATTTAAGAATACAAAAATATTTTAGTTAAATAATTTTATACCATATTTTAGACAGATGTTTTATTATAAAAATAACACACAGAATTTATGGAAAAATTTAAAGTATTAAAATATAAAAGAAGTAAATAAAATCCCTGTAACTCCTCCTACCAGAAAAAGTCACTGTTAATATTTGGTTCTAAGGCTTTTGTTGTGTTTTTCACTTAAATTTCCATATCTCTCAATATTATAGAAATGATCTAAGACAGCAAACAAAATAGTGTTTATTACTTATATTGTTGGAAATAACTAAAAGCAAAACTTATGGCAGAGACAAATCTAAATTTCCTGTAACTGTTATTTGCTTTTAACTACATTTATCTTTCCTAGGCCTTGAAAATATTACTTCAAACACCAGGGTTTATGTTTCTTTTTCAAGATCTTCAGAAGTATTATTAAAATTATTAACACTTTACAGCCCTTCAAAATTCACAAAGCACTTTAAAAATTTTATCTATCATATATAATCTCAATGGCACCTGTGACATTTAAATGTTACCTACTGAGCAGTTAGCAAGGCAGAGTAGTACACGAAGGCCTCGCAGCTGTTATGTTGAGACAACCCTTTACCAGGAAAACAGAGACTTTCCTAATGCGAACTGCTCATGGTTCCAACTACCCAATCTGCCCAATCTTGTTTCATATAATATATTGATCATATAGAGGGGCACCTGGGTGGCTCAGTGGGTGAAGTGACCAACTTGTAATTTTAGGTCATTATCTCATGGTTCTTGAGCTCTAGCCTGTGCTTAGCTCCATGCTCAGCAGGGAGTCCACTTGAGAGTCTCTCCTTCTGTCCCTGCTCCCACTCATGTGTGCATGTTCTCTCTCTCTCTCAAATAAATAAATAAATAAATAAATAAAAATTATTAATAAAAATATATTTTTCATACAGGGAATTTCACCCTAATACAGAATACCATGGCGTTTTTATCCAATTTTGTACTATCATTTTTGTGGCCAGTGGTTCTTATAATTTTTGTCCCTCCAAGGTCATTGGAGGATGTATGCTCACAGGACAATTTCAGGAATGGTAGGATTTTCTTCTCACTGAACTGAAGGACTAGGAGTAGTGAACAGGAAACTAAGAGACCTTAAGAGCATATAATCACCACCCACTCTGCTGCAGAGACCAGTAGCACTGTCTAGTTCACCACCCTGAAAGTTCTCAATGGTCTCTCTAAGTACCCCCAGCTGTAGGGGCTGCACCTGTTCTCAGAATCTTATGGGGCTAGAGCACAAGTTCTCCAGCTTCTGGGCAGCTGGCATTCCCCAGTATTCTTAAATACTGGCACCAAAATCCATTCTTCTTGGCTCTTGGCCCCCAGACATTTATCACCCCCCTCACAGATCCATTCTTTTGCCTGTGCACAAAAGGGAAAGCCATGGAAGATTGGAATCCCTCTCCTAGACAGACCCCCAAGGGAACCTTTCTGGATCCTGCCCGAGCATGATACTCTGCAAGGTGGTGAGAAACCAGAGACCTTTCCCGGCTAGCTCTATCGTCTGTGACTTCCAGCCTACCACAACTGATGTCCCAAAGCTCTACAAACACTTAAATATAAATACAAGGCCTTCATATAGTTGGGGCCAAAGAAAATATTTTTTTTATTTTTATTTTTAAAAATATTTTATTTATTTATTTAACAGAGAGAGAAATCACAAGTAGGCAGAGAGGCAGGCAGAGAGAGAGGGGAACCAGGCTTCCTGCTGAGCAGAGAACCTGAGGTAGGGCTCCATCCCAGGACCCTGAGATCATGACCTGAGCTGAAGGCAGAGGCTTAACCACTGAGCTGCCCAGACGCCCCCAAAGAAAATATTTTAAGGAATTATGGTTAGGAGAAGGATAGGTAAGAGTAGCAAATATAAGAAACTGATGTTAAAGACACTATATTCAACTGTCATGTTTTTCAGCATTGGATAAACAGATACATGAAGACCTTCAAATATTCATTCCTCTTCTTTGGAAAACATTTTAAAGTAATATTGTTGCCATTTAATGGGTGTCAACTAAGCAGCAGACACTATATATGTACTTACATACAGTTTTCGTCATGAAAACTATATTTGAAGGAAATTACCATACATACTCTCATTTTACAGAAAACTGAGACTGGACAGTTTAAATAACACAACAGTTTAAGTGGATGAGTAAGGATGAAACTCAGGTCTGTGGCTCCAAGTCCCAGGAAGTTCTAGAGCATCACTCTGAGTTAAACTGATGTCTATGTTTTCTAGTAGAAAAAAACAAACAAACCCAAAACATTTAATATCATAGCTACTCATAGAAAATTCAGAATTTTATATCTAATGGTATTATTTGCATAGGAAATCTATGCAATGTTGGGAGAATGACTGGAAGCTGAAGTGTACCTGATTAGAAGAAGCATATTTAATTTTGCATGCTACCTTAGTCAGTTGAAGAGAGATATACTTTGAAACAGTCCTAACCAAAGCAGATAGTTCCAGTTGACACATACTTCTTATAAAGGACGACAAATTGTCCTTTAAAAATGTAGTCCATCTTAAAAATTCATTAGGAAAGGTGCCTAAGTGGCTCTGTCAGTTAAGCATTTGACTCTTGATTTCAGCTCAGGTCATGATCTCAGTGTCTTGAGACTGGGCACATTGGGCTCTTGCGGAGCACGGAGCCTGCTTAGGATTTTCTCTCTCTCCCTCTGCCTCTGACACCCTCTTATAAAAAAATAAGAATAAAAAAATTCACTAGGATATTACTACTAATTCAATGAGAATTGCCTTTTAGTGCCAAAGTAAAAACGGGCAACAAGTTTATTTTCACTGTCATGTCAAAGCGCAGCAATTAGAAAAATTAAAAGAGAAAAAAAAAACTGATCTGTGGAAAACAGACTTTTTTTTGCAGTTAATTTCATATTGGCTAGTGGGGAAAAAAAAACTTCAGAGATAAAATTTAGGTACTTAATTAGAAGTTTATTAACTTCTCAAATTTTTTTCCTGACTAAAATGTCACCAAGCTATGGTCAAAATTCCTCATCCTCTCTGATGAGAAAAGTTAAAAAGAATTTAACTGAGTTAAAAGAATTATGTCTGGAAGTGACCATGAATCCTCAAATAAAATACCCTGGTTTAGAAATATCTCTTCTTTCTTTAATATCACTACTCTAAGTTAGCTATCCTACTCCCACTTGGCATTTATTATATTGACATATAATATATGTGACTTTATATTGATATTACATGTTATAGATATGAAAATACATATAATTTTGTTTAATAACTTTTTCATAGTAATACATATGTTTTTGAAAAAGAGTTTAAAATTAAAATGATAACTATTTGTCTTTTATTATATGCTCTTTTTAATTCCTTTGGCCCTATATATATATATATATATATATATATATATATTTAAGTTTTTATTGTTTCCTTTATTTGCTTGCAATGAGGAAAGGTTATTTGAGAGATGTAAAACAATTTCGTAGCTGAAACTTGCTCACCTCTAATCATCCCAAGTAATCAGTGTCTCTAGAACTAAAGGCTATTACAATGCCCCACAGCATTCACTACTCTAATGGCCATTAGGGATTCTGAGAGGAATTAAAGTAGTTAGGCTTGACACAAATACATACACTACCCATCAAGATAAAGAGGCACAAAGATTTATGTGTGAATGGTGCTATCTTTCCCAAAAGGTTCAGGATGTATTTTCTGGTTTTAGGTTATGTGGCAGTTTGCATACAGAAATAAACACAATAAAACCATAAAAAGAATAAAATCCTCCAAGTTTGGTGATAAAATGCATATTTTATACTTGCCTTAGTGAGGAGGCTACAAATCAAATTTGCTTTTCTCTAATTCTTCAAATATTCTGGATTGTTTATACTGTTTGTTTCTCTCTAATTCTTAACACATTCTGGTAGATTGTTTTATTTCTCTTTTCCACTGCTTAGACCATACAATTCAAGTAGTGTGAACCAACTTCTGTGAATTCTGCTAAAAGTCTTGTTGAAAATATTACTTGAAAAAGTTTGGAAGCATCCTTTGCCATGACTGTTTTAAACCCAGTCTCAGTACAGTGCCTTTAACTTTTAATGCTGACAGTTGAAAAAATTTAACAAGACAAAGCTGGAGAATTTGATAATAAGAAATGTGGTTAATGTCTAAGAAAACGACAATAGAGAAGTCATTATTTTCCCATCTCATGTGAAATCTATTGTCAATATCTCTAATATACTTCTATCATTTATCTTATAATACAGATGGGTCCCTTCCTCTTTATTATAATTTAATTGTTTTGATCCTGATTATGTCTAGTTTTAACTTCACTGAAATGTTGCTGTGTTTCTAATTATGCAAATATTTTATTAGAGACATACGGTTTAAAACTAAGATATTTTTTCATAGCTTTCTATTTTATAAAGGAATCATTGACACTGGCACAAAGCATAATATTTAAGTTTTAAAATCACAAACAGGCTTTATGACATTAGCTTGCTGGTCCGTATTTGTCATTCTGTTTTGGACTAAACATTTAATATGTAAATAGAGAAATGGATATAAGATTTAAGATAAGGTGGGAGGGAAAAGTGACATAGAAAACCTGTATAAGCAGATCAAATACTGATTTTAAATGTATATAGTCTTTTTACATAAATATTCTTGTATTTGATGTACTTAATATATTCTGAACAAAAATCATATTGATTTTAGTAGAACAAGAAATAAAACAGCTTTTTATTTCATGCCAAAATTTAAGTAGCTGACATTTAATTCATGTTGTTTAAAATTTCTGAGATGATAGAACTCAGATCATCATTTTATCTTATGTTTCTGATTCAAAATAACACATCTGAAATTTTGTGTAATTAGTCTTAATAATTAAAAAAATCTATTAAAAGTTAGATGGTGATATTACCTTATCTATAAATTTTAGTTGTTTACCTACCAGATCAATAGGTCTCAGAGTATAATTAATTATAAAGTAAGTTTTTAATTTGACATTTCAGATTGCTAAGCCTATTGATTTTTCAGGACTCCTTCCTAAAGTCCTATTAAAAAATGCATAAGGCTTTTTTCTCTAAATAGGTTAAGAGTACAGACATTTTGCTTTTTTAGCTTCCTGATAAAATTATGTGTAATTGTTCAGAATGTCGTTGCAATCTTTGGTATCATTATCCTGAATCTCCTTCCCTCTCGCGAGCCTTTTGCTCTACATTTCTGATGCTTTATTCATCTTTCTGTATGCTTCACAGGCCTGGGAGACTTTTTGTTGAAAATACATTGTTGAACATCCTCAAACTCTTCCGTGGGTAAGTGAAGGATTTGCCTAAAATTCACCAGCCCATCATAATTCTAGCATTCTTTTTTGTTTATTTATTTTATATCTGGCTTTGATAAAAAATAAACCCTTTTGAAAAAGTGATCTATTTAATTCAAAGTCATTACTTTAAAAATATTTTAAAATGATCTATAAATCCTGTTTTGTCTCTAATGCTCTATAGCTCTGTGGTTTATAAAATACTCTTCCATAGTTGTCTCATTTAATCTTATCTATCATAAAGCCTAGGATGTGGTAGGAGAAGATGTTTCTATCTCATATATATTTTAATATAATAAATATATTTTATTACCTATACAATATATGTATACACCACTTTCCCAAGAACAAAAGAAACATAAAACCAAGGGTAGTCAGTGGAATGAGTTAGCTTGGGCTTATGTTTGAACCCCAGATCTAACATTGACTAGACCTGGGACAAATTAACATCTCTGGAAGCTTCAGTCACCTTTTTTGACAAAGAAGGATTGGGAGGATTAAACATACATAAACCTAATACATAGCAGGACTCAAAAGTTATTTTCCTTTACTTTTGACTCTAAATATTTTTTTCTTTAGGTTATATTATTCAGTCAGAAGATACTGCATTGATAATATGGGAATCTGTACTAATTCTACCACGAGAAATCATTTAAAGTTTATTTTTAGTGCCTCACACTAAACAAACTGGATGATTTATATATTATCTTTGTCAACAGATTTATTCACTAAGGTACCTTACCTCCTTATCTCTTATTTGCCCACTTTTCTCTATCTCAGTATCAACTAGGAAAGTCTGAGACTATCATCCACCAACTGGATTATTGAAAGTGTTATTTAATTTCTAAGGCATCTGGTTACAGCCATAGTGGATTTGTAGGATTAGTTATTTAGTTTGTTGGGTAGTTAGTTTTTATGATGAGAGGAAGTTATCCACTGATTATATAATCCTAACATCTGTACCTTGTATAATGATTAGTGCCCCCCCCCCTTTTTTAGTGGTCCCTTTTTAAATCAATCTTAAATTTCCAAAGTTCTCTATTCTGCCACCAATCTACCAAAAGTACTCTTGTCAGAGTAAAATAACCTCTATTTTTTTAAAACCTTTGGTCATTTCAGAGTCCTTTTCTTACACAACCTCTCAGCTACATTTAATGTGATTAATAGTTTCTTACTTCTTGAAACATATTATTTGCTTGAATTTGGGATCCACGGTCTCTTTGCCTTCTTCTCTCATCAATCCTTAATTGATCTCTGTTTCCTGGGTGAAATAACTAATCTATGTTTTTTTCCTCATGTGTAATATTGGAATGGCCTAAGGCATATAGTCAGTGAACCTCCTCTATTCTCTACCCATGCGTACTTCATAAGGTTCTATTCCAAAGCAACTGTGAATTTAAATTGTCTTTAAACTCTGTACTTGAAATTAAAGATTATTATCCCAAACTTTTCTCCTAAATTCCAGAGCTATATATCCAGCTGTCTAATCATCATCACCTCATCTGTGCTTAATTAGTATCCAAAACTTTGCTTTCTCTTTTTCCTTTCCTTTCCTTTCCTTTTTCCTTTCCTTTCCTTTCCTTAACCAGCATTCATTTTCATTACCCCCCCACCCCCTTACAAAAATCAGAGCCTAGAA
Source organism: Lontra canadensis (assembly GCF_010015895.1). Taxonomy (NCBI): domain Eukaryota; kingdom Metazoa; phylum Chordata; class Mammalia; order Carnivora; family Mustelidae; genus Lontra; species Lontra canadensis. The sequence continues at coordinate 83,888,108 of NW_022630995.1, read as the reverse complement.
AAATTGGAAATTTATTTCCAGGATCTTTTACCAGAGTTCCAATGTAGATTCTGCCAATGGGAAACAATTTGTCTGGAATTTGAGTGATGGTATAGAAGGAAAACGAATTATTTCAATGGTAGTAATAATGTGTATATCAAAAGAATTGCAAAATTTTACAAAAGTAGATCAGTGGAAATCTAGAAAATGTAAATAAAATGGATTATAAAGGTGTGAGAATAAGAAGGATGGAATATAATATTAGACGGAGCCATGTTTATGAACATAGGAACATTCACTATACGTTGAGAATTCCATCTTAGTTCCAGCATCTGGGAGTGGAAATAACAGTTCACTTAGTCGGTTAACCAAATCTTGGACATCATAGTGATCTTTATTAGAAAAAAGTGAGATGCCAGAAATCCTTTGGTATCTTTTTTTTTTTTAAGATTTTATTTATTTATTTCACAGAGAGAGATCACAAGCAGGCAGAGAGGCAGGCAGAGAGAGAGATAGAGGAGGAAGCAGGTTCTCCGCTGAGCAGAGAGCCCGATGCGGGACTCGATCCCAAGACCCTGAGATCATGACCTGAGCTGAAGGCAGAGGCTTAACCCACTGAGCCACCCAGGCGCCCCTCCTTTGGTATGTTTTAGAGCAAGGAATCCAAAGAATTAGAGAGATAGACATGTTTACACAGATTAATCATGGTGAATTGCTCAGCCAACTATTTCCCTTGGGAGGGCCCAAAGAACAAGTCACTTAACCATAACATTAAGAACATAGGTGAAGGGACATTCTTACAAACTTCTGGGACTATACTCAGCAAGTAGGAATGAAGTTTATGAATGTGGCTTGCTGATATTTACATGAAAGGTGAGATTCTGGAGGGGCAAAGACCATGTGTTAGTGCTTTATTGCTGATGACCTAGCTGATGTAAGCTAAAGTCAGTAGTAAGCTGGGCAAGCAGCAATATTTGGCCATGGCTAATTGATCATGGGATTTATGGAACTGAAACCAATGAGCATATTAAATAACTTCTTCCTTAATTTGTGTAATAGAAAAAAAGTCTCTTGTTTGGTGAATATACCTGACTGAGTCATTACAATGGACAGTCATGAATTCTCTCCCAATTCCAGGCTTGAGAAAATTTACTGTCCCATATCACTTGAAAGAAGTAGATGATGGATCTGCTTGAAGAAGTACTAGAGACAAGAGACACTGACAAGTACACGTACTCTAAATCTTCCTGTTTCTCTGTAATGTTCTCGTGGCCATTTAAGAGGGTGGCTATGGTCTAGGGAAAGAAAATATCCAGGATTTTGAAGATTTAATGGTGTGTTTGAAGTGAAGATCTTTAGAGATGTAAAACATCACTGTGGCCCATGAATCAGGGATGTGATTATGACAGTCTGATGATAATTGGAGTTTTGGATAGGGTCTATGTTAGAGCAAACTCAGTGTTTGTGGATTTACCCATGAATTTTTCTCCTTATTTGGAAGCTCACAAATGCTTTCTTTAGTTAAATTGTCCCTTGAGTTAACATCTATTATTTTAGGAAGGGCCAAGTGGAAGTTCCTGGAACTGGTTTCCCTACACCATTAATTTATATTTTAATAAAGTGGAAAACTGAACCCAGTACTACATCCCTGGAAGAATGACAGAATTTAGTGCCTCCATAAAAGACTTAAAAGATATCTTTCATGGTAGATCTTCATGGTAGGACTTAATTTAACTCACCTATCTGGCATATTTAAATATGAATTGGAAAATGATGGGAATATCAATTGATGACTCCATGATCAGATATGGTTCAATGTGGTTTCTTTACTGGAGCAACCCACAGAATGCTTTTTATTCTGATATGTGGCAACTGATCCATAGTCAATGTTGTTCACACAGGAAAATAAAGATCTGTAGACTTCAGCAGTCAATAGAAGTGGGTTTTCTTGGAGGAAGCACTGGGATACATTCTTCTGAATCACTCATTTTCCTGCTCCAGGAAATTGAAATCAGCTATGCCAATTTGCTCTCATCTCTGTACTCCTTGGTGTCTTGAAGCTCATGGCAGCTTTTCCTGAGCTTTGCTCTCTGGGCCTCTCCTGTGGTTTTGTTATCTTTTAGTCCTCTGTATTAAATCTCCTCTTGCTGCTTTCTTATACGTCAGAGAATTGTATCTGCTTTCCTGAATTTTGACTAATTTAACCCAGGGCTTTGTCCTCTCCAACTTTTTGTAGTCTCTGTAACTAAGACCTTTGTTTATCCAATAATTCAAGACAAGCTTTGCGGATGATCCTGAAAGTACCCTTCAATCCCACAATTTCTCCCCCAGAGCCTTCTTGCCACCTGAGTTGAGTGTTTCCTTCCACAGAAATGGTAGATGTTCCTGTTTCTGCCTCTAGTGTTCTTCTTCCAATGTTCTCACACCTCACTCCCTTACTCTCCTCACAACTAGAATAAGAACTCCAAGAAAGCAGACACTTCATCTATTTTAATTATTGATATATCCAGGGGCAATTTGGTGGCTCAGTGAATTAAGTGGCAGGCTCTTGATTTTGGCTCAGGTCATGATCCCAGGGTCCTGAGATGGAGTCCCACATAGTGCATAGTGGGGAGTCGGCTTCAGGATTCTCGCTCTCCCGCTGCCCCTCTCCCCTCCCCATTCACTTATCTCTCTCTATATAATAAATACATAAATATTAAAAAAAATATTGTTATAGCCACATTACCTAAAATCAGGTATGCAATTGGTAGAAACTCAGTACAATTTTATTTATTTTTGTTTATACCTCTTTTTATTTTACAAACTCATAAAAGAATTATAAATCTGTTGGTCAACATGATGTAAGGAGAGCTGGGTATTACATAAGACTGATCAATCACTGAAATCTACCTCTGAAACTAATAATACATTATATGTTAATTAATTTAATTTAAATGAGAAAAAAAGACATGTGACAGATTTTTGTATGTTGATTTTATATCCTGTGACTTTGCTGAATTTGTATATTTTTAAGCAATTTTCTTAGTGGTTTCCCTGGGTATTATAATTAAAATCTTAATTTACAACAGTCTAGTTTATATTAATCCCATTTTGATTTCAAATATACAAAAATTTTTTTCAACTATGTATCCACTCACCCTTTTATACCATTATTGCCACAGATTATTTCTTTAAATACTGTGTGTCAATACAACTTTAATACAAAAAAGAATGAATAAATAAATCTCGTATAAATTGTGTATTATAAATCATTCTTTTTAAATTTAGTATAAAATACATTCATAAACCATTTAAATTTATAACAAATTATGATAGTAATAACATTATGGGGGCGAGTGCTATTTCTGTCAGTGACTATCCTTATAGGTGTTGTCAAGTACATAGAAAAGAACTTTCAGAGGCACCTGGGTGGCTCAGTCGTTAAGCATCTGACTTCAGCTCAGGTCATGATCCCAGGGTCCTGGGATTCAGCTCTGCATTGAGCTCCATGCTCAGCAGGAAGCCTGATTCTCCCTCTCCCACTCCCCCTGCTTGTGTTCTATCTCTTGCTGCGTCTCTCTGTCAAATAAATAAATAAAATATTAAAAAGAAAGAAAGAAAGAAAGAAAGAAAGAAAGAAAGAAAGAAAGAAAGAAAGAAAAGAAAAGAAGAGAACTTTCAGATAAAAGTTAATTTATTAAAACACCAGTCTGGATTTTCTTGCTTGCCTGGCCTGGTTTTGTCTGCTCCGACTATGTGAAGCCTCACTGCATGACTCAGGAAATGTCTTACCTAACCCACATCTCTGGCTCTGAAGTGGTCATTTAATTTAATTAAAAATAAAAAAGAAAAATGATAAATTTTGACCAAATTCTAAATTGAGAAATATGTACCATGTAGAAATTTAATCATAACAATATAAGGAATATATAAGTTATATGCACGATTTTCATAGTCTATTTTTTTTCTTTACTAAGGATTAAGTAAAGCCCATCATCAGAGGCTGACATAATGTCTCTGTTTCAGTCCAAACTCTTCTTCTTCTGTCTTCATGCAAGCTCTGCTGCTCTCCTTCCAATGACACATAAGATTCGCATTCCTATTTGGTTTGCCCTGGGTGTCACTTTCTTATATCAGGACAGTGATTGCTCAGGTCACCCTACTGATCTTATTCTGCTCTCAGATTTTGAATAGCAAAATATCAATTGTATTTCTTAAAGAAACTGCATCTCCCCTATCTGCCTTGAAAAATGCCTATTCCTAATTTCAGGTGCCATGAAATGGTGTTTCTCTCAGACTTTTGATGTGCTAATAAAATTTGTACCTTTTACATTCTAGGTCACACTGCAGGGATAGAGAAGTCTATTATATTCCATTTCTGATGGTAGAGAAAGTAACTTCCTGAGGGGATCTGAGCTAAAATCAGATCCTCTGCTGAGCAGAAATAAAAGAATTTAAACTTTTATGTTGAAAACCATTAAACAGTGTTCTTCTGGCTACTGTAGACGTTGCTACATAATCGTTTTCTCCTCACTATCATATTTCTTACATTCACAAATCCTGACCATGGGAGTCATATGCTTATTTTATAGTCAGGCATTAAAGTACGAGAGTCCTTTACCAAGAAATTACAATATCATTAACCAGACAATTCTTTTTTCATATTTCTCCATTTTCTGACCATTTTCACTCAGACATTCATAGCATTTCTCCAATCATCATGCATATTACCTTTAGATTCTCTGTCTGTGCGGACTACAAAGCCCTGTACTTACCCCGGTTACCAAAAAACAACCATACACATGCTTTCAACCAATACAAGTGCACAATGTCTAGAATAGTTGGTGGAGCTTAGGCAAAGGTATGGATTAAAGAGATCAATTTGGGAACATCAATGTGTTGTGGTAATTGCTCTAGGAGATTGGTCAAGGAGTGTGTGCTTTGTGTTAAATCATAAGGGACACCAAAAATACAAGCGTGAACAATGGAAGAAGTGTCCATAAGAGGCGCAGAGATGTGAAAATAACCAGGGAAGCAGGTGATTATGGACATTAAAGGGTTAAGGAGGCTTGAGGATGAAGTGTGCAATCCTGTCACATAATATAACAAATTACAGTGTGATAAGGACTGAAAGTATCCTTGGATTCTGGCAATTGGGAGACGTTTGGTGACTGTAATGAGCGTGATCTCGGTGTCATGAAGTCACAAGGCATATTAGAGGGGGTTAATTAAGGAAGCAGAGACAAAGCATGAAAGTCACATATTTAAGAAATTTGAGTGGCAAGATTATGAAGTAAATGATATCAATTAGCCTAAATTATTTCAAAATAAAGGAATAAGCATGATCTGAAAAAGTCATTTCAGGGGATAGAAGAGGATTTTGACCCTGCACCTGTGAAATCTGGTAATCAAGATCCAGATGAGCTTTCATTTGACACAGCAACAAGTCAGCCTGGTCTTTACAAGCCTCCCTTAAAGTCATATGGAGAGCTGGAGAGGGTATTTTGTAGTATAGATTTAGACTTCAGTTTTTCTGGGTGACTATATTAAAAATATATATTAAATAAGTGCTACAATAAGTAGTACAAGTAGGTAAGTGAATAAGTAAATAAATAAACTGTATTGAAATAAAGACACAATAAAATTAAAGTTGCTGGTGGGAAAGAAGTTTATATGATCAACCAAATGTGATCACTAATTGTAATGACAGCAAATACTCACGTAATATTTGTAGTGTGCCGAGCACTCCTCACAGAAGGCTCCAGAGGTAGCTACTGCTTTTTATCTTCATATAACAGATGAAGAAACCAAGGCACAAAGAGGAGGAAATAACTTGTCCGAGGTCCAGGAGCTACTAAGTTGTATAGCCAGTATTTGAACCAAAGACGCTAATTCTTATACCCTTAAACTCCAGCAGATGAATGCCTCCATCATGAGTATAATTTGTTGAAATCAATTTTGGCTAGTTTAATAAGAAAAGGAATTTATGGAGGATGGACCAGAATGCAAGGTTTAAAAGCTGCCTAAAAGAGGAAAGTACCTAGTGTCACCCCGAGAAGTGGTATAGGGGTGGTGGACAGCTGCCCTTCCACAGATCAACACAGATCATAGCACTCTGAGAACCAATGCTGGATATCGGTTTCTCTCAGTAGAACCTTGGTCACTGGCTCCATTGAAACTGGATACAATTCACACTACCCTTGCCAGAAGGGATTCTCTGTGGTGCCAGCTTTTCTCATCACGTTTCACATCACTAATTTTTAATTTGACAGGATGTGTTTGAGTGGAACAGGCTAGGAAACCTTATACACCAGAGCCTGGGAAAGCAAGTGTCTGGCTTCTATAAAAATGGCCTTAGGAATATATTCAAGAGGCTTAGCAGACAGAGGGAAGACAAACAAACAAACAAACAAACAAAAAAAGAAAGAAGGAAAGAAACAAACAAACAAAAAGACAAGTGTCAGCTACATGGCTTGTCCAGGCTGGTTAGGATGAAGGGTGGTGGTGCTGACAGTCTAGAAATAAATGGGGAGCTCAAAGGACTGTTTATGAGGTTAAAGAGAAATTGGCATGGGACAGGGATCATGAGAGAACAAGGAGAAAGTCTCTGTCAACAGAGTGAAGTGTTCAAGTTTAGATGTGTAAGGTAGAGTGAGTCCAGGTGATGGTCAGATCCCAGGATTCATCCTAGATTTTGTTTGCCAAAGTCAATGGAGGTAAAGTTATCACAATAAATAGCATTGCACATTTTATTTTATTTTTTAAAGGTTTTTGTTTTATTTATTTGAGAGAAAGAGAGAAATCATGACCAAGGGGGTAGAGGGAGAGGGAGAAGCAGACTCCCTGCCTAGCAGAGAACCCAATATGGGGCTTGATCCCAGGACCCTGAGATCATAACCTAAGCTGAAGGCAAATGCTTAACTGACCAAGCCACCCAGGTTCCCCAGCATTGCACATTTTAATACTAACTTCTTAGATGAATTTTTCTTCATGGACTTCTAAATCTCTCAAATTTATGATAAATTTCAGGATACAAAAAAGAATCCTCCAGTTCTCCATGCCTTCAGTGAACAAAGGATACAGATTTTAGGTGGGTAGATGACAACAATAAGGAATAGTAGTGAATGCCAAAATCCCCAGGCAGGAGTCTCAGACAAGAATGAATGCTTTACACAGTACTGGATCACCTTTCTCTAGAGAGGAAGAACTACAGGTATGGGAATCGTATGTACAGTTGCCTGGCCCTATTTATCTCATCATTTTGTGCCCAGATCATTTCAGCTCTTCAGGCAGTATAGGACCTGGTCTCAAGGAAAAGTTGAAAGCTGTTATACAGTTGTTGTTTAGGAATTCCCACCATTTTTTACTCTTTCCCCCCCTCTTTCTCTTGCATTCATAAATTGATTCATGTATTCATTCAGCCAATAGATGGATGGATGTGTAGATAGAGATAGGGAGGGAAGGAGGGAGGGAGGAAGAAAGGAAGGAAGGAAGGAAGGGTTAGCACTGTGCTAGGCAATAGGTATACCACCATGGATAAACAGATTGATATACACTATGTAAAGACAAATTATAGTACTATGCGAGAAAGTAAAAAGAGAGAAGTAAAATTTAAGTTGAAAGTTCAGTGAGGACATCCTGAGAAGCAAAAGTTTAGCTGAAACCAGAGGAAGAACAAATGTTGACACTTCCAAGTCAAGAATTCATTGCATGCGAAAGCCCCTAAATGGCAAAAAGGATGACTTATTTGAGAACCTGAAAGAAGTCCAGTGTCTGAAGTATATGTGTGTTTTCCTTAACTCACTGATTTATTTACAACTATCTTATGAACTGAGACCATATATTATATATAATGAAAGATTTTAGAATCATAGAATGTCTGCTGCATAAACCTTATAAACCTTATAAATTCCTAAAATGGAAAAAAGGGTATATTCTTTATATAATATGAATGTACTACTCATATATAATTATATACAATATGTAATATTCTAATGTTATAATATTTAATAATATGCATGATAATATTTCAATCTATATCATATATACATGTGTGCATGCATAAATATTGTGTGTAAATATATGTTAAAATAAATTCCATGATCTAGTTTAATGGGGCAGACTATTTCCCTCAACTTAAAAGATAGTCATAATTTTGATACTACTTTTATAAACCACATGGGAAATCTATAAGGTAGTATGGAGAAAGGAGATCTCTCAATATATGAATTGATGATTAAATCCCCAAAAGAAGCATCTGTGTACCATCATGTGTGTATGTGTATGTGTGTGTGAAAGGCAAGCAGATATGAAATCATGATGTAAAAGCGCTAGGATGAGACAGGCAAAAAAAAAAAAAAAAAAAAAGTCAATAAAGAGAATGACAGCACAAAGGAACAAAAATTCAACCTAGGTGGGGTAGCTTTGAAAACATTAAGGGATGCATAGTCTGCCTAATTGAAAGCTTGCATGGAAAATAACTTAGTACATCAAAGCTCGGCACTAATGTCTCGGAGCAGTAGAATTCTACAGTTTCACTCCAGGAATCAGCCTTGAAGACAGTGCATGTTGGTCGTTTGGAAGAAACACCATCTACAACTTTTATTTCTATTTTAAACATATATTTCAAATTATTTTGTACCAATTCTATTTTGATGAGACATAAATCTTGCTTCCACACTTTCAGAAATTTCAGAGATTTTTAAAGACAGCAAGGATTCACGTCCTTTTTTTCTTATCTCAAATGAAATAATCCTTTTGGGCACTAATATTTCAAAGCATTGCACTATAAAGTAAATGCATTAAATGGATTTTTTGGTATATTGATCATGATAAAGAAAATGATAAATAAGACATCTGGCAAAGGTGAAGAGAATCACTACCCACTACTTCATAGGTAAGAAAGTATAAGTAAGAAAAATGAAGTATAAGCCCTAAATCTCAGACCTATAAATTTAATTGAAACATGTTAAGATGCAATTATTATGCTTCATATTGCTAAGCAGTGTTCTAAGGTTTGAGAATTCAAAGGCCATAGATAAGATCTATAACCTTGGAGACCTCACAGCCAACTGGAAGAGAAAAGATAAAAAGATAATTATAATATAGTGGTGAAGCTTTATATTTTAAGGAACTGTGTGATGTTTCAGAGGTTCACATATGGGGCATCTGACATATTGAGACCCAGAATAATTTCAGAAGAAAATATTTTGAGAAAGTAACTTGAATTTAAAAGATGAATTAAGATTAACTTGATGAACAAGGAAGAGTGAATTTGGGCAAAAAGAATAGGTCTATAAATACTTGATAATTTAAAACAATGTAGCATGTTGGGGAAACATAAATAATTTAAAATAGATGGAATACAGGAAAAAATAGATAGAAAATGTTAAGCAATAACAATCAAGAGAGAGGTAGAGGTTAGATCATTATTAGCGTTGAATATAATGTTTAGGATTTTGTTGTTGGGAGGAAGCAGTGAGAAGTTGCTAAGATTTCTAAAAGGGGACTGCCCTTATCCGAATTGAAATTTTTTTAAAAAATGTATTTTTTTGGCAAATGTAAATAATTAATGGATTGGAAGTTGGCAAGTCTACAAGGTTGGAAACTAAATAAGATTCAATGGCAGAAAACTATGTGAACAGTAATGGAGTTCTGTCTGAAAGAAGTTAGTACAGCTGGTGAAGGTAGGAGTCTAGTAACTGTGTGGGTTCTTTAATTACAGCACTTCACACCTTCCATTGTTGAAAGTGGAAGAGAAAGGTGAAAGATTGGATTCAATCTGGAAAATTAAGAAACCCCAACCCCCACTACCAAAGGGAAAAAAAATTTCTATGCTTGTAATTTATTTTAAAATATTTCAGCACAGACGGTAATTGAAATGTGTATATTCATTAGTTAAGCTATATTCTGGGAAAAATCATCTGACCTAATGAGGGATTCACACTGAAGAGATGGTGGGCTAGAATTACTCTGAAAGGCCATACTTCAGGGTCACTTCTACAAGAATTATTTCTGTCCTCAATCTGACAGTTTTTGTTAACCTAGTGTAATGACTCTTGGAAATGGTAAATTTTATTAGTGGTATTTGTAGTTTTGTAATTAGCTTAATAGCTGTTAAAAATGAGCTCTCATAGGTCATATTAGAGACAGCCAATATGTTCACCAGTTGAAACTGATCCATTTAAAAGAGAAGACATTTCACTTTTGCATGCATGTGGATTACATTCTAGAAAATGCATTGTGAGTATCCCTAGGGATAGTGCAGTAATTTGAATGCTAAATGATCCTGTGTCCAGAATTCTGCTTGGTATCAACTACAAGTATCAGACTTTGTCTGTAAAATGTTGCCTTGTCATCTGTAAGTGATGCTTCCACGCAAACTATGCATAAAGAACATTAGAAAAAAAAAGCTGAAACATAATCAAGCTTATAGAAGAAATGTATGAATGATTTTGTACCTCATTATAAAAAAAAGTAGAATTATGAAGAAGTAGAGCAATATTGGAGTTTATGACAAATTTCACTCTGAAATCTGATTTTGCTATTATCTGGCACTGAGTTTATGGAGGAAGTGGCTAATCCTCACCCCCTTCCAACTCAGTTTGGCTCTCCTTATCTACTAAAACAAACAAGATTAATGCATGATTATGGTGTTCTTTTACCTCTTTGCTCTATGATTAATTCTCTGAACTTCCTCAGTATTGGTTTTATCTTAGGAAACTGACTTCTGCAAATACATTTACTGGACTCTATTGCCAACTGTTTGTGGATCACTTGGGCCAGTAAGAAGCACTTGTGGGAGGAGTGCCAAGAGGATAATTGCTACAATAAAGCCCTGGGAACATCGGTATAAGGATCCTAGCATCTTTAAATGGCTCTGCAGTGGCTGTCTTCTGGAAAGAAGGGAATGGTAGTGGGAAAGAACACCATCTAAATGGACTTTCTGGAATCCTGGGTCATGAAAAAGTTCTCTTAAAGGAGCTGATAACAGTTAACAGACAATGTGGGTAAAATTACTATAATGGGCAGGAGAGGTAGATTGGCAATTAGAGTATGTTATCTGCATCCTCTGACAGACAAAGTGATCTTGGTGCCTCCAGGAATGAAATAGATGGAATACATAGATCTAAGTAACTGGGAAAATGTTAGATTTGATGAGCAAAGGGGTGCTTTCAACAGCTACAGCGGAAAAACAAGGCGTATCACTGTTTTTAATTTGGTACATTTAAGGCAGTTTAAACCATTAATTTTGATATAATACAACCCTCATTTTACATAATTAAACTGGGAGCACCATTCTCTCTTTTATGGAAAGATTTTACTGCCATGTACTTGTTCATTTCTCATCTAGCTCTTCCCTCCAGAATGGAAATTCTGTGAAAGTGGAGAAAATCATGCTATCAGACTGACCACTGAAACCAAGAACCTATTAACAGTGCATAATAAACTAGTCAAATTAATTACTTTGTTTCTGGTGCTGATTCAAACATTTATTATTTGTGTGATTTTTATGAATATTTGAATGAATCAGACATTATATTAGCTATCAGTTAGCTTAACTCAGAAATCATCCCAGATAGCTGTGTTTCAGTAAGAATAAGAAGATAAGTTGCATTCATATTCAGTTATGACAAATCACCCTTTTCTTGGTATATTTCTATAGTTCCTGCCACAAACCTCTCCCTGTCACTCCAGGAATAATAAACAATTTTGGAAAAGACGTCCAGTCCATGATTCTGATGATAGACCAATCGTGTCATTGTAATTAAAATCAATTTCTGATTTCTTAGGAAAAAAGATATTTTATTTGATATATGTGTGCATGTATATTTATGAAAATATGTAATATACACAACTTACATATATTTTTTGTCATATATGGCAGTTTGATGAAAATGTTATTATATATGAGATGATTAAAGAAGTGAACCGTTAAGATTATCACAGAAATCAATGCCATTTTCTTAATGCTTTTTGTTTCAACGTCATGTTAATTTTATGATGCTAAAATATTCCTTTTTCTTATTAATTCATCAAAAAACCAGCAGTAAATCTTTCAAAGATCTATATTTTATAAAACAAAAATATTATAAAGCAAATAGTAAATATTAGATTTAAATCTTACTAAAATTATAACTTTGAGAAAAGAGGACATTTCTGTGTTATCTGTTCCTTCTCATGGGTATTTATTGTAAAAGATAAAATCTAGCAATAATCCTGATAACATAAGTAGAATTAATATTAGGTGCACTGAAAGTATAATAGAGAACAACATAAACATTTTAAATTCTTTTGTAAAGATAACCTAAATCCCATCCAAATAAAAATAAAATGAATCTTTTGATTAGCTATATGAGCAGAACTGTAAAGTGGTTTTATATGAATCTGCCCTCATTTGTTTCAGAGTAGGACAACCTTGTCAGATTCTTTTCACTGACCTTAGACTGTTTTCCTCTGAGACTTCTGTCTTGCATTTCAGCATTAAGTAGTTTGTTAGAATTTTTATGACTCCTCAAAAAAGACTCTGAGAACATTTCCCAGTAATTAATATTGGGTCAGCTTTGGCAACCTTGAAATAAATGTGGCATAATATTAAAGAGCATTTGCCATTTTATAAGCTTTTCAAATGCTTAGAAAAATCTTTGGAACACAAAACATTGATTCAGTGTAGTAACTTCTTAATTCTGTTATTGACACATTTCATATACATATACCTTGTTAACTTTCTTTTTAGCTTATATTTCAGTGTATTGATCATGCAGGATAATTCTTGCTTTTTATGTAGATCACAGAGTTACTAAAAATAATAATTTTTATTGAATATGTATAAAATATAATAAATCTGGTTTGTATACCTCTGAATGTTATTTCTATCATCATTTAATTTTTTTAAAAAGATTTTATTTATTTGACAGACAAAGATCACAAGTAGGCAGAGAGGCAGGCAGAGAGAGAGGGGGAAAGCAGGCTCCTTGCCGAGCAGGACCCTGAGATCATGACCTGAGCGGAAGCGAGAGGCTTTAACCACTGAGCCACCCAGGTGCCCCTCATCATCATTTTAAACATAAATATCTCATAAGTTTAACATACATTTTAAATAGTTTGGATACAGGTTTCTTGATATTTATCAACCACATATAATCTGTGACTCTTGTGAGTATGTTTCATGGTAGCGGTTTTTAAATATAATTTATCATTCATAGGTATGTTCTTCTAGTTTCTTTTTGAAATAATACATATAAGTTGTGAATTTGGAATTTGGAAAACATTATGGAAACTCTCTTACCGAGTTCTGCTTAACTGGTTCCCAAGAGTAACTCTTGTGTCGTGAAACCAATTTCCAATGTGGGCAGAGGCAAGGGTTTCCCTCACCACCAGGTAATTTTTAGATACCAGCAGAGTATCCAAGAACTCAGTTTTGTCACTGTCTGCCCAGAGATAACATCAGATTCCCTAGGTTAAAAGTTCAGTCCTTCAAGACTACCTGAGCCCCTGTCCATTCTGATCTCCATCACAAGACTGGGTTATTACCAGTGCTTCTGACAGATCAGCTACAGATTGAAGGTTCCAACAACATTTTCCTTGGATTTCAGGTGCTAATCAAAGTCCAGGTTGCTACCTGTACTTCCAACTAAATGACTATAAAACAGAGCTCCCCGTGATCTCCTCTTTGCATTTGATTAATTTGCTAGAACAGCTCACAGATTTCAGAGAAACATTTACTTATTAGATTACCAGTTTTCATGAAAGGATATAACTCAGGAATAGCCAGATGAAAGAAATGCATAGAGCAAGGTATGTGGAAAGGTCACAGAATTTCTATGTCCTCTTTAGGCACACCTCTCTTCCGGAATCTCCATTTGTTCACCAAATCCAAAAGCTCTTCAAGCCCACTCCTTTTGGACAGTTTTAGGGAGGCTTCATTATAATAGGCATGGTTGATTTAATCATTGACTATCGGCCATGGATTCAACCTCCATCCCCTCTACTTTCCCCAGAGATTAGGAGATTGAGTTTCTGTCAATTAACAACCCCACCCCATCCGCCTTGGGTGCATTCCAGAAGTCACCTCATTAACATAACAAAAGACAATGGCTCATCTGAATGACCAAATATAAATTTCTTATAAATCACAATATTGCAGAACCAAGTCTATAAAATACTGAACACGAAAGGCTAGTAGGCTCCAAGACACTGGAAGTATTTGCTTTACTAGAGTTTGCTGAATGTGGCTTCATTCTCAAAAGTTTTGGGTGCCAGTTACTTAATATTGCAATTACACAATATAATTCAATATTATACAAAACAATGACATATGGTTGTTGGAAGATAATTTCTTTCCTAAAAATTAATACTGTAATGCTATAGAAATACTATAGAAATAACAAGTGATAGAAATGTTTTTTCTATAGAATATTATGGAAATACTATAGAATACTATAGTATTCTATATTCTATAGTATTATTGTATAGTATTCTATATTCTATAGAATACTATAGAAATAACAGGTGATAGAAATGTTTTTGAAAATAAATTGTTGATAAAATCTGGTATGTGTAACAACCATAAAATATCAGCAGGAAAATTATAAAAATCTCTAAGGATTCTCAACTCAAATTGTTATACAGATGTCTATAAATTCTTGCTACATATAAGAGAAGGAAAAATTTGAAATCATAAACATAAAACAAATTTGGCAACGTCAAATCAGTTGTTAGTGGTTACTTTTGCAATATTTTATTTGATTTTTTTTTTTACCCTGTGATAAACGTATATGAATAAAAACAGACTTAGTCATAATGAGTAACATTTCTTTAATATTGGCCAAAAATGTGTTGAAATACTAATCTTACATAAAGAATTTTTAACATATGAAATAAATTAAAGTTGTAATAGCAATAATTATTTAGATGGTGAAAGCCAGTGTTATTGAATGGTTGCAAAATTATCTTATTCACATTGCATTTATTTCTCTATGTAACCATCAAAAATTATAATCTTATTAAGATGGCCCATCTCCATTACATACATGTCGCTTGTGCTAAATTATAATTCATTAAAGTATAGGGCTAGGAATACGGCATTTTCCAAAAATATATTACCAAAAGGATAGAATTGAGATGCTTCTGCCAAAGTATACTCTTTCCATGTCATTTTGAAATAAATTTTTTAAAAAATTCTATGGCCAACAATATGTCTTACCAGAAGATATAAACTCTACTTAAACTACCTGTACACGAAGCCATTTATTTAACAAACATTCTTTGAGTGTAGTGTGTCCATCAGGCTCCGCTCAAGAAACTGGCAACAAAAAAGTCAGTAAGAGATGGTAAATTGCTGCTCCCAAGATGTCACATGAATTCCAAGAGGAAAACAACACTCTGTTACTTGCATGTATAAATAAGAGTGCTTTTAATAACAGTGCAAAAAAGAAAATAGAAAAAAACTAGCAACATGACAAAAACAGAGTTCAGCTTCTATAGGTTTATCATTGATAGGTAGTTAGACTTGAGCGGGGAAAGAGAAAGCAGACGCTCGCCACACCCTTGGTGCCAACGCTGAGGGTTAACGGAAAGAGCTGGCTCAAAACCTTTAAGGGGACGTCCAAGAGCTGAGCATGCGCATGAAACCTACAACTTGATCTTAAGTACTTTTAGAGCCACAGCACAGCTCATCAAAAGTCCATAAATATGAAATACAAAAATAAATACAATTGTAATAGAATGCATCATGGGTAGGCACATGCGCAGAAGCCATAACGTTATATAATCACCAAGGTCAATAAAAAATGTTAATCAAAACCAAATTTACAACAAATTTATAAATTTGTAGAAAGCAGGCTTAAAAGGATACAGCTAGAACTCCGGGGGTGCCATTGTTACTCTTGCTCAGGCAGCGACCAGATTTCACTCTTGAGAGGGTACAATACAGATCTACTCAAACTCTGTCTCCCAATTCTGGACTCAGGTCTCCAATTCTTTGGTGCATCTGGGACAAGAATAGAGTGACCTGGTTACATCATGGCTGATTCTCACATCGAATAAACCATCCGTAATATATATTTCTGTATTACCACTAATGAATATAACATTCACAATTACTCCTCTTTTAACCACTTTTGTGTGTGTGATCTTTGTGATTATATCATCCTAGAAACCTTGTCCAAAGCCTAGTTTTGTTTTGTTTTTAATATATAGGAAGTAACCAAATATTCAATGCTCATTTTTTCATTACATTCAATTGAAAAAAGCTATGGAATATGCTTGAAAGTTTAGCATATATATTATTTTCTCAGTGCAAAGGTAGGATGTTCTCTATTCAAAATTTATACCCTACTTAGGTTACTTTATACTCTTAAGTATTTATTTCTTTATTTCGAAGTATTTAAATCCAGCCAGGCAAATAAATTTTAACAAAGTGAGGGCACATGTTCTTAAGTTATTATATTAAAATCACCTTTCCAAACCATATCTATGGCTTGGTTTCATGGAAAAAATTAAGAAAATCAGAATGTGTTTTAGAGCGTAAGCATCTCATATTTCATATTACTACTCACCAGAGTATAAGTTTGATTTACCTCTATATTTTAGAAATATAATTAATTAAACACTAAAATATTTCATTTTTTTGAAAATGATAATGTTTAAAATAACAGTTATTTCACATGTAAGGTTTATCAGACTTATGGATACATTGATTCAAATTTATTATTTAAATGGCTAAAAAAGAAGGCCAAAAGGAGACGTTATAACACTTTGTAAACACAACTTTTACCATTATTATTTTTTTGGCTTTTACCATTATTTTATTAACACTTATCATTTTATTAGTAACATCACTATTAAAAATTGCCCTATCATATATTGTCCTGCAGCACAATTTTTTTGTATCAGACACACTAATTTCTAAGCCCGGGATGATGATTCCTACCCCATTATGGAAACTGAAATGACTAAATCTACTATTCTCTACTAATATCAGAAATAGCTTCAAAACAATATCAAACAAGCAGGGTTGGCATGGAGGATAAAACCTATGTGTTAATCTGGTAGAAAGCACATCTTTCAGAATTAGGGTCACTTAGTGTCAACCTTTGTTACCCGCCCCCCCGTATTAAGGAGGGATGTTGAGAGTTTGTTACAAAACAAAGGCACTCCATTCCTTTCCTCTATCCAAGTCCTCCCTGTTCTTTCTCTGAAATATAAGGAAAATTCAATCACAGAGTTCAGCCACTCCAACTCTTAACCCTGATATCCAGAAAATACCTGGAAGCCCTTAAATTCACTCTGCAAAAGTGACCAGTGTGAATTTGGATGCACCGATGCACAAATGAAGAGATGATTAGTACCACGTTAACCAAGTCATCACAGGAAAAATAAGGAAGGCAACAACTGAGATCTCTCCCTACAATTGCCCTGCTGACTGAATTGACTGGCCTCACCAGGGTTTTGTATTTATGTTCTGTGCCCAGAATGCAGATTAAAAGAATCAGGTGAACATATCATGTTTATCTGATAAAATATCAGAATAGTTTTCTATATTTAGATAGCTAACCCAGAGCTTCCTGTGAGAGCTCTGGAGAACAATGGAAGCATTATAGGAAAGACCACAGAGAAATAATCACCCTCACATCAGAGAAAACGGCCTTCCAGGCAGGTATTTTGGAATACGCAAATGCTACAAAATATGGAGTTTTTCTACCCTTTTAGCTATAATAAAATTTAATGGATTGAGCATGTTTTAATATGCTTAGGTTAGTTTTCTCACACTAATATAATGTAATGTGATAATTTTGAGAAAATTATTTAGATTTCTCTTCCCAGGAGTAAAATTCTATTTTACTTCATTTTACAAACAATATAATTGTTAATGAAATGCAACTTACTACTTATGATATTTCTGGAGGCTTTTACTTTATGAAGAAATATCTCTTTAATAGGAAGTATGTTTTAATATTATGATCTTGATATAATGAATTTGACTAATTCAAGTTCTATTTTCATTTATAAGATAGGAGTACAACTTATTACTGAGAAATTTTAAAATTCAACTTTGATTAAATATATCTCTCAGTTTCAGGAGATAATTTTAAATATAATGATTCATTTCCTTTATTTAACAAGATTCTTAATCTATATCTCTTAGAAAAATAAGTGACAAACTTATCATTTGGAATAAAGTTATTCATTACATAAACAGCTATAGAAAGCAAGTAGGGAACAAAAGGTAAAGCACCACAGTTATTATATAGAAATTAAATATAGATAAAAGTAGAAAAATGATATTAAATAAAAGCTATTTAAAAAATCTGTCTTTATTTCTCTTTGGTGGATATCAAAAAGCTCTGTTTGGTGCATGAAATTTTATGATATGGCAGTCTGTGTGTGTGGATGTGGTAGGGGTGTATGTCGCAAATGTGAGTGTGTGTGTGTGTGTGTGTTTTGAAAACTCATTATGAAACATGGAAGGTTTAAATTTTTTGTTGAGCTATGATGGTGGTTTTTTCCTTTGGATTTCTGGTATTCGATATTTTATGGTTACATATTTTTATTTATTTATTTTATTTATTTAGATTTATTTATTTACTTGACAGAGAGAGAGAGACAGTGGGAGCAGGAGCACAAGTAGTGGGAGTGGAAGAGGGAGAAGCAAGCTCCCTGCGGAGCAGAAAGCCTGAGGCTGGGCTGGATCCTTTGCCTTAAGCATTAAGGCAAATGCTTAACCCACTGAACTACCCCAACTGAACTACCCCAGCGCCCTGATTACTTCTTTTTATGTTCTCTCCATTTCTCTAATGGAGAGTGGGACCTATGTCTGCTACCATGAAAAAATAAGATTGACTTGATTTTCTATTTCTTTCTTAGAGCTACTCTTCTTTCTCCTTCATTTTATTATGATTTTTAATGATACTATCCTAATGATCACTCCTCTGCCTGAACTCATTTCCTTTCCTGAATTAATATCTTCACTCTTTCCAACCTCTCTTTACACCTTCCTAGACTTATTTTTGGGCCACCTTTGCCATCGGCCACTACGCTTCAGTGGCTCTTAATATAAGTGACTGAGAAATGTAGAAAATATTAGTATGCACATATTTGCCTTATGGTAGATTCCTAATTTGAGGTTTAATCCCTTAAAATATATATAGGTTTTTAGAGAAGCAATTGTCACAGAAGCTCAATGATATAAAACCATTAAAAAATATAAACAGAAATCTAAAGAGATGAGGGGTGATTTGAGGGATCAGTAGGAAAATCTACAGAAGAGACTATCATAAGAACAAAACCAAACAAGCCAAGAAGTACTAGGAAATATAGGTGAAGTTAAATGTCTGAATTTGGCCGAACTTATTAATGATGGGTGGAAAATAAAATAATTTATAGTATTTCCTTAAATAGATAAATATGCATTAAACACCTTTAAAACAGCTTAGTTATATAATTTCTAAGTCTTTTATTTGATAGTTTATGAATTAATAGCAATATTTTGCCATGCTTTTGTCACTGTATTATTTTTTCTATTCTTCATGCTTTATTCATGATATCTTCTGCAATATGGATTGCTTCTTTTTTGGTGTAAGGACAATGAGAGTGTGTGTGTGTGTGTGTGTGTGTGTGTGTGTGTGTGTGTATACATGCATATGTGAACATACATGCCCCCATACAGGCATATGGTTTCTTTTCATTTACAATTATTTTTTCCTTAAAGGTAAACAATCCAGCCAACCAAAAAAGAGAAACAGGAAGGAGAAAGGCATGATCCCTCACTATAACATATTTCCCCTAAGTTTCACTCACCTCTTTCATCTGTACTCCATTGTCCAAAACTTAGTTATATTCTCACACTTATGTGAGGGGGACAGAGGAACAGAGCCTTTACTTTGTGCTCATGTACTTAGCTATAATTTTGAGGTACGATTACTGAGGACAAAGGGAGAAGAAATTAGAAACTAATAAATAGGTTGTCTGCCATAAGAATTTATTTATATATTTCTCTATCTTTTCATCCTGTTTTTGACATCAATTATCTCATAGAATTTTTTTTCTGATTTCTCTTATAATAATCTAAAGTGTTTCATTGAACATTTTCCCAGAGGCTGTCATACCTGAACATAATGTATTTTCAAATGCTTGACAGCATTTAAAACGATCATGACTAAACTGTTTTTTAGTGAAAGTTTTAGAAATATTATATGATTTTGTTTAGGAATTTATTTTACCAAAGGAAAGCTCTAAATCCAACTTGATGTTAGTGTTCCATAGGCGGGATGCCTGGGTGGCTCAGTCGGTTAAGCGGCTGCCTTCGGCTCAGGTCATGATCTCAGCATCCTGGGATCGGGTCCCACATCAGAGTCCTTGCTCTGCAGAGAGCCTGCTTCTCCCTCTGCCTCTGCATATTGCTCTGCCTGCCTGTACTCTCTCTCTCTCTCTGACAAATAAATAAATAAAATCTTAAAAAAAAAAAGGGAAAAAAAAAGTGTTCCATAGGCAATTATTCATAAAATTCATTTAAAGTATTCATCATTTCCCTCCTACTCATTTTTGATCACTGCTTTGTTTCCTTGAATGTTCCCTCACCTTTCACAAGTCCAAGTAATGGTGGTCTACATTAAACGCCATGTTAATGGATACACCTGTACAATCTTCAGGGCTTTAGAGTGGGTCCAAGTGCTAATCTGATCATAAAAGCCTTCTGGGCTTGTATCTTCAATCATTAGTTCTGATAATTCACTTATACTTAAGTTTCCACGTTCTTTTTATTTTCCTTTTTTTAAAATTTTTATTTATTTATTTGACAGACAGATCACAAGTAGAGAGGCAGGTGGAGAGAGAGAGGAGGAAGCAGGCTCCCTGCTGAGCAGAGATCCCGATGCGGGGCTCGATCCCAGGACCCTGAGACCATGACCTGAGCCAAAGGCAGAGGCTTTAACCCACTGAGCCACCCAGACACCCCTCCATGTTCTTTTTCAATCATAACTTGAATTTTTATGGTTAATTGTCTATGTACACTTATTTCTCTCGTATTTTTCACTTTTTCTTTTTAGATTCTAGAAGTGCTTTGTAAGTCCATTTTATGTACTATTAATTTGATGTCTTCAGTGTCAATCTACTTTTTACTCTTCCCATTGAACAATTTATTTGGCAATTATTTCTCCTCGAATGTCACACTTGTCATATCCACCCTGCCCTTATTTAATGCTATTAAAGTTTTCTTTTATATTGCTAAGAAGCAAATGTTCTACATTTTCTTTTGTGTCATGAACTAAACCCATTTCAGGAAGGATTTTCCTCTGAGTCATTACATTGCCATTCTGCTTCTCTCCCTTCTGTCTCGTAATGCCTTCTCATATACCAGTTGACATTTTCTGTTAATTCCTGTTAGAACTTGATTTGTTGATATTTGCTCATGCCATGAAGATGGCTGATGCATCTTATTTTAAAGTCCTTCCCTTGGATCTTATTGCAAAGGAAGGAAATGATTCATGCTCAGTGTCGGAGGTGAGTAACGATGCGGGTTTTCCACAGTCCCTTTCCATGGTGGTTTCCTGCATGCTGATAGAAGCCCCTGGCTGACCTTAAACCAGAGGGCAGAGCAATATCTAAAGTGGTAGCACACTGGTGTCCTCACTGTGGCATTTAGCAAATGCTAGTTTCCTTAATAACACTGTGTGCCTTTTCAAATTGTTCAATAAATTCAAAGACCTACTCAAAAATAGGTAAAAATAAATTTCCATAGGCTTAGTATCAGGGTTCAGAAAACAATGAGAAGTAGGACAGAGGTTACTCATGTTGCTCCCAGGTACATACCTTATAGGATTTATAGCTGTGACTAAAAAGCTGAAAGGCAAAAAAGCACAAAGTAAGTCCTGGAGATTTTTTGCTCTGTGGCTTCCCACGTCAGTGTAAGCCAGAGGCACTTAAGGTCACAAGCCTGGAGAATTAGTTGTGCAGACGTCCAAGGCCAGAGTCCAAAGCACAAATTGTCAGTGGAAGCTACGAAGGACTATTCATAGTATATTTTGGTCAAGCAAAATGACAGAGGGGGATGATTTTTAATTCTAACTTATTTACATGAACACCTACATAAATCTGAAATATGCTCTCTTCTTATTTTTCACTGCCAAGATGTTAACATGTTGTTCATTTCCAAAGAGATCAATGACTGTTTTATTTATAAATAAAACATGATGGAAAATCAGGAGAGCTCTCCTGCCAGAGAGCCAGTCACTCTGCCATGTTTCTTTCAAGAGGTAAAATATGCAGAAAATCCGTACTGGGCTGTTAACACCAGCATCCCCTATCCCAGGAAATTTATCTAAGTAACAAAAAAAATGGACTCCAGGGATGGAAGAGATTACAGGTGAGGATCTAGAAAGGAGGCAGCAAAAGCTGCTCCTGGGAGAAAAAGATGAGTAAACACATAATGAAGAGTTTAAAATCCATGGTACCTGCAGGAGAAGAGATGTCAAAACCTGAGTTAGTTCCTAATATCATATCACATGGGATGCTTTTCCTGTGGGCCTCAGGTGACCAACAGAGCGGGGGCTGGCAGGCTCAAGGTTAGTTAGCCTCAGTTAAACAGCTTTCCTACACAAGGACAGGAAAAAGAAAAAAAAAAAGTGTTCTAGAGAGAGAGATCCAGAGAATTCCTTTAAAGTACTCATGGAGGTAAGATTGTGCAGAATACTGACATACCTTGAAATCCATTGATCTCAGCAAGGAGCACTCCAGTTTGATGATCAATAAGCTGATGTCATGTCAAATTTCAAACCAAAAGCAAATCATAGGGCAGAGTCGGGAAGGAATATCAAGGATCTGGGGGAAGATCCTGAAGACTGAATTAGGAAAGGTGTCAAACACATATTTGAGGAAACAGCTAAGAACCCAGTGAAATGACCAAGATTACCAGATAGGAAGCCGTTATGGGAGAAAACTTACATAATTCTATTAATTAGCTTTCTTACTCAGAGAAAATTTTTCTATTCTACTCCCTCGTGCAAATGTTTTGCCCTAGTGGCATCTTAGCAATGACATACAATGACTGACATTTATTGCTTTGTCTTGATTTTTTTTTTTTTAATTTGAGGAGATCTTCAAAAGGATATGAAGAATGACAGATTAAAATATTATGAAAGTTTTTAAAAGATTTTATTTATTTATTTGACAGAAAGAGAGACATAGCAAGAGTGAACACAAGCAGGGGGAGTGGAAGAGGGAGAAGCAGGCTTCCCTTGGAGCAGGGAGCCAGATGCAGGGTGTGACCTCATGATGCTGGGATCATGACCTGAGCCAAAGGCAGATGCTCGACTACTGAGCCACCCAGGTGCCCCTTATGAAATGTTTTTTTGAAGATTTTATTTATTTACTTGTCAGAGAGAGAAAGAAAGAGAACATAGAGGGAGCCGGCTTCCCACTGAGCAAGGAGCCCGACTTGGGACTCTATCCCATGACCCTGGGACTCTATCCCATGACCCTGGGAGATCATGACCTGAGCGGAAGGCAGACACTTAACTGACTGAGCCACCCAGGCACACTAAAATTTTAAGAGAAAGGAAGAAAATTGCCCTGAACATCAGAATTACTTTTCTGAAAAGGTGTATATGTGTGTATAGCATTCGACTTGCTTTAAGGGATGGGTTAAAGGCACATCATAGGCATAAATGTTCTGTGGTAGAATAAAAACTCCACAACTTGTACATTGGGGGTGGGTAGGCCTGAGAATGATTCCTGAGTAAAAGTAATAATATAATTCCAATATGGTTAATAATAATACTTGCCACATTTTGTTCTTTCAGTACACTAAACTTTGTAATAGGTATCTAATAGGTATTTTTCTATCAAGCTTCTAATGATTCTTTTGAAATAGTTATTACTCCTGTTTTACTCATGAGGAAATGAGGTTCATAGAGGAGATACGACTGCACCAGGTAACTAAGCTTCTAGGTAATGGAGCTGGGGATTTAAATAGGTGTTTCTGAATCTAAAGCCCTGGATTTCTCTACCACATTATAAAA
The DNA here is from genome assembly GCF_010015895.1 of Lontra canadensis. NCBI lineage: Eukaryota > Metazoa > Chordata > Mammalia > Carnivora > Mustelidae > Lontra > Lontra canadensis. The sequence goes on along the minus strand of NW_022630995.1, from coordinate 83,864,130 downwards.
GCCTATCTGGGGAGTCACCTTAAGTCCTCCAAATCTGAGGCAAGCTTAAAGTTTTTCCAATTTTTTTTCTTTTAATATCTCAAGTATCTAGGATGCCCAAGAACACAATGGAAACTTTGACAGATGAATCAGCATCTTAGTGAAGCTGAAAGAATCATAAACACCCCTCACATCGGATGTCAAAAAACACCAATCCAAATCATCTGGAAAATGCTTTAGCAGTTCCTTCAGGGCCATACTTTGTAAACTTTCCCTTAGGACATCTTTTCCATGCCGTATTCACTTGGGAGGAATCAGAAAATGGATGGAGAATAGTGATAACTCTTCATTTAAGCTGGATCTGAGCAGGCCACACAAGTGATACAGAAACTATGGAAAAAGGTGTGTGTAATTAGTGTGGTAGGAATTGTCACATCTGCATCCAAGGCCACTCGACAGTTTGCTCCTGACACTGTTGTAAAAGAAGGAAAAGTTTTTCTTTTTTCAGGAAACAATCAATCTCCTGACACATGGAACTGGACTGAACCCAAGCATGTGGAAATAGGAAGGACTAAGAAAAATAAGAATTGAAAAGAAAGAAGAGAAGATAAAGGAAAAGGAAAGGAAAGGAAAAGAAATGAAAGAAAAGAAAAGAGAAAAGAAAAAAGGAAAGGAAAGAAAAGGAAAGAAAAAGGAAAAAAGAAAAGAGAAAAGAAAAGAAAAGAGAAAAGAAAAGAAAAGAAAAGAAAAGAAAAGAAAAGAAAAGAAAAGAAAAGAAAAGAAAAAAGAAAAACCAACAGAGGGGAAAAGGCACAAATCCCACCTTACATATGCAGGAGGGAAAGTTCCCAGAGGACATTGCAGGATCCACTTGCTATCCATAGAAGGGCAAAGCTGCCTAAGAGGAGGGATGTGGAATCAGAGGTGAACAAACCAGGAGCCTTGGAGCCAGTATTACCACCAATGGAGCCTTCTGCTACAGTCGGGCTTTGACTGGGCCTCAGTTTCACTCCAGCCCAGAGGCTAATCCAAACAGATCTGCCAACAGTTCCATTTTCCGACTGGACTTTTTTTCTGTTGAGTTCTTTTAAGTATTTCTTACTTCAATTATTTTTTGTTTAACCAATGTTAATTCACCAATTTCAGCTTAATGAACATTTCCCAAGTAAACACTTTAGTGAATTAAATCTCATTAGATTCTTTCTTCTCCCTTAAAATGCTGAGTGAACAAATGCAATTTATTGATTTGTGTGTGAATTAATGAAATGTTCCTATTACATTAAACCAGAGAAAACTTGAGCAATGCAGTGGTAAAGGTCCTTATTGTTTATTTTTTTTTCTTTGCTTCCAAATGTTTATATGAATTTCCTCAGGGAGTTAACTTTTTTCTTATCTGTAGATAAAACTCAAGAATAACCCATGACATTTCTGATCATTTTTAGGCAATATAACTCCATTTTCCAAAAATATGCTTCTAAAATAATATAAATTCAGCATTTAAAATACTCAGACTTGAGATTTCTAGTTTCAAGGCAGTGGTACAGAGGTTATAGGAACATCACTTCTATCCTTGAAGAAAAAAGCTAAAAAAAACCCTGCAAATATTAGCTTTTCTTGCATGTGTTAGAGAAATGAGGTTTTAGGGGAACCCATAAATCTAAAGTCTGGAGAAAGACATGCTATGAGAAACAGTCTGATTTTAAACAGTAAAATTTGTGATATATTATATATATTTAATATATATTTAGATACATTAGATATTTTAATATATATAAATAAAACATTTGTCACTACAATATTCACAAACTCCTTTTTAAATTCTCATTGATAAATTGATAAATCCATTAAAACAGAACAAATTTTATTAAAATTCAACAATTTTCTTTGCTTCTTTTCAGACTCATTATTTACAAATATAATAAACCCAGACAAGTAAAAGTTCCTTTCTACTACTTACAACTTTGTATATCTGTTAAGGTTTTGACATTTTTTTCTCTTCTTTTTTTTTTTTAAGATTTTATTTAATTATTTGACAGAGAGAAAGAAAAAGAGAGAGAGAGAGACAGAGAAAGCACAAAAGCACAAGCAGGGGGAGCAGGAGAGAGAGAAGCAGGCTCCCCGCTAAGCAAGGAGCCAGATGTGGGACTCGATCCTGGACACTCGGATCATGACCTGAGCTGAAGACAGATGCTTAACTGACTGAGCCACCCAGGTATCCCTAAGGTTTTGATTTTTGCTATCTTCTTTTTCATGTGGCTAGATAATTTACTAATTTACTAGACTCCGAATCTTTGATAAATAAAACAGATTCCATTGTCTTGCATATACATATACCATTTCTGCTATCATTACTTCTAGTATAATATTAATCACCCATATTAACTATCATTTGTATTCAAAATAATTATTACTTCACAGAGCAAACTGGGGGCTAGGGCCTGATAATTGTTTGCCACACAAAACATCTTAGCGGACTAATAATACTCATAAGCATACATGATATGCTGTACTACAACCTCCCACATTTTTTCTACATCTTTTCCAAGCAGCAAAAATGAACATATCAATATGATCCATAAGAACAAGCAATGTGTAACATCATAAAGAAGTAAATATATACATGCACAAACATAATCAATTACTTAGTGTCCCAGGTGTCAGTATTCTATCTCACTTAGAAAGTATCTGGTTATCAAGATAATATCCATACATTACTTTTATTTAATATTAGTTTAAGATCTTAAAGAAACTAGGGGTCTTGGAAATTACATTTAAACTCAATGCTTCTGAACTGCTCTCCATACAGAATGTGTTCATAATGACACATAAATTTAATTCAATAAAATTGAACCATTTTCAACATCATAAATACGCAGATATTGTCTTACCTTAACTAATGGATAAACTAATATACTAAGTTTAAACACTCAACAAGTTAATTAGTTTCTTAGTGAAAATAAAAACCTTTTTTTTTTTTTTAAGATTTATTTATTTTTTTTTTTTGACAGAGAGACATGGCGAGAGAGGGAACACAAGCAGGGGGAGTGGGAGAGGGAGAACAGGTTTCCCTGGAGCAGGGAGCCCCATAAGGGACTTGATCCCAGAACCCTGGAATCATGACCTGGGCCGAAGGCAGACACCCAATGATTGAGCCACCCAGGTGTCCCCAAAACTTTATTTAAAAAAAAAAAATTCTACATTATACTCTATACAGAGAAAAAATATATAGCTAATCTATTGAAAGAAAAAAATATTAAATTAGTCTGACTTCTCCAAAGTTTCAACTTTTCTCATAATTATTTGAAGTCTTATATAAAACTCCTGCTGAGCTAGTAGTTTCTGAAAGAAGCAATCTTTTAAAAGGCTATCCCATTTAAAGAATTAGATGCTTATTTTCTTTATTTTTTATATTTGGTGGGGATTATTAGATATATGTAGGTACATAAAAATCTCTTTATACTAGTCAGAACATAGTTGGGTTTTTTTAGTAGTAATAATAATATTTAATATTATTTATGGAAATGGGAAAATACGTAAAGGCTTTTCTGAATTATGGGCATACAGAGTGCTTATAGTTTCATTTGTCCAAGCTCAGACATGGATCACAAGTCAACACTGAATACAGATCTAATTGGATCAGATTGCAGAGAGCCATTCTTACTTCTGGATGGTGCAAAATATTTTCCTAATTGATTTGCTCTCATGAATATAATAGGCAAAATAATCAAAACTAGACTTATAAATTATATTTTCTATTGTTCCTCCTCCAACAGAAAATAGGCATCTATTATGCCAATAGAAATCACCAAATTGTCATAAAACCTGCAATTTCACTCCAAACCCTGCAGCCACTAATGCGGAAAGATTTATTGGCCTTGCACAGATCAGATTTTTACTTAGAGTTCTCTCTATGTACAGTGGAAACCAACTCAATGTTTTGAGACAAGACAGACTCACTAGTTCCTATTGTAGAAAGAGCCACAGCAATGAGCATGACATAGACAAAAGATGGAAGGAATAACAGACTTAACCAGAAACAGAAACAAAAACAAAAACAAACAAACAAAAACCCTGGAAGGGCACCTGGCTGGCTCAGTGGGTTAAAGCCTCTGCCTTCGGCTCAGATCATGATCCCAGGGTCCTGGGATCAAGCCCCACATCAGGCTTTCTGCTCAGCAGGGAGTCTGCTTCCTCCTCTCTCTCTCTCTGCCTGCCTTTCTGCCTACTTGTGATCTCTGTCTGTCAAATAAATAAAACAAAACAAAACAAAAAACCCCAGGAAACTGGAATATCAGTAACAACAACAACAACAAAAACTAAAGAAATAGAATGTTAACAAAGGTAAAGTTTGGTCCTACTTGGGAATCACTCTGAAAGTCAAGAAAATGTGTCTGAGCATTAATAGTCTATGAGGCGCACTTTCTTGGCTCCATCAGATAAATCTAACTGGAGGACTTCAGTAACTTAGTGGGTTCTGCAGAAGAATCAAATTATAATTTAAAAAAATTAATATTAAAACCATAATTCCCATACAAATATGGAATGACCATGACAAAGTTTTAGAACTCAATGACAAGAAAGTAAGTAAAATCTCAAGCAAGTTTTGTTCTTTTGTTTTTTAAAGATTTTATTTATTTATTTGGTGGATAGAGATCACAAGCAGGCAGAGAGAAGGGGGGAAGCAGGCTCCCTGCTGAGCAGAGAGCCCAGTGTGGGGCTCCATTCCAGGACCCTGAGATCATGACCTGAGCCAAAAGCAGAAGCTTAACCCACTGAGACACCCAGGCACCCCCTCAAGCAAAGTTTTAAGAACATTTGAGGAATTGTGTATTTATAAGCATTATTTTTAAGTAAGTTAAAAATAAAACAGATCAGTGGCCTACAGAACAATAAAGCTGTAACCTTTGGAATTATCTTGTCAACTGGACTGAAATAAGCAAATTGATATGTAATCTCTCAGTGTGTGGATACTGAGCAGTTAGAAGACAAGTACATTCTAGAAAGTTGAATAATCCTCTAGTGTGCTTGTGAGATAGAGCTTCAATATGATAGATACTCTATTTTTCCCTTTTTTCAAGTTTTTAATAACTTCTAAACATTGTAATTCAGACTTTTTAGTTAGTGGTCTTGGCATATTTTATTTTTGAAATATAATCATATAAAAAGGATTCTTATTAGATTTGACTAAAATTATAATTTATTTCTCAAAATTTTCATTTTCATGTTCTAAAATTATTATCTTTCATTGTCATATTATTCAAGTTTTTATCCTTATACACTAATTATTAAAAAAAACACAAAAATGTGGGACAAAAATTGATTTTAATGTAATCCAATTTGAATTTTCAGACTTTTGTAATACAAAGGACCAATGTATCCTATTTAGGGAATAGAAGATAATTATAGTAAAACCAATCAAAACAAAAAATTTAGGAATGACTGGGTGGCTCAGTCAGTTAGATGTCCAACTCTTAATTTTGGCTCCAGTCATGGTCTCAATGTTGTTAGATTGACGGCCGCTGTGCCTGGCTCTCCACTCATGGGGCGTCTGCTTGAGATTCTTTCCTTCTGCCCTTCCCCCCACTTTCTCTAACTCTCTCAAATAAATAAGTACATCTTTAAAAAAGTATTTTTAAAAAAACCCTGAATTTAATAATCTATATTAGATAATAAAGAGGCAATACTAATAAAGTATTAGAGGATCACACAATTTGATATACACACACATAATCAACCAGAATTTTTGATATATATGCAGGTATGGATATGTAGATACAGGTATGGATATGTAGATACATATTATGTAACATATATTCATCATATTGTTTATATTATATATACCTACCTATATATCGAAAATTATATATAATAGATATAAATATATGATGCCTACATATATCATATATGTGTACATAAAAATTTATATATGGTATATATACAACACATACAATTAGATGTTTAGTATAATTTACACATTATAAATTTACTATGTATATAAATTTAGATGTTTCATACTATTATTAATTACTCTTATTAGATACTAACTTTAATCTTCATTTTTGTCATTTTATTTATTTCAAAATATTATAAACTGAAAGTAGCCAAGAATATTCATCTATTCAAACACAACATGTTCCCAAAATTACTTTGTAATATCTTTTCCTCCCTCCTTGATAACATAAGGAGGTAGGTGTCTCATTCTGTCATTTATGTCTAGTGTGTTTAAGAAACAGAGAAAGAGAAAATCCCTAGAGTTATCATCAGTAATGAGCATCTGACATGTTTCACATATCAGTTTCATTATTTTGTCGAGATCATTATTCTGAAACAATGGAATCCTGAAGAAAATCTCTTGCCTTTTTGAAGAGAATAGATTCTGAAACTAAAAAAGCATACAAAGAAGGAATCCTAATCTTTATTTTTATTTTTAGAAGCAATTGTGTTTTCTTATCTTAAACTCACACACATAGAGGGATGTGCTTAAATAAGGAATTGACCATTTTTCTTGAGGGTGATTTTCATATTTGCACTACTGTCCTTTTACTCTTCCTGTTCTTTTTATAAGAATTGAATAAACTGGAAGTCAAGGTAAGTAAAGTAAGGGAATTTTGTCTATTAATTTCCTACTTCCATTTTTTATTATCCTTGCTTGCATTTCAAATCAAGCACTTCCATGCTTACTTATTAAGAATAATGGGGAATTTGCTCTGGACTATATATTGGCCAGTAAACAACAGTTTAGATGAGGGAGAAAATGGGAGGACTGGAAGTCCTGGTGAAATTCCAAGAAAGATGGAGAGGGGATGGACTTGAAAGAACAATCTATGATTGGTTAATCATAGATTGTTCTTTGAAGATTGTATAAAGTTCAAAAATAAGAAGAAATAATCTGAACTAATTTAGAAAAGAGGTTTACATATTCTCCGAAGGTTTGGTGGAGAATTGTTTTTTCTAAGCAACACTGAGTTTTTTTTTTTTTTTTTAATATGCTTGCAGAAAGCTCATTAGGCAAGAAATTCTTAGAATCTCTTTTTGATTTATAGCAATTAGTTCTTTGTATGCAGCTTTACTTTATGTAGCAATTAACTTTGTGGAAAAATCCTCTGTTAAATCATCTTCAGATAATATTCACAAAACTATCAGCGATTGTTTTCGTATAACTAAGTCTTTGTTATTGCTTTGGCCCTTGTGGTGTTGTTGTTACAAAATAATTTTTCCACGTAAGAAGGCCAATTTCCCATTGTTGCTGAAGTAAATCAGAGACTAGAAGGATGGAATTATAAATGCATTATATATGCATTTCCCTCCCTCTGGTGGGTTAGCTGGGAAAGACAATGAGGTAGTCTACCGCAAATTATCTTGTGACTTGTCATTTAAATACCATTTCCTGTGAATGGTGTATTTCTTAGAAGAAGGGAATCAAATAATGTTTTTTTGAACACTGACAATTTAATTCATTTCATGAGTTCTCAAAAATGATTTCCAAGTTATTAGGATAGATTGAGCCAGATTCTTACAAAGAGAAGGGACACATCTTCTAGTTATTGAGCCATTCTGGTACAAAAGAATATTGCATATCTACCTATATCCATATTTTTATTAGTTTGTATCTATCCACATTGCAGCCATCTGCTTACATCTATTAGAGTTGAGACTCTGGAATTTCTCTCACCACTCTACCAGTTTCTTTTCCTCTCACTTCTTTTGCTAGTATGACTCTCAGAAAAGGGAACACCTAATATCACCTTGGAACAGAGAAAGATACGATGGAAGGTAATTTCTTTCCAGAGGAAAGCAATGGAAAGCCTGCCAGTTATTTCAGTAGACTGGGAAAGGAGAGGAACATGGAAGCAGGGGTAAGTGATAAGATGCCATAGTCTTTCTGTACTATTTTGAAAATCTACCTTAGGTGGTAAGTATGGAGCTGGGCAACATCTAGGTAAATATAACAAGGCAAATGTGAATATCAAATCACCTGGCCTATTTCTCAAACACATCTCATGTGGCTGGCCACTTGGAGAAGTATGATATTGGATCAGAGTCATGCAGAAGGAGGTGGACAAATGAGTTGGGGGCCGTGTTCTTGGTTTCTACAGCCTGCAGAAGGGTGAGGATTTTATGATATTTGAAGTTCCTACTTCTTTGATGAGGAAATAAGGAGATGCTGAGATGATCAGTAGACTAGCGCAGGGTCAACACGACCATGAATGCCTACAGTCTGAACAAAATATAAGGGACAAAGACTTTCCAAGTCAATAAGCATCCAGGATTATGCAGTGGATCAGGGGATATCTGAAGCAGGCACTGAAGTCAGAGGATCTTAGGTAGAAAATATATTCATGTTGATGCAAATGGTAGGTATTCATCCTTTCTAATGGCTAAGTAATATTCCATTGTATATATGATGTGGATGGAACTGGAGGGAATTATGTTAAGTGAGATAAGTCAAGCAGAGAAAGACGATTATCATATGGTTTCACTCACATGTGGAACATAAGGAATAGTGCAGACCACCACAGGGGAAAGGAGGGAAAACAGAATGGGAAAAAAATCAAAGAGGGAGACAAACCATGAGAGACTCTGGACTCTGGGAAACAAACTGAGGGTTACAGAAAGGAGGGGAGTAGGAGGATGGGGTAACCTGGTGATGGGTATTAAGGTGGGCACGTGTTGTGATGAGCACTGGGTGTTATACGCAAATAATGAATTGTTGAACACTACATCAAAAACTAATGATGTGCTATATGTTGGCTAACTGAACATAGTAATAACAAGTAAAAAATCAAACAAATCCAAAAAAAGAAAGGAAATAAAAAGCTTCTCTTTTTCCTTACCCCCAATTCCCAAGTATATAATTATTTATCTCTCATAACCCCAGGACAGCAGCTCTTTCTGCCCATGGGTCCTGTCCCTGTGTGTTCATAAAGTCACCTTTTGGGGGAAAAAAAAAAAAGGGAAACATAATTTGAAAACCAAATGATATGTGGGGCTTCTTTCTCTACAATATTATAAAACTCCATCTACCTGGATATCGTCTTACAGAAGAACACAGTGAAGCTGAGATGGTCTGTCTTTATTTTTACATTTAACAAAATGCTGTGAAGTTTCAAATGAAATAAAATAACATATTTTAATATATTTTTCATAACAAATTTCTGTAAGTTTTTATCTTAGCAGTTTTATTCAAACCAAGACATTCCAAAGAAAAGATTGAACCTGGAAAAGATTTACACTGGAAGAGACTAAAGGACTGGCACATTTTAAAAGTCTCTTCCCTTCTCTATCACTATTCAGTGGAAATAGGGCTCATGTGGAACAGTAAATAAGTCATAGAAATGAATGGAGCTGCTTTCCTTTCTCCACCTGAATGGTGGTAGGTATAAATATGTGATTTTACTATATAAATATAGTACATTTAAGAAGTTTGGAAATTTGTGAACATGGTAGAAGAAAAAGGAAGATACATATTTTAATAGAAAGTTATTTGAAAACACATTTAAGAAAATCTCTGAAGGCCATATTGATATATTTCTTTTGTAGAAAATTTAGAAATGCAGAAATTCACATAGGAGAAAATAATTCATGGATATATTGTATTGTAGCCTTATTTGAAATAGTGTTGATGAGGAGTAATACTATAATTCAGACAATTTAATAATTAGAGCCACAAAATTACTGTCATTTTTCATAGCTCTTCTTTATTCACACTTCATATAAATTTAAGCTCTTTTTACACAGCCAATAATTCTGCTTTGAGCTATTTTTAGGATTTCCTTTGTGTCTTTGAAAGTACTTCTGCTGAGTATGAGAATGCATCCTTATACTAGTTCAGCTTCTTTGTGATTAATTAGTGCTGGATTTGTAGGCATATCTTTAAAAATGAAGTCAAAACAGTCATCATCTGCAGATGAGACTGGCTTTATAGGTTATTCAACTACTTATCACAAGAACTAAAACTACCTTTGGTGTCTCCTGACTATCAGTCGGTGTTTTTTTCCAACATACTGTCCAGCCAGTAAGCTCCTTAAATATAGTATTCAAGCTCAACCCAAGTTAGAACTTCAGAAGCATGAGCTTTACTCACCTCTGGGGAATGCCTGGGAAACTTCATCTCTCACTGTTGATCATTGGCTTCTGATGACAGAAGAAATCTGCCCAGAAACAGCCCCAAAATATTGGCATGCATGCTTTTTTTATTGTTGTTAAAGCTGATCTTTGCAACGTTCCCAGTAGAGATGAACCAGAGGATGATACTTTGTCACTTTTTTCCTTAGACTTCATAGGGCAGACAGGGTGACAGCTTTTGTTAGTAGGTAGCAGAGTCTCCCATAGAAGGTTCTCTTCCTGAAACATTCTCTATTCCACTGTCATCTCAAACTCCTTCCTCTTCTACTCTCTTTCTAGCCCCTCTGCACCTCTTCAGTTTAGTATTTCCTCTTCAGTAGGAACTATTACCTCTCCCTATACTGGCAGAATAAACTCTTAAATTCCAAAATGGTGCCCCTAATAGAATGGTGGGGATTGTAGATGTCTTAGTTCAACCCTCCTCACCTAGGTTGAGGCACCTGGGTGGCTCAGACTGTGAAGATCTGCCTTAGGCTCAGGTCATGATCCCAGGATCATGATCCCTGCTCAGTGGGGAGTCTGCTTATTCTTCTGCCTCTGCCTCTCCCCACTCTCTGTTGCCCAACTGGTGTTCCAAATCTAAAAAAAAAAAAAAAAAAAGAAGAAGGAAAGAAAAAAAGAAAGAAAGAAGTAGAAAGAAGTAATCTAGAGTTTTCAAACATGAAACTTAAGTATGAGCAAAATTAAACAGATTTTTTTTTACTGTTACATATTAAACTGTTTACTTTTCTCCATATCCTTATGATATAGGTATGAACATTCACACATAATTTCTTAGATATTTAATGTCACAAGTACCATAATGTATTCAACTTGGAAGTTAAAAATGGTTAATGGTGTGTGTGTCTTTATCAGAAAGAGAATGTTATCCATATAAAAGTGATTAAAGAGAGGCTAACAACAGATAACTGTCGCATTGTTTCGGTTTCTGTATGAATAATGACACTAACTGATAGTGCTGATGTTTCACATTTGACTGCCTTCGGATTCCCAAGACAGGGCAGCAGCAGTACCATCAGTTATAATTTGAATACCATCACAGATGTTGTTCAATAGGCATAAAAAAGATAATTTTCTGGACCCCAAGTATAATATTTTTTCCTAAAATCCCATCTTTATTCTTTAACATGATACTCTAAAGGTCCAGATGGAATAAAATAATAGTACTTGAATGTATTTTCCATGTATAAATTTGCTTCAATTTTTACCTTGATAAATGTTTATATGGATTTAACTTTAGACAAATTAGACAAATGACATTGTAATTGGTATGTAAGATTCCCCATTCATATTATATATACACAAAACAATAGTCAAAATAATAGCAAGAAAAAGCTACAAACTCAAATGACTTAAGCAAAACCAAGCCGAAAGGGGAAAAAAAAAAAAAAAGGAAAGAACAACTACAACAGAAAAGACACTTTATTTATTGACATAACTGGGCAGATTTTCTTTAGCTTGGCTGCATATGCAGGCTTAAACAATGTCTAAGTACTGAGGAGTACTCTATTAGTTTTATTGGTGCTTAGCTCTGACTATATGTTAGCAGATTCAAGTCCAGTAGATATGGCTCTTTCCAACAGAAACCCCAGATGTGTCACTGGCTTTCACTGACCTCTCTTGGCTCTTGTGTCCCCACATTGATCACTGTTAATTGGAAATGGCTAGGGCACCGAGTTTCCTAGAAACATGGTAAGGCATGGATTCAGAACAAGGAAGTAGTGGTTCCCAAAGAAAACTGGAATACTAGGACAAAAAGAAAAAAGAACAGATGGTAGGAAGGAGCAAATGCTGTTACAGTCATTCATTCCTTTATTTAATGAACATTAATTATGGGTCTATTATGGGCAAGACATGATTCCTGGCACTTGGAACTAAGCAGTGACTAAAAAAAGAAAATGCCTGCCCTCCAGAAACTTTCATTTGTGTAAGAGGATGGACAGTAAGCAAGTACTCAATAACAATATAATAGATAAGGCTAAAGGTCATGAAGAAAAGTCAGGGAATAGAAGTAGACACTGTTATGTTAAATGAAGTGTTAAATAGCATTCAGAGAATTTGTTACAATATTAAATTTAAGGTCTACTATTATTTTTCTAGTTGTTAATAACATTGGCATAAGTGTAGAGTATAAATCTATTTTTACTAGGCCTAAAAGAAACGTTTGAATACATGTGATTCATAAAAATTTACATAGATTTTTCTGCATGTGTGCGCACACACATATATTCCCATGTATGTATGTATGTGTGTCTATATATATATATATATACACACACATGTATGTGTGAGAGAGGAGTTAGTATGAGAGCACATGTAATAAAAATTGTACCATGCATTATCTTCAGAGTGGATTTTATTTGTAACAAATCATCTGTGGTAGCTAACTTGTCTTTAGTAGAGAACAATGTAACTGACCTTTGTATGCATCAGCCTTCTGACTTAGGTCAATGTGCTCTCCCAAAGAAGTAAATTTTGAGGGCGCCTGGGTGGCTCAGTGGGTTAAGCCGCTGCCTTCGGCTCAGGTCATGATCTCAGGGTTCTGGGATCGAGTCCCGCATCGGGCTCTCTGCTCAGCAGGGAGCCTGCTTCCCTCTCTCTCTCTCTGCCTGCCTCTCTGTCTACTTGTGATCTCTCTCTGTCAAATCAATAAATAAAATCTTTAAAAAAAAAAAGAAGTAAATTTTGAAAAGATTATTGATGAGTTCACTTTCTTTAAAAAGAAAGTAAAATTATAAGAAATTCATTTGTGTGCATATATAAAATATTTAAACTTATTGTGAGTTTTAGTAGGCCTATTTTAATTTTTTTTAATATTTCCAAATTGCTATAATGTTCTGAAAAAAATAATTATGAAACTAATATAAACATTTACTTTAGATCATACATTTTCCCTTTTGATTTAAGTTCTAATATGATTTGGCAGGACACTAACGCATACCACATAGGAAATGCTCAAAAAGTATTTGTTAAATAACTGAACAGGTATCTTATAAACTCCAGTTACATCATTCATGGGAAGGTATACAAACTTTTGTTGGAGGGGTGTTTTTTGCTTTTCTTTTTCATCTTAAATGCCTTAGCAGGACAGTTTCAGCTTACTAAACAGTAGGTAATGCAACAAATGGTCAGAATCTCATCCTGGAATGAGTTGAGGAAGTAGTTTTCTGACATTATTTTGCTCCTGGGAATAGCATTTTCATAGTTCTTTTTATGGAACTAGAATGCATTTTTGGTACTTTAATATTCCTATTAGTTAATATTTATCCAACACTTACTACATTGTCCTCAGTATGTTATATGCATTAAAAAAATAAAATCTTCATAAAAGTTTTAGGAATGAGAAAATCGAGGTACCCTGGGGCTAAATAACACACAGTTATTAGCTAAAGTTAGCTACAAACCCAGGGAGTGAGTGTGTCTTGAGAGTCAGATATTAACCATGATCATTTTATTCTGCCTAAATCTATCCAATTTTTTTACATAACTGTAAAATATTACACAAAACATTGAATCTTACATAAAAAGTTTGTATTTTCTTGTCCTAGTAACAAAAAGCAACCTGACTTCCCAAAAAACACAAATAAAACTATGGGCTTCCTACTAAATATGACTAATCTCCCTAGAACTCTATAAAATTTTAATGAACTTAAAGCACTATTAATTATATATATTTCAAGATCAATTTTTAGAACATATACCTGAATTACACAGGAGCCCTTGAACTAAGAAACTAAGAAAGTTTTCAGAGTGTATGTCTCTCCTGGGCTCACAGTGTTTTTCGGTTTTTGAGGCCATTATTGTTGCCATTGGTTTTCTGAGCAAACTTTCATATATTACATTGAGAAACACATGAAAAAGTTATTTTTAATGACAATGAAGAATAATGGTAAAGAATAAATATGAAAATATAAAAATAAAGGATTTCTTGAGCTGCACATTGTCTCTGTTTCCCGAGAGAAAATAAGTTCAGAAAAAAAGCACTTGCTTCTCGGTAAAAACCTTCCATGTAAAGGATGTTGGAGTCCAGGAGATAATACAGCAAACACATTGTGTATGAGTTACTTTGAACTTTTTGGCAGATGGAAATCTTAATGGATCTTATTTTCATAGTTAGTGGTAGCCATTTAAAAAAATAAACATTAGAGTAGAGAGATTATATATTCTCTGAGTTAGCTTTCATTTTATTTTTTAAAAAGATATATTTATTTATTTCAGAGGAGGTGAGTAGGGGCAGAAGGGAAGGGAGAGAAATCCCTAAGAAGACTCCCTGTTGATCAAGGAGCCCAACATGGGGCTCAATCCCAGTACCCTGAGATCATGACCTTAGCTGAAACCAAGAGTTGGATGATCAACTGACTGAGACACCCAGGCACCGCACCCACACTTAACTTTTAAACTACATATTTTAGAAGGTTATACAGATAAAATAAAAATACATATATATTTCTCTCTAGGTCTAAAAATGCCTGCAACTAATACGTGCTCTTCAATTAACTCTTTAAAGGGAAATGGTCAGAATTCCCTTTAGAAATTTACGTTTAGTAACCCAACAGAATATTTCTAATAACATTAATAGAATTTCCAGTTAGTAGTTTTATTTTAAATTAGCATCTACTATTTTTCCATTCCTATTTAAAACCCGCCTAGCATATACATTAATCAATTGTGTTGTATTTCATTTCTGAAAATATTTTTACATTTATTTAAAGAACAGTGCCCAATAAATACCTAGTAACAACTTAACTAAAACTATCATATTCCTTTTGTTGTATATCATAATGTATGGTTGTTATTTTAACAATAACTATTTAGTTTTCTTTTCCTGAAACTATTGTAATGTTGTACGTTAATTATGCTTCAATAAATAACATTCTTTCAAAGTCAATATGTTTGCATTTGAATTTATTATTTAATTAACTTTCCTTCATGAATAACACATTTTCATTCATAAATAGTTTCATTTAAGTGCTCTAAATGTATCTTTTATTTTAAACATATCATTAAAGATGTTTGCCAACCACTCACTTTGAGATGTGATAAATTATTAAATATACGTGTTCCAATCTTGGAGAACAATCCAGACAATTTTGGAACAAATCAGTACCTTGAAGGGTTTACTAGGAGACCTTGTTAACAACCAGGCAAATAAAAGGGAATATTTCTCTCTGATATATCATTCTTGATGTTTTGTTATAGGAAATAGGTTAGTATTTGAGGAGCTGTTCTTCAGAACCCAATGTTGATTATCGTTTAATAGTTGCTGGTGTTTCAATGATTCTTCCAAAAGTTTTGAAACTGAGAAATTTCTAGGAAGTTTCTCCATATACCCCCTTCTACAAAAGGTCTTGAATGGTGTGACTATCTCCTGCTAACTTATAGCATGTTACAAGTAGAGACTGTTTTTGATATCCTGCCTTGTTTGTTTTATGGGGCTTTAAAAAGATTTTTTACAACATTAAAAGATTTTTTTTTTCATTTTGTAAATGAACCTTAAAATTTGATGCAGTGTAAAATTTAAAAAAAAAAATCTTTCACCGACTTTCTTCCTTTATATACTATTATCCCAGGGTGCCTTTTATTGAAATTAAAGGGTTCAAAATATTTGTATATATTTCTATTCATTCATTTAATTGTTCAACAACTATTTATTCAATGACAACATAGTATGAGACATCCTCAGGCAAAGTATCATACAGAAAGATATGTGAGATGCTTCCTTATTTTCCTAACTTCAGAATGTAACAAAGAGACAGGGAAATAAATCAGTTATTGTAATGCAGGAAAGAACACTAAAAGAAAGATAGTACAACTCAGTGGAGGTGTTAGCTAACGCTATGGGAGTAATCATATAACAATGTATAAATGGATCAAATCAACACATTCTAACCTGAAATTTACAAAATGTTATATGTCAATTATATTTCAACAAACAATAATAATTAAAAAAAGAAAAGGGAATAAAGTGGTCACTTTTCCAGGTGCTTGCTCAAATCAGTCAAAATTCTCTGAGAATTGCCTTCATATCACCCCCTTCCTTCCACTTCCTTGGGCAATCATGTATTGAAGAACCCAGATTTCTTGACATTGCTTGATTGGATCCACAATGGAGATTTGTCATAGGTGGAATTTGGAAATAGAGTCTTAGGATCCAAAGAAACTGGGTTGGTCATTTGGTGTATCAAATGTGAGAACTCTTTGGGTGCTCAGGTTCACATAGAAGCAGGAAAGAAATTTCTAGAAATTAAAGAGAATTAAGCAACTATGAAAGGAAAAGGTCTGTTGAGAGATTGTGGTGGTTAACAAAGGGATAGAGAAAGGATATGATTAGATTATTGAAGACTGTCTAATTCCTCTTTGCACTATCATGTGAAAGCCAGAATATCTCCTCCTTTTTGGTGGGACATCTTGCTATCTTTTAAATTTCCCTGCAAGTGTTTTGTTGTTGCTTAAGCTATTTCAAATCAGTTTCTATTTGAGCACAAAAGAACACAGGTTAATATGTGAGATGTTCTTTGCACTAACTTAA
The DNA here is from genome assembly GCF_010015895.1 of Lontra canadensis. Classification (NCBI taxonomy): domain Eukaryota; kingdom Metazoa; phylum Chordata; class Mammalia; order Carnivora; family Mustelidae; genus Lontra; species Lontra canadensis. The sequence goes on along the minus strand of NW_022630995.1, from coordinate 83,847,497 downwards.
ATTTTTTGTGGAGTTTTAAAATGTCTACTAAGCACTATGCTAGAAACTCTAGATGTGGCCCCATTTCACTCTGAGAAAGGTACAACTCTTAACTGATTTTACATGAGGAAATGGATACTTTGAGAGGTAGTAGGTGAAGATACAAGATTGGTGTCTCTGTCACACAGAAGAACCCTTTTTTCATCACTGAACACTACCTTTTTTCAAACTCTGTAAAGGTTGGAAATTTTCTATTTTAATTTCTTTATTTAATAATGCAAAAATTCTCAGATGTTGTTTAATAAAACTAAAGCAATATTTTCTCATGCAAATGGGTACAGAAGTTAAAATAATTACAATTTTTAAAGGGTTTTAAAATTCAAAGAACTAACATGGCTTATGTGTTCATATGAAGCTAAAAGTTAAACAAAAAGAAAAGTAAGAACATATATTTAACTAAGGAGAATGGGATTCCAATGCTAGTTCTCTTGGTGGTCAATTTGCTGAACATCTGTCAGCCGTGATTTCCTTTTCGGCAAGAGGGTCAATTATGTTGTTTCTTTAAAGAATTTTCTGAAAAATTCAAACCTGAACACAAATGGTAAATGAGTATTTTATGTACTGGGGACATATAAACACACAATAAACACAATTGTTACTTTCCCCTCTTTTCTTTCTTTGTCATATATATATATATATATATATATATATATATATATATTCTTATATAGACAATATTTGATTTTCTTAAAACCTAAAGACATCATTTTACTGATTAATTAAATATGTACTACATTTCAAGTACCTGAAAATCATATAGGTTATTTCATATAACTCTCTAAAGCTTTGTTGTAGGTGCTATTTGCATTTTACAAAAAAATAATCTGGGTCTTAGAGTGTTCAATAATGTTATCTAAGGTCATTTGTCAGTTAAGTGTAGGGCTTGGGTTTAATATACTTACATAGACATGCATTCATATCTCAACCTATCACTTACTAACAAACATCATGCATAGAAAACATTTGGAAGGCATATATTAACTTCTGATTTCCTGTTCCATCTTTTCCTTATTAAGGAATTGAATATAATCCAATTAAGATAGATACAAGAATAGCAGGCTAGTTTGTACTCGATTCTGTGTATCAAGTTTTGCCTTATGCCATGTTTATTCTCTGTAGTATCTATTAGTTTGGCAGCAAAATCTTGTATTATCAATTTCCTTATGTAACCTATCTATAAAATAGTCTTTTAGAATTAGTTTGTTTCTGTAGATATTCTCCTCCAATATGCTCTGTAAGATGTTTATTATTGTAAATATGTAAACTTTGATTTCTCTAAGCTTCAGTGTATGTATATGTTATTATGTATAATTTACTATGAACAATTTTCATTTCATGATATAATGCTGAAAACAACATTTTAACTTTCTTGGCAGAAAGAATTACATTATCAATAAAAAATTATATAAACATCAATTTCATTGGGCAGAAAACCAGTCTCCATGGTTCTTTACGACAGTACAAGGAATGGTTTCTCAATTACTTCATGACACATATTGAATATTTCATATAATAGTCTAAAGAAAATGTTATGAAGACATGAACTTAAACACAGTAACAGACAGAAGGAAATGGAAGGTGGATATTTGAAAGATGTAATCTAATGGGTGACTAAAGGAGAAAGAAGTACAAGAAAAGTGACTTGTCAGAAAGACAACTTCCTGAGTTACCTGAGGTCAAGAACAGGAGGAAAAAAAAATCTTTGTTTTGTTTTGTTTTTCATTAAAAACTATGAGTTTAGCTATGGTGAGTGCTGTGAGGTGTGTAAACCTAGTGATTCACAGACCTGTACCCCTGGGACTAATAATACATTATATGTTTATAAAAAATTAAAAATTCAAAAAAATTATGAGTTTAATTCAGTTTCGACAAGTTGGACATATTCTTATCATTAGTTTGGAAATTGGAGTGAAGACTGAGTAGAAAAATACAGGTTGGACTTCAAATCAAATTTTAAGGATATAGAATAAGAACAGAAAATTTAAAAAAAATTAACTATTTAATTTAAAGAATGTTTTATCCCAATATTCAAGAAATATTTCTGAATAAAATGTTGTTTCATCAACATAGGACAAAGGAAGTATTTTTCTTCATGTTTGAAACATATATATTTCCATCAATAAGACAGCATGACCTTTTGAAAACACGAGCGTGCAAAAACAAGGAAATATCAAAGCAAAGAAAAAATAGATTTTCAAACTTCTAGATTCAGGATGTGTTTTCATAACATATTTTAAAATGTAAAAGTGAACATATTCAGTAAGTGTTCATCTCAGTTATCTACCACCACAAAAATAAAATATAGTTATGATTTAATATGAGAACCATCATTTGTTTACTCATAATTTTGCAGCTTGCTTGGCATTCAGAGAAGATTGTCTCTGTCCCATGTGGGGTCACAATCCTGTCAGTTAGAAAGGTGCTAGAGAACCCATTTCCAAGATGGTTCACTTATATGGCTGGTAGGTTCATGCTGGTTGTTGACTGGGCGTTCTGCTTAGATTTTAGTTGTCTTCCAAGTAAGCTTCTACATGTGGCTACTTTAGCTTGGGTCCTAGAAAAGAAAAACAGAAATTGCTATTTACCTTAGCTCTTTCATTGTATTCTGTTGACCAAAATAGTCACAGGCCCAGCTCAGATTCAAGAAGAATTTTTGGTAGTGGAATTTGAGGCTATCTTTAATCAATGCAGTCTGGTTTCTGGCCATAAATTATTCCCATCCCTCCCATATATCAATTCCCCAAATCCTCAAATCCTCACAGATTATAGCACTGAGTTCCAGGATATCATTATCTAAATCAAATTCAGGTGGAGATTGCATGCCATGGGTGCTGCAGTCCCTCTCGATCTAAAGATCTGTGAACTACAGAGAAAAATTAGCTAGCCTTGGCACATGGAACATATGATGATGTGTATGGTCAGGGAAATAGGCACGCCAAATCAATTACAGGAAAAGAGAGAAGCATATTGCCATGATTTACCTATAGATTTAAAAATCTATTGGGACATGTGCTGTCAGTTCTTCAGTTAGGGCATAGTCATTCTCCCTGGAAGAATTCTCTTGTTTCTGCTGTCTGGGCACCTGGCTTATAACTTTGAATTCTCTTTCCTATGAGAATTGGCATGTGATTACAGCTAAGTAGGTTTTCAAACTGGCTCCCTTCCCATACAAAATCAGAAGTCCAAAGTTTTCTTCATTTTGAACCAGTGCTTATCTTTTAGTGGAATCTTATAATTTCTTTCAAATGTTGTGGTCCTTGTGTGCATCATATTAAAATTCACCCAATTAGATAAAATTCACAAATATTAAACTTTTTAACTTATAAATTCAAGAAAGTGCCTTGGATTTGGTCTGCCCTGAGACCATTTCTTATGAGGAGAAATTTTACCTCTTGAAGAGGTTGAGAATGAGAAAAAAAAAATTTCCTTCCAAACCTAGTACATCACATTTATTTACAGTTTCTCTAAATTTGTTTGAAAAATGAAGAGTTCTGTTTTGTACAGAACAAGAAGTTTCATTTCATGTAGCTACAAGAAGCCAGTTGGCACTCTAAAATTTTGCCTGGAAATAGCTTTGATCATGAGTTCATTAGGAATCCTTTCTATCTTCCACATTATCAGACTATGGTGTTGCCAAACTTTCTAACAACACACAACATAAAAGCCCCAATTAATAGTTTCTTTATTTTCTTTCAAATCTTCAAGAGTCTCCTTGAGGTCTGTTAGGTGCCCCCCATCCCTCCACCCTCACCCCTACATCTGTTGTAAAGACAATGCCATTGATTTTTAGTTTGTTTACCATCATACTACCAAGTTCTAAATTCTGTTTTGAAATTTGAAATTTGAAATTCTGTGTAAACCAAGCCAAACAGATTCTTATGAGTTTAAAGTAACAACAATAATTTGTTCATGATTTTGCTATTTGGGTGGGATTTGACAGAAACAGCTTATCTATTCCAAATGGTGTCAGTTGAAGACTTAATTCCCAAGATGGTCCCCTCAAGAGCAGGAAATTTGATGCTGGTTTTTCTCTGGGAGGGCTAATTCTCCTCAGTATTGGCCTTTCCATAGATTTCCTGGAGTTTCCTTATGGACTAAGTGCTGGGTTTTAAGGAGAAGGAAGCAAAAGCTATTGCTTCTCTAAAAGGCTGGATCTGGTAACACATCAATTCCAACATATTCTGTTGGTCAAAACAGATTCAAGAGCATGAACAAATAGACTCAACTCCTTGTAGGGAAGTTATAATAAATATATAGATTTCTTTTATCTACTCAAGTGTTTAAATCCATTTTACTTCAACATTTCTCACCTTCCAGGGCACCTGGGTGGCTCAGTAGATTGAATATCCAACTCTTAGTTTTAGCTCGGGTCATGACCTCAAAGGTCCTGATATTGAGTCCCACATCGGGCTCCACAATCAGCTCGAAGTCTGCTTGGCCCTCTCCCTCTGCTCCTCTTCTCCCCCTGCTCCTCCTCTCCCTCCACCCTGTCTCTGGAATAGATAAATAAAGTCTTTAAAAAAAACCCAAAACATTTCTCATCTTCCACTAATGCTACAAAAAATACTATATTTTAATTTCAAGCAGTTTACACCTTAAGTAAAACCAAAACACTAAGATTAGAAATCTGTTTTTGAACTTTATGTAACTCAGCAAACTCTATTAGTTAAGCAAATATCTGAAAATTTTAAGATATGTATTTATGCATGACAATTCAATTTCCCATTTAATGTTTGTGGGAGAAATGATCCAATATGATTTGTCTGTATACTTAGCTCGGGCTAGAGAAACCTAAAACCACCCACGACAACCTAATAATTTGGTACCCAGATACATTGATCATTTTATTCCATTCAAAACTATTCTCATTAAGTATTTTTTCAACATTTTGTGTCATGGGAGCTGGGGACAAACTGTCTTTCTGTTAAAAACTCAGTGTGGAAATAGCCTCACATAACTTGCTTCATCTAGTCAAAGCAAGATCAATTGTTTTCTCTCTTTTTTGGTATATGATGTTTTGCACTTTAATTTTGATATTTCTCCTCATTCATTGTGAAATTTCACAAAGCATGTTGGTAGAATAATGCTTTAAAAAGTCCTGAGAAAATATTTTATGGTTGGCTAGATTAACTCCAGAAAATTAAAGTCATATTATTATTTTAGTATGGAAATGTTCATACACATGTGTTAGTATGTGTGTGTTGATTTTAGCAATTTTGAAGGCACTGCCCTGACTCCCCAATAATGAAATTACATTTGTTGAAATTGTAAAGAAATGTAATTTCCTCAGTTCTAACCCAACTGTCAACTACTTTATTTTTAAAACCAATCTCCAGCATTTTTAATCTCCTTTAAAGGACACACATTTGCATGATATTGTAATTAAAAGCCCACCCAGGGGCACCTGGGTGGCTCAGCGGGTTAAAGCTTCTTCTGCCTTTGGCTCAGGTCATGATCTCAGGGTCCTGTGATCAAGCCCCGCATTGGGCTCTTTGCTCAACAGGGAGCCTGCTTCTCTCCTCTCTCTCTCTGCCTGCCTCTCTACCTACTTGTGATTTCGCTCTCTGTCAAATAAATAAATAAAATTTTAAAAAAAATAAAAATCTCATAGCTCATTTTCTGGAATAGTCAAGACATGTTAAAACATTCTTAAGTTCCTTGAAATAAACCCTGTTGTTTTATAGCACATAGTAAAACAACTAAAAAGTGGATTTTTCTTCATAATCCTATTACAGGATTGTAATATAGTTTAATTTACATGGACTATTAAACTTTGATTAAAGTTGAAAACTCTTCCAAGTTAGGATATTAAGTAAACTGAATGCAGAATTATTTTCTCTACATTTCAAAAGACAATTATCCTACGTTACCTCTTTTTATGATTGAAGCAGACTGACATTGCCCTCCTTTAAAGTATATATTTTTTCACAAACAAGTTATATCAAGTTGCAACTGAACCTTTCCTCAGAAACTTTTACTGCTTTAACAACTTGAGTTTTCAAATAAAATTTAATAAATAATTTTAATGAAATTTCTGTCAGTGGAAGGACTCAATATATATTATGAGCAGAGAAATACAAAAGTACAGTAAGATTTCCACTACAATGGAAAAAATTACAAACACTGAAACCCAAATGTCATAAAAGTGTGGAAGTAGAATTTAAATAAAAATTTGAAAAGAGGGGCGCCTGGGTGGCTCAGTGGGTTAGGCTGCTGCCTTCAGCTTGGGTCATGATCTCAGGGTCCTGGGATCAAGCCCCGCATCGGGCTCTTTGCTCAGCAGGGAGCCTGCTTTTCTCTCTCTCTGCCTGACTCTCTGCCTACTTGTGATTTCTCTCTGTCAAAAAAATAAATAAAATCTTAAAATAAAGTAAAATAAAATAAAAATTTGAAAAGAAAAAAAATGTGTGGAACAACTGGATCTCTCAAATGAAATATTCCAAGTGGGAGAGTAACCATTTGGGAAATGCATTGGTGGTTTCTTATAACACTCACTACATATTTACCCTATGACTTAGTAATTCAGCTACTTTGTATTTTCTTAAGGGATATGAAAATATTTCTCCACAAAAAGAATTAAGAAGGAATATTTACAGCAGATTTAGTCATAACAGCCCAAAACTTGAAATAATCCAAACATATATCAAGAGAATGGATAAACTGTGGCATACTTATACAATTGAATGTGCACAGTAATAAAATAAGAATCAATTAATGATACACAAACTAATGTGGGTGAATTTCCTAATTGTTATATTACGTTAAAGATGTCAGATTCAAAACAGTAAAAAAAGATAAGTGAAGAGCATTAAAATTTCAAATACATTTGATCCTGAGCACTTTATAAATGATGGAAAGTCTTTATCTTTTAATTCATCAACACAAATACTTTCCATTTTGCCTCCAATTTTCTAATTGCAGGCAAAAAATCCATTTTTTAGAATCTAAGTATAAAAGATTTTTAAAAATCAGTATATTTAGTTTTAAATTCTTATAATTTTAGTGTGTATTGACCTTATCTGTGAGGTTCAAGACGAAAAATGTCTCTGAAATTTCTTTCAGAAAATGGACTCATCAGAAATATAAGAAAAATAATCATTGACAGTGTTCTGACAGAGAATAAGTAGCCTCTTACAAAGCAGTTATTCTAAATCTTTCAGGGTCATGGATTCTTTTAATGACTTACAGGTTTATTTAATACCTACATAGTGAGTGACCACTATCTACCAGGTCCAGGCCTGGCTTCATGGATGCAACCCCTGCTGTCACACAAGGCTCTGAGCTCAGAAGTACCTCACACGTGGTCTAATGCTGTGCTATTACTGACTTAAAATTCTTAGCAATTTTTTAACAAGGAACTCCACATTTTTATTTCACACTAGGCCTAGCAAATTATGCAACTGGTCCTATCTGATCCTGTGTTTTGCATGAGCACCAGCCTTAGAACATCCAGTCTACTTGAGATAGAAAAGAAGTAGACAAATCTATAAAAATTGCAGTGAGTAAAAACAACAAAAAGGAGTGCTACTTTAAGATTAAAGGGACAGAATGTTAATCCACTTTAAATTAGTTGTTCTAGAATAGTCTATCTAAAACAGTGAATTTTAGCTAATATCTGAATTATGAATAGGAACAAGTCCTACAGGGAAATAGCCTACCATGCTTAGGGAATATATTCAGCATCGGTATAAAACAGATATGGTAATCACAGAGATTTTCTTTCTAGAAGCTCCGTACCTGTTTGACTTGTCCAACTGTCAAACCTTTCAGAGGCTACCTCAGTCTCAATTAGCCACCCCACCCAAACTCCATGTCCTTTGCAGGGATTCCCATATCTTGCATATCAAAATTCTTCTTAGTATCTACTTCTGGAGACCCCAATCTGTGCCAGCTGGTACCAGGAGTGGTCCAAGAATTTAGGCTAGAGACAAATTGCCTGGGAAAGAATCCCCAACCCCATGACACACTCTATCATTGGAGAAGGAAAAAAAAAAAGAAAAAAGAAAAGGAAAAAAAAAGAAAAATTCGAGTTTGTTTTATGGATGAGTCAACTTGGCATGTGAGTACAGCCAAAATGGACAGCAGTTACACTGCACCCTGGTCTTGAAAGATAGGGGCTGAGGAAAATCCTCCCAATAGGCCAAGATTTGGATGGCTACTTTGTCATACACTTTTGTATGAATGAAGTAACTGTGAGGTTAGAATATGTATAACCAGTTGGATGATTATTGCTTGTTTATATAATTTCAAATATAAACATGATGTTTTAAAAAGAAAATTGTTTATTTTAATATTTAGGCCCCTTTTCACATTTTTAAAAATTTTATTTATTATTTATTTGACAGAAAAAGAGAGAACACAAGCGGGGGAGTGGCAGGCATAGGGAGAGGGAGAAGCAGGACCCTGGGATAATGACCAGAGTGGAAGGCAGACACCCAACCAACTGAGCCACCCAGGCATCCCCACCATTTCATATTGAGAAAGAACCAAATTTACTATACATACTATGTTATATGTATAAAATTTACTACATATGTTGATAAATAATTTTTTCATAAGAAAAAATATAAGTGAAGTCAGTTTGCACAACTTAAAAAGAAAACAAATGATTAAAATGGCTGATTTATGAGCTCTTTGAATTGTATAAACTACGTGACTATGGCTAATTTGGCAAGTAGGACAATACAGATACAATTGTAGTTTACCAGTTGCTCCACGATTTATTAATATTATTATTTTTTTCTTTTTTATTCATCCAAATATATTCTCCCTTTCAGTTGTAAATGTCACCCAGCAAAAGTTATCCAAAAATGAAATAAGCCTCTAAACCCACTGATCACAAAGATTAATGATATAATCTTTTGAAATGAAAGCATAACAAACTCCAGAGTGGAAAAATCTTTGAATACTAATAGATTTCAACCCCTGTTTTATATAAAACTTTATTTTGACTCAGAGTTTTAAGCTTTCCACATCTTGAGAAGGATCACTTTCATATACATGACATAAAATAATAAAGATATTTTCCATGTATTTCTCAGAGTATAGATATACAGTTTATATACAATAGTATGCACTTATTCAGGAAAATTTTCTTATACCAATGTCACAACATTATATGGATTTTGATACAAAATAGATACTGCTTCAAGAAACATTCTACATATAGAAGAAATTAAACACACATTGCATTATTATTAATGTTAACTTTAATCAGCAGCATGAACTAATGTAGACATTTGTTGTTGCTGTCATATTGCTTGGGGTTATTAGGTTATTCTTCAGTTAGGTATACATATGTCTTCTCCCCAAACTGCCTGTAACTTATTTATTATTTATTAATTAATTTATTTATTAAAGGAGTGGGGCAGAGGGAGAGGAAGAGAAAGACTCTTAAGTAGTCTCCATGCCCATTGTAGAGCCTGACACTGGGCTCTAGGCTGGGCTCTATTGGGGGGAGCGGGGCTCAACAGGAAGTTGTGGGGAGGGGACCGGACATGAGGCTTGATCTCAGAACCCTGAGATCATGACCTGAAACAAAATCAACTCTGAGCCATCCAGGTACACTTACCTGTAACCTTTTTAAAAACAGAGACCAGGAACACCTCAGGCTCAGGTGGCTCAGTTGGATGAGTGGCTGCCTTCAGCTCTGGTCATGATCCCAGTCCTGAGATCAAGTCTTACATCAGTCTCCTTGCTCAGCAGGGAGTCTTGTTCTCCCTCTGCCTGCTGCCCCCCGCTACTGTGCTCTCTCTTTCTTTCTCTGACAAATAAACAAATAAAATCTTTCTTAAAAACCCACAAAAAACAGAGACCAGCTTTTTTATATTTACTAGATTCTTTTATTCCCATCACAGTTCTTTGCACTTTGAAATCATTATATTGTTCAATACCTATAACTACCCTTTATATAGGTACAATTACCATCTTCATTTTACAAATGAATACACTGATGGCTCTCTTAAGCTGGATCACTTGCATAAGTTTGTAAGTAGGAGAATGGAGACTTGGATTCAGATCTAATCTGATTCCAAAGCCAATGTTATTCTTCCTCTATACTACAATAATTTTCACACCCTTCCCAATACTGAAGTGGATCACGGAAAATGAGACAAGTACACATTTTTCCCTTCCACTGTCATAAAACTTATTAGTATGAAAATACAGCTGCAAAGTCTGAGGTTACTTTTTTTCCTCCCCCACACCCTCTCTCCCTTCCTCCTTCCTATTCTTCTATTCTTTGCTTTTCTTTCTTCCAACATCCAACCAAAATTTGGACATCCATTAGTGTTAGAGTGGATGAACGATTTTTTTCTATAGATCCTATTAGAACTTGAACATGAATCACAAGGTTTGGAAACAAGGCACTATGTATCATGCTATGGGTCATAATACATTGTTCCCTTGGGTAGAGGTTAGATTGTCTATCTTCAGTAGACATCCAAATTTTAAGTTTTTATAATAGCAGATTTGCTTTGTTTTGTGCCCTACTCTCCACAAGTCTTCCTTTTAATAACTGTAGCAAAATATCATTAATTTTTAAATGATTAATGTTGAGGAAAACATGAATGCTGATAAGTGTTCTCATTATTAGTGTTTTGCTTTGAGTGTATGGCAATAGTAATATTACTTATTGCACTCTTACTATATGCCAAATATTTAGCATATATTTTCTCATTTTGTTTTAAAAATGAGAAAACTGAAACTTAGAGAAATTCAGCAGTTTCCTGAGATGACACCACTAGAATATGGTAGAACTGAGACTTGGTTGTCTTTGCCAGAGCCTGTGTGCTTGTCCACTGTCCTATTTAGTTATATAGTGCAGGGATTTTGAATGGATTTAACCTAACATAGTTTTTAGAACAATAAAGTATAGTCTCATGAAGAGTCTAATTATCTAAATAATTCCAAAAATTATAATGTTGAAACAGATGGTATACCTCTATAATAGAATTAATGTTCTCTCATTATACTTGTAAATTTGCAATTAGAACAAAGACTAAATTTATTGGTCATAAATGCACCTTCAAAAGACCCACAATATAATTAAATTATTTTTTCTGTCCAAACAAATTGGAACATTGAAAGGTTTTATTATGGTACATTTGCAAATTTTCTAATTTGTCCTAAGTTGTTCCATATTGTTCTCCAAGATTTTGGGTTTGTTTCAGGAGAGAATGAAACTTTTCTTCATACTGACTAGAAGAGTGTGTTTAATGTCCCTGAAGGGCAAAGTATCCTGTATCATCATTGTTACTGTAAAAGAAAATGGTAAGAAGATCTAATGGCTGCTTGCTACCACCATTGCTCCAATTTAAGTTGTTGTAGAAGGCTTTGATTATCCACCAGATGCTAGAAGTTGTTGAGGCATTAATGGCTTACCTCATAAAAACAATACCATATAGAAAACTGAACTACATATAAGCTAAATTCTTTGATATTTTCATGGGAATCAAGCCATTTCTAAGCAGTTTTTGTAATCATCCCTGAATTTAATTTTTTGGTAAGTTTTTTCCAAAGTTTGTAACATAACCGTTTCCAGATATACAACATCAAAGTCTTAAGCAGTGAGTGTGTCTACATACAAACTTGAAAGGCAGTAAGAAATTCTGATTTCTTGGGCTGTATATTGACAACATATTCTTGGCAATTCTGGAGTTTCAAAACTATCTTGACTCATCTTTTCAGGGGACAGTATTAGAAGGGGAGAGTATTCTTCATGATAATAGCCATCTCCATATGACTCAAAGAATGTCTAATATCAGAAGTAAAAGACATGGCTTGGTAGTATTCATTTGTAATGCATTTCAATGTCTTAAAATGGATCTTTATCTACCCAATGGAGCTTGAGAAATTTGTGTCTATAAATCTTATCCAAACCTTTACAAAGGTTATCCAACCTACCACATTCTTCTGTACGAACTGCGAAAATTGCGAAGGTGATACTCTACATGAAACAAACCATCAGCAAGGCTTCATGTTCTTCCCTACAGCAAGAGAGATGGATTCTTTTTTGTTGTTCACATCACAATGTTATACACGGTTCCTGTTAATACCAAGTCAAGAACATGTAGAAGCCCAAAGAAGACTCATTAGGGCATAGCTGCACCTCATATGATCTTTTCTCATTATTATTGTAGGAGTTTCTGTGACTGGAATTATGAGTTGCATAAGGATAGATTTTACAGTTATAGGTGGGGATACAAAACATCTGTAATAGCAGACTGGAGTGAACTTGAGTCAGTCTGTATGTAACAGGGTATTTTCAGGATGAATGGCTAAATATAAAACCCTTAGAAACGTATCTGTGGACACTAGTAGTGGCTTCAGATTATGTATGCTACAATTTTTACAAAACAAAACAAAACAAAACAAAACACAAACTACTACTTCTCTGACAACTCTGAGGCAAATCCGAAAATGTAGCTCTTTGATTTATATATCTACTGCTTATAACAGAATTGGCTGTATAAATGTTTAAAGAGTTTGCTTAGCTGAACTAGTACACAAGTTACTATAGTAATACAAGGATTCACAACTAGAACTCACTCTCTCTCTTTTGTCATGGTTAGTTATTTGTTGTTTGTTTGTTTGTTTTTTGTTTTTCAGTTACTTTATAGAGTTTTAAGTATGTTTAGTTCAGAGTATAAGTCGTAACAATAAAGCATTGTTTACTTGAGGGCCAACCTCATTCTGAAGCTAATTCCTAACAGTATGTATGCAAAAAGATCACTTGTCATTTGGGGAGTGCTATTTTGGGACTATAATAAGGTTAAAGATTCTAAACATACTTTTTAAAAATAAGTTTCTTAAACTTTCACTTCTGAAAAAAAATTTATATCCACATCATCTGTTCTGTGTTAGAAGTAGAAAGCCAAATCGAATAAAAGAAACAACTGTTGGAAATCAACAAATTACGCTTGATTTCAGAATCAGAATTTTCTCGACCTGTCAGCCAAAATTCTAAGAAAATATTTGTTGCATATTGAAATATTCAATGGAATTTGGAATATGTCTCCAATTTTAAGCCAACCTACCACTTTCAATATTAATATGTTAACAGCTGATATAAACCTAGCAATATGGACTCAGAGACTTTGAAATAATTTTATACTTAAAGTGATATTGCTAACATAAAAATTATATAGCTTTGGGATACAAGTAGTTTTAAGGATAAAAACAGATAAGTTTTTCTTAAAGTGTTTTTAAAGTTGAATTCAATAAAATTTGTCTCAAAATTTATTCTACCACGTAAATATAATTTGTTATTTATGCTTAAATTTTCATGCAGAATTATTCACCAGGAGAAATGTAACATTATATTATGGACCTTGAATTCTTTTCTGTCACTTGTTATTTTGTATAAGAAAATTGCTCCTGAACAGAAGAAAATTTTTCTTTTAAGACTATGTGTGCAATGCCTCCACAGAGGAATGTGTAATCTACTATTGTGCTACCATAGTTACTTGTAATCTTAGAAACAGCGAATGCTAAAGGGCATCTGTTCATTCTTGATATTCAGGCACATTTATTTAATTATATCTCCCTGCTGTAAATCAAATAGCCTCTCACAAACTCCTAAGTAGAAAAAGGAAAGCATAAGAAAATGCCTTTTTCTCTGGCAGCCAAGCAGAATGAAAATCCAATAGCTTTTCTTTTCTCTTAAATTTTAGTATGTTTGTCGATTTTTCTTTGAATTATTTATGAAATAAGATTTATTTTTATGTCCTTGTTCCTCCCTGGACTACATATGCACATTCTATCTGTACTTTATTACCCAGAGACCAAAAATGTGTGTAACTTTAGAGGTATGATGACATACATTTCTAATTGCTATTTACTTAGGTCTATTTACAATAAGTGGTTTTTGAAAAACTATCATTACTTTCAGTTTTAGTAACAAGGTGTTCCAGTTATCCATTCTTTATATAATAAATCATCTCAAATGTAGCAGCTTACACAAAAATTTATTATTATCTTTCACAGTTGGAGGGTTGACTGGCTTCAGCTCCCTGCTTCTAACTGGAGGTCGGTCTCCCATGATGTTACATGCAGGTGTGGGGTGTGGCATGGAGCTATTTGAAAGTTGTGCTGCATTAAACATCCAAGTCCTCTTCCTCACTCAAATGTCTGGATCAGAGCTAGGATAGCTAGAAGAGTTGATGGCTGGCCAGGCATTCTCTTTCTAAGTGACATATCCAGATATCTAGCGTGACCCTCCTCACAGCATGATGGTTTTAGGCTAGTAAAAATTATTACATATCATTAGCTAAATTCTCCCGAAGGGAGTGTTCTAAAAAACTTAGGCAGAAGATGCAAGGCTTCTTGTGTCCTGGCTTGGAAATCACACAGCATCATTTCCCCACATTATATTGGTTAAAAATGAGAAAGTTCCAAAGCTAGCCCAGACCTAAGGTAGCAGAGGAGAACACACAAGGGAATGAATGCCAGAAAGGTATGGCTCATCTGTGAAGATTAACTACTATACAAAATATGAATAAAACTATAAAACTATAAAACCTAATCCTTAAAAACCACAAAGAAACTCAAAGTATCTTAATTACTTTCATGATGTCTAATTGGCTCATTTAAAAGAAATATTACGTCTTCCTATTTTGTCAATGAAAACTTGTAGAAAAGATGAAGTGATTCACTGAAATCAAGGAGGAACTGTTTCAAATCCTATCTTAAGGATTTAGCTGAACTCCGTTAAAAAAATGTTCGGTGTATTCTTTTTTAATTTAAGAACAGTTTAATAATTAATATTTTGAATTTAGTTAATGTACTGGTGTGGCTATATACATACTCTCTTTATTTTAAAGGAATTCTTGGGGTTTGCTTTATAGACCATGAACTTCATCTTACTGTTGTAGTAGGCAGCTACTCCACTCAGTGGGGGTGCTATTTAGCACAAGAAAAGATGGAAATGTTAACAAACACCCTCCCTCTCAGAGCTTCTCAACTAACCACTGACTGCTTAGGAAAACACTAAACTCATTTCACATTATATTCTTAGGTTCTGTTCATCAGATGAGAGAAAAATGCAACATCAAACAAGGAGACTCACCCTTCCTAGTTGGCTATTCCACTTTCTAAAATGGAATGAGAATTTAGAATTTTCTAAAATGAGAAAACGATGTGCTTATGTAATTAAAATGTGCTGAACAGAAAATGTTGAAAGGCTCGCTAGACCCATTAATCATTGTGAAGTAAGAATATTAACTTAAATTTTTGAAAACAAGATTAAGTGGTAGAATTAGTCCTTTTTAAAAATTTTCCCCATTATGAAATCAAAGGTGATCAAAGAGACTTAAATGAGAAGCAAATCAACCTCAGTTCCAATATAAGTTATGGAAGGTAGAAAATTCAGAGATTAAGAGTCAAGATGGCAGAGAAGCAGCAGGCTGAGACTACTTCAGGTAGCGGGAGATCAGCTAGATAGCTTATCTAAAGATTGCAAACACCTACAAATCCAATGGGCATATTTTCCTGGGGTTGTTGCCACCCTTTTAGTATTTTACTTGCTCCTTCATATACTCTTATCTGGACAAAAAGACAAGGCAGAAAAATTCACCACAAAAGGAAGAACAAGAGGCAGTACCAAAGGCTAGGGACCTAATCAATACAGACATTGGTAATATGTCAGATCTAGAGTTCAGAATGACGATTTTCAAGGTTCTAGACGGGCTTGAAAAAGGCATGGAAGATATTAGAGAAACCCTCTCTGGAGAGATAAAAGCCCTTTCTGGAGAAATAAAAGAACTAAAATCTAACCAAGTTGAAATCAAAAAAGCTATTAATGAGGTGCAATCAAAAATGGAGGCTCTCACTGCTAGAATAAATGAGGCAGAAGAGCGAATTAGTGATATAGAAGACAAATGACAGAGAATAAAGCAGCTGAGCAAAAGAGGGACAAACAGCTACTGGACCACAAGGGGAGAATTCGAGAGATAAGTGACACCTTAAGACGAAACAACATTAGAATAATTGGGATTCCAGAAGAAGAGGAAACAGAGAAGGGAGCAGAAGGTATATTGGAGAGAATTATTGGAGAGAAATTCCCCAATATGGCAAAGGGAACAAGCATCAAAATCCAGGAGGTGCAGAGAACCCCTCTCAAAATCAATAAGAATAGGTCCACACCCTGTCACCTAATAGTAAAATTTACAAGTCTTAGTGACAAAGAAAATCCTGAAAGCAGCCCGGGAAAAGAAGCCTGTAACATAAAATGGTAAAAATATTAGATTGGCAGCAGACTTATCCACAGAGACCTGGCAGGCCAGAAAGTGCTGGCATGATATATTCAGAGCACTAAACGAGAAAAACATGCAGCCAAGAATACTATATCCAGCTAGGCTATCATTGAAAATAGAAGGAGAGATTAAAAGCTTCCTTGACGCCTGGGTGGCTCAGTGGGTTAAAGCCTCTGCCTTCGGCTCAGGTCATGATTCCAGGGTCCTGGGATCGAGCCCCGCATCGGGCTCTCTGCTCAGCAGGGAGCCTGCTTCCCTTCCTCTCTCTCTGCCTGTCTACTCTGCCTACTTGTGATCTCTGTCAAATAAATAAATAAAATTAAAAAAAATAATCATAAAAAATTAAAAATTAAAAAAAACTCTAAAAAAAAAAAAAAAAAAGCTTCCTTGACAAACAAAAACTGAAAGAATTTGCAAACACCAAACCAGCTCTACAGGAAATATTGAAAGGGGTCCTCTAAGCAAAGAGAGACCCTAAAACTAGTAGGTCAGAAAGAAACAGAGACAATATACAATAACAGTCTCCTTACAGGCAATACAATGGCACCAAATTCATATCTCTCAATAGTTACCCTGAATGTTAATGGGCTAAATGCCCCAATCAAAAGACACAGGGTATCAGAATGGATAAAAAAACAAAACCCATCTCTATGTTGCCTACAAGAAACTCATCTTAAACCTGAAGACACCGCCAGATTTAAAGTGAGGGGGTGGAAAAGAATTTACCACGCTAATGGACATCAGAAGAAAGCAGGAGTGGCAATCCTTATATCAAATCAATTAGATTTTAAGCCAAAGACTATAATAAGAGATGAGGAAGGACACTATATCATACTCAAAGGATCTGTCCAATAAGAAGATCTAACAATTTTAAATATCTATGCCCCTAATGTGGGAGCAGCCAACTATATAAACCAATTAATAACAAAATCAAAGGAACACATCGACAATAATACAATAATAGTAGGGGACTTTAACACTCCCCTCACTGAAATGGACAGATCATCCAAGCAAAAGATCAACAAGGAAATAAAGGCCTTAAATGACACACTGGACCAGATGGACATCACAGATATATTCAGAACATTCCATCCCAAAGCAACAGAATACACATTCTCCTCTAGTGTACATGGAACATTCTCCAGAATAGATCACATTATTGGTCCTAAATCAGGTCTCAACCATTATCAAAAGATTGGAATCATTCCCTGCATATTTTCAGACCAGAATGCTCTGAAGCTAGAATTCAATCACAAGAGGAAATTTGGAAAGAACCCAAATACATGGAGACTAAACAGCATCCTTCTAAAGAATGAATGGGTCAACCAGGAAATTAAAGAAGAATTGAAAAAATTCATGGAAACAAATGATAATGAAAACACAATGGTTCAAAATCTGTGGGACACAACAAAGGCAGTCCTGAGAGGAAAATATATAGCGGTACAAGCCTTTCTGAAGAAACAAGAAAGGTCTCAAGTACAACACCTAACCCTACACCTAAAGGAGCTAGAGAAAGAACCAGAAAGAAACCCTAAACCCAGCAGGAGAAGAGAAATCATAAAGATCAGAGCAGAAATCAATGAAATAGGAACAAACAAACAAACAAAAAAAATAGAACAAATCAACGAAACTAGGAGCTGGTTCTTTGAAAGAATTAATAAGATCGATAAACCCCTGGCCAGACTTATCAAAAAGAAAAGAGAAAGGACCCAAATAAATAAAATCATGAATGAAAGAGGAGAGATCACAACTAACACCAAAGAAATACAGACAATTATAAGAACATACTATGAGCAACTCTATGCCAACAAATTTGACAATCTGGAAGAAATGGATGCATTCCTAGAGACATATAAACTACCACAACTGAACCAGGAAGAAATAGAAAGCCTGAACAGACCCATAACCAGTAAGGAGATTGAAACAGTCATCAAAAATCTCCAAACAAACACAAGCCCAGGGCCAGACGGCTTCCCGGGGGAATTCTACCAAACATTTAAAGAAGAACTAATTCCTATTCTCCTGAAACTGTTCCAAAAAATAGAAATGGAAGGAAAACTTCCAAACTCATTTTATGAAGCCAGCATCACCTTGATCCCAAAACCAGACAAGGATCCCATCAAAAAAGAGAACTACAGACCGATATCCTTGATGAACACAGATGCGAAAATTCTCACCAAAATACTAGCCAATAGGATTCAACAGTATAGTAAAAGGATTATTCACCACGAACAAGTGGGATTTATTCCAGGGCTGCAAGGCTGGTTCAACATCCGCAAGTCAATCAATGTGATACAACACATTAATAAAAGAAAGAACAAGAACCATATGATACTCTCAATAGATGCTGAAAAAGCATTTGACAAAGTACAGCATCCCTTCCTGATCAAAACTCTTCAAAGTGTAGGTATAGAGGGCACATACCTCAATATTATCAAAGCCATCTATGAAAAACCCACCGCAAATATCATTCTCAATGGAGAAAAACTGAAAGCTTTTCCGCTAAGGTCAGGAACACGGCAGGGATGTCCGTTATCACCACTGCTATTCAACATAGTACTAGAAGTCCTAGCCTCAGCAATCAGACAACAAAAGGAAATTAAAGGCATCCAAATCTGCAAAGAAGAAGTCAAATTATCACTCTTCACAGATGATATGACACTATATGTGGAAAATCCAAAAGACTCCACTCGAAAACTGCTAGAACTTATACAGGAATTCAGTAAAGTGTCAGGATATAAAATCAATGCACAGAAATCAGTTGCATTTCTCTACACCAATAACAAGACAGAAGAAAGAGAAATTAAGGAGTCCATCCCATTTACAATTGCACCCAAAACTATAAGATACCTAGGAATAAACCTAACCAAAGAGACTAAAAATCTATACACAGAAAACTATAAAGTACTCATGAAAGAAATTGAGGAAGACACAAAGAAATGGAAAAATGTTCCATGCTCCTGGATTAGAAGAATAAATATTGTGAAAATGTCTATGCTACCTAAAGCAATCTACACATTTAATGCAATTCCTATCAAACTTCCATCCATTTTTTTCAAAGAAATGGATCAAATAATCCTAAAATTTATATGGAACCAGAAAAGACCTCGAATAGCCAAAGGAATACTGAAAAAGAAAGCCAAGGTTGGTGGCATCACAATTCCAGACTTCAAGCTCTACTACAAAGCTGTCATCATCAAGACAGCATGGTACTGGCACAAAAACAGACACATAGATCAATGGAACAGAATAGGGAGCCCAGAAATAGACCCTCAACTCTATGGTCAACTAATCTTCGACAAAGCAGGAAAGAATGTCCAATGAAAAAAAGACAGCCTCTTCAATAAATGGTGTTGGGAAAATTAGACAGCCACATGCAGAAAAATGAAATTGGACCATTTCCTTACACCACACACAAAAATAGACTCAAAATGGATGAAGGACCTCAATGTGAGAAAGGAATCCATCAAAATCCTTGAGGAGAACACAGGCAGCAACCTCTTCGACCTCAGCCGCAGCAACATCTTCCTAGGAACACCGCCAAAGGCAAGGGAAGCAAGGGCAAAAATGAACTATTGGGATTTTACCAAGATCAAAAGCTTTTGCACAGCAAAGGAAACAGTTAACAAAACCAAAAGACAACTGACAGAATGGGAGAAGATATTTGCAAACGACATATCAGATAAAGGGCTAGTGTCCAAAATCTATAAAGAACTTAGCCAACTCAACACCCAAAGAACAAATAATCCAATCAAGAAATGGGCAGAAGACATGAACAGACATTTCTGCAAAGAAGACATCCAGATGGCCAACAGACACATGAAAAAGTGCTCCACATCACTCGGCATCAGGGAAATACAAATCAAAACCACAATGAGATATCACCTCACACCAGTCAGAATGGCTAAAATTAACAAGTCCGGAAATGACAGATGCTGGCGAGGATGCGGAGAAAGGGGAACCCTCCTACACTGTTGGTGGGAATGCAAGATGGTGCAACCACTCTGGAAAACAGCATGGAAGTTCCTCGAAATGTTGAAAATAGAGCTACCCTATGACCCAGCAATTGCACTACTGGGTATTTACCCAAAAGATACAAACGTAGTGATCCGAAGGGGCACATGCACCCGAATGTTTATAGCAGCAATGTCTACAATAGCCAAACTATGGAAAGAACCTAGATGTCCATCAACAGATGAATGGATAAAGAAGATGTGGTATATATACACAATGGAATACTATGCAGCCATCAAAAGAAATGAAATCTTGCCATTTGCGACGACGTGGATGGAACTAGAGGGTATCATGCTTAGCAAAATAAGTCAATCGGAGAAAGACAACTACCATATGATCTCCCTAATATGAGGGAGTGGAGATGCAACATGGGGGGTTAAGTGGGTAGGAGAAGATTTAATGAAACAAGATGGGATTGGGAGGGAGACAAACCATAAGTAACTCTTAATCTCACAAAACAAACTGAGGGTTGCTGGGGGGAGGGGTTTTCGGAGGGGGGGTGGGGTTATGGACATTGGGGAGGGTATATGCTATGGTGAGTGCTGTGAAGTGTGTAAACCTGGAGATTCACAGACCTGTACCCCTGGGGATAAAAATATATGTTTATAAAAAAATTAAAAATTAAAAAAAAAAAGAAAATTCAGAGATTAAAGACTGTTTCTACATCCTCATGATCCTTGGATGTGGACTGCAATGGTAGGGAGTGATGAGCTCTACAGTTGAACACCATGGGAATCCACCAAAAGAAATGAAAAAATTCAGTTATCATGCCTGGATAATTGCTTGAATAGCAGCTTGTCTCAAGGATGAAAAAGGCAAATATTATGAGATTTTATGGCCTTATGCAACTCTCTTTTCCTAATCAAATCCAGAAGGTTGAACTTCACTTTTCCAAGCTTTAATTTCTGTTTTTAATTAAATGGAAATAGAAATAGTACTATAGTTAATGACAAAGAGCATCTAAAAGAGTTTCAAGCAGTGGCTGGAAGAGAATTCATACTACCTAAGAGGTTGTAGTAGTCACAAGAATAATTAATCAGTTCTGCAAAAGATTATGCTCTTAAAAAATTATCTTTTTTCGGGGTGCCTGGGTGACTCAGTCAGTTAAGCATCAGATTCTTGATCTCACCTCAGGTCTTGACCTTAGTGTCATGAGTTCAAGACCCATAATTGGCTCCACAGAGCCTATTTAAATCACAACAACAACAACAACAACAACCCAACAATAACAACAACAACAAAAGTGGGCTACCTGGGTGGCTCCTTTGGTTAAGTGTCCAACTCTTGATTTCAGTTCAGGTTATGATCTTAGGGTTATGAGATCAAGCCCCCCATCAAGTTGCATGTTGGGTGTGGAGCCTATTTAAGATTTCCTCTTTTGCTCTCCATCTGCCCGCCCCCCCCCAAAATCTATTTTAAAAACCTGTATGTTGACCCATCAAATACCCCCTAATGTAGACCAAAGGAAATAAATTTATTTTAAAGGTTATTTAATATTTATTGCATGACTTCTTTGTGCCAAGCAGTTTGCTTAGTAAGTAAAACAAACCCCCTTCTCGTTTGGACCTTCCCATTCAATCAGGAATAAAACAATATATCAGTTGTAAATGCTCAAATGCTGTGAAGGACAGAGATATCCTGAAAGAGAATAGAAGGAGGTCATTTTTATCACAGAAGGTCAAAGGGGATATTTCACTTTAGTCCAGTTATTTGACAACTGTTCAACAAGAATTAAAAATGAAAGTTCTTATGAGAGCAAAAACTGTATTTTCAAATGCACCAACAGGAGAAATAGCACATTTTAAGAAGTAACCAATGTTCAGGTAGTTGGATTGTGGACAGAGGGAAAATAACATGAAGACTGAACAAGTTAAGATCAGCAAGATGATTTAGGGTCCTGTATGCCAATATTAGAAATTCAGGGGGGCGCCTGGGTGGTTCAGTGGGTTAAAGCCTCTGCCTTCAGCTCAGGTCATGATCCCAGAGTCCTGGGATCGAGTCCCACATTGGGATCTCTTCTCTGTGGGGAGTTTGCACACCCCCCCCACCTGCCTCTCTACCTACTTGTGATTTCTGTCGAATAAACAAATAAAATCTTAAAAGAAAAAAGAAATTCAGATTTTCTCTAAGTGAAAATAGAAGCTACTGGGAAATTTTACTAGGATATCATATGGCCCAATTTGTGTGCATGTGGTTTTTTAAAAATATTATTCCAGGGGAGATAGTGGTTTTCTTTTCCTTTCCAGGTGCTTGAAGTTCAGCCACCATCATGAATGACACAGTAACTCTCTGGACCAGGAAGTTTATCACCAACTGACTACTTGAGCCGAAACAGGTGGTCACTGATGTCCTTCACCCTGGAAAGGCAACAATACCTAAGACAGAAATTTGGGAAAAACTAGACAAAATGTTCAAGACCACACCAGATATCATATTTGTATTTGGATTCAGAACCCATTTTGGTGGTGGCAAGACAATTGGGTTTGGCATGATTTATGATTCCTTGGATTATGCAGAGAAAAATGAACCCAAACATAGACTCACAAGACATGGCCTATATGAGAAGAAAAAGATATCAAGAAAACAGTGAAAGAAATGCAAGAACAAAATGAAGAAAGTCAGGGGGACTACAAAAGCCAATTTGGGTGCTGGCGAAAAGTGAGTCAGAGATTGGACAAAGGAAGGAGTAAAGATGCGGCAGTGGGTTCCTCTGTGGTGATTGTGAAGATTTTTCGTGAGAAGATTAATAAACTAAGAATATTAAAGATATATTGTTCCATAATTGTTTGGAATAGAGTTGAATAAAAGTGATAGAGGAAGACTGTGGAAACATGAAGAGTTGACCAGGGGCATGCCGGGGAAGAAGGAAAGAAGGGTACAGATGTGAGAGATACTTTGGAGGAAGAATTGATGGATTGTATGTGGGGATCAAAGTAAAAAAAAAGAAAAGAATAATTCTCAGGAATATATATTTTGGAACTGACTGAATGATAATGCCACTTGTGATGAGGCTTTATGAGTAAAAGCAAAAATTTTATTTTAGAATTTTAATTTTGAGACTCTAGTCCAACATCTGAGGAAGTTTTCTTTCCTTCTTTTTTTTTTTAAAGATTTTATTTATTTATTTGTCAGAGAGAGAGCACAAGCTGGCAGAGTGGCAGGCAGAAGCAGAGAGAGAAACAGGCTCCCTGCTAAACAAGGAGCCTGATGAGGGACTCAATCCTAGGACCCTAGGATCATGACCTGAGCCGAAGGCAGCGACTCAACTGACTGAGCCACCCAGGCGTCCCCTGAGGAAGTTTTCAAGGGTACAATTATCTGATTCTGGACTACAGATATAAATTTGGGATTTATCCAACTACAGATGGTCTCTAAAGCCACAGATTAGGAGAAGAGGTATGGAGGCAGAAAAGAGACCTGGTGAGTACTGATCCTGAGAGACCATCAGGGAGAGGGGAAGAGCAGCCAGAGTTGGGAGAAAAACTAGAATAAAATGGTGTGCTAGGAACTGATAGAGAACAGTGTTCCAGAAAGAGGGAGTGGAGAATCCTGCCAAATTCTGTCAGGAGTTAAGAAATATGAGAACAGAAGGAGAAACAAACCACTGAATTTGGCAACAGGAAAAGCAGTGATGATGCATTCAGGTCTTAGAGGACTGCTGTGTGGTTTAGGCTCACTTTAGTGATGCAATTAAAAACACAGTCAAGTTACCAAAAATAATTAATTAAACATCTTGAAGTGTAGGGGGAACTGGGTGGCTGTCAGTTGGGGATCTGCCTTCGGCTCAGGTCGTGGTCCTGGAGTCCTGGCATTGAGCCCTGGATTGGGTTCCTGGCTCAGCAGGGAGTCTGCTTCTTCTTCTCACTCTGTCCCTTCCCCTGCTTGCACTCTCATGCACGAAATAAACAAATAAAATGTCAAATAAAATCTTAAAAAAAAAACTTGAAGTGAATTTATATAAAAATAGTAAAAGATATCTAACTCATAACCCAAAATGAAAGCTCTTATAATCCCATTTCTCTCCATCTACACTCTCTCACACACCTGAACTTTCTCACATCCTCAAAATTTTCACTTAACCCTGCTCACTTTCAGATACTCTCTGTCTCAGTTTTTTGTTTTGTTTTGTTTTGTTTTGTTTTGTTTTTACTATAATAGATGAAGTTAACAATTTCTGGATTTTTGTTGACTTTTTTGTGGTGGTTTGTATGGTTTACTTTCTCTATTCTTTGTTTTGAAAGAACAAAACTTTACTCTCTCTTATTACTCTGTTTTCTATTCCCATTTTCTACAATAAAGAAGGCCTGGGAAATATTCCAACAAATAATACTATTACAGTCTTTCCAACTCTTTCTTTGATCTTATCTTTTCCTGCTTATATTTTCTACTTTCTGTCTCCAAAACCTTAGATGATAAGCTGGCAAGAGCAGACTTTCTCTTAGGGAACAATGGACGTGTAGTCAAATGAAAAGCCAAAGGCGCAAAGATGAAATTCACATTGTTACATAGATGGAAAAACTGTAAATTTGTATAAGTTAATACATATTATCTCTCTTCACATGACAATCATGGAGACTTACCACTCTCAGTTGACCCAGCTAATAAGAAGCATCAGTGTCAAATTTGTCTGCAGAACCAAATCGTTGCCAAATTCAAGGGGAGTGGAGAGATATATGATCTTTCCTTATAGCTCATTCCAATATAGTACAGATAATGTGTTATTACAGGAATAATTGTACAGTTAATGACCATAAGTTTGAGTGAAGGCATAAGTTATTTAAGAAGAAACAAAACAGGAGTGTGGCAAACAATTTGTTGTCAGGAAAGTATAGTATAAAAGTAAAAGGAGTATATTTAGAGGGTGTTGCCTTGACTCAAAATTTAGAAATACAGCATTTGAAATATACTCAACAACTAAAAGCATCCTGGGATTTAGTTTTGGTTTTAGGTGTGCATTCAGGAATGTAGAAATTCTCAGAGCAATGAAAAACCACAATCCCTTGGAATATGATCCACCATCATAATAATGAGATTTACCCCTAGGACTCCAGACCACTAACTTCTGGACACCAACTAATTATCAAAAATTGAATCAAAAATTCAAAAAATATTGAAAGTTATCAAGTAGAGTAAGCTGTGGATGATTTTAAATTTAAACATGAGTCCTATCAAATATCCCACTTTAACACGACATTAGAAATAACGTATTCTCCAAGCCAAAGATCGAAAATTTTTGTAGTTGATTTTTTTTTCATGACACAGATAAGAAAACTAAGACACATTGAAGATCAGTGACTTGACTTAGAAAACATATTTATAAACAGGAAAAATGTTTAAAATATTCGACTATTTAAAACGATTAATAAAAAAAGAGAAATTTACATGATTATTGTATTCTTGTAGTCCTTATAAAAGGGAAGGATGAAAACTTGAGAAATATGAGAGATCTAGATTTATGATCTTATACACAAATGTTAAGCACATTTTTGCAGTTAACAAGGTAACCCATTAGTGATGTTCCCAGATAGGTAACAGCTCTTGTCATAAGATATTTCTGAATATCTACTATTTCATTATCCTAGTAGAATCTGAAAAATAAGTGTCTCAATTTTATATCTATAAATCTCTTCATGATTAGAGTTTGGTCCTCATTTTCTTCAGAAGGTTTAAAAAGCAAAATGACTAACACTGACAGTGGTATAGATTTTGTACATTGTAATTGTGAGTTTGTTCATTTAACTCAGTAAATGTTTTATCACCTGTAGCCTTTTTCATATACAAGGAAGAAATAGGGTTTGACAGCAAAAGTCCTATTTTAGGAAATAAATTGCATGTCACTTGAAGATTTATAGTTCTTGTATCATAATAAAAATTTGTGGAAATGTGAATACCTGGGGGAAAAATGACTGATAATTGAAAGAAAAAAGTAGAAGCAGTTCCAGGAGTAATCCAGATACTGTATTTAACAGTCAGATATCTTAAAAGAATTATGACTGACATATTTTTAAAATAGGGGAAAAATATACAAAATAAATGGAAATATTGAGAATTTCAACAAGGAATTGAAATTTATATAAAAAAATAAAATTGAATGGACATCCTAGAACTAAAAAATACAGAACCTAAAATTAAGAACTTGGTGGAAGGGCTTCAAAGGAGAGTAAACAAAACAGAAGATAGAATTAGTAAACATATTGAATGGTTATAAGAGTGTATTTCACCTGAAACGGAGAAAAGGCTAGAAAGATCCAAGCCTAAGAGATATGGTGCTGGATTCAGTCAAATGGTCTAACATGTATTTAATTGGAGTTCCAGAAGAAAAAAAGAGAGAAAATGGGACAGAAGCAATATTTAAAGAAATATACACAAGACTTTTTCAAAATTTATGGAAGGTATTTGTCAATCCAAAAATCCAGAAGTTCTGCAAACCTCAAGCAGAATAATTAGAAAGAAAGCAACCTTAGGTACTTTATAGCTAAACTGCTAAAGCCAAATGAAACAGGGAAAAAAAAAAAATAAGAGGGGCGCCTGGGTGGCTCAGTGGGTTGAAGTCTCTGCCTTCGGCTCCGGTCGTGGTCTGAGGGTCCTGGGATTGAGCCCCGCATCTGGCTCTCTGCTTGGCGGGGGGCCTGCTTCCCCTTCTCTCTCTGCCTGCCTCTCTGCCTGCTTGTGATCTCTGTCTGTCAAATGGATAAATAAAAAAATCTTAAAAAAAATAATAAAGGAAAGAGAAATGTTAACCTCAAAGAATCAATACTATGTGACAAACAGCATGAAAGCCTAAGAAAATATTAGCATTAGCATTCTAAAAAGAAAGAAAGATAAATTAGTAAACACAAATTCTATAGCTAGTAAAAACACCCTTCAAAAATTAAGGTAACACAAATATGTTTTTATGCAAACAACAACTCAGACAATTCATTATGAAAAGATCCACAGCAGAAGATATATTAAGGGAAGTTATTCAGGTTGAAGATAAATAAACTTGGAAGGAAACACAAAACTTAATGATGGCTATGCTGAGTGGGGGAATAAGAAAAGTGACTGCAGAATGGTCAGAGTTGTAAGGTTGCTCACTTTCAAGGAGAAAGAAGATGGCCATGAGCCCAGAATTTGCGTGTGTTCTAGAATCTGCAAAAGACTAAGAAATAGATTGTCCTCTGGATATTCTCTCAGGAAAGGAATGGAGCTGACGGTTTCACCTAAGCCTGGTAGGACCATGTCAGTGCCAACCTACAAAATTGCAAGATAATAAGCTTGTGAGAATTTTTTTAAACTACTAATTGTATTGTGACTTATTTGAGCAACAATCGAAAACTAATATAGAAACACAAATTAAAAATGCAATGAGGGGTGCCTGAGTGGCTCAGTGGGTTAAGCCTCTGCCTTTGTCTCAGGTCATGATCTCAGGGTCCTGGGCTCAAGCCCCGCATCAGGCTGTCTGCTCAGCAGGGAGTCTGCTTCCCTCTCTCTCTGCCTTCCTCTCTGCCTACTTGTGATCTCTGTTTGTCAAATAAATAAATAAAATCTTAAAAAAAAATGCAATGAAATACTGTTATACACTCACCAGAACTGCTAAAACCACATTATAGCAAGAATGTAGAAATAAAACTATCCCATTGCTGGTGTGAGCATAATGTATATACTACTAAAAAGTTTGCCATTTTTCTCCCCAAACTAAAGCACACCCATGTTATGATTTAGCAATTTCTGTTCTGAGCATATATCAATGGAAAAAAAATGAGTAAATACGTTCACAAAAAGACATGTATATAAATGCTATCAATTGTTTATAATAGACAAAAACTAAAAGCTCATTAACAAAAGAATGGTTAAAAATCAAGATATATCTATATAGCAAAACACTTCACAGTGATTACAAAGAGTGAACTACTGATGTACGCAATAGCACCTCTCTCTCTATATATATAAATACATATGTTACATGTTTATATAACATACATATATGTTATATATGTATTTACCCCAAAGATACAGATGTAGTGAAAAAAAGGGCCATATGTACCCCAATGTTCATAGCAACAATGGCCACAGTTGCCAAACTGTGGAAAAAACCAAGATGCCCTTCAACAGATGAGTGGATAAAGATATGGTCCATATACACAATGGAGTATTATGCTTCCATCAGAAAGGATGAATACCCAACTTTTGTATCAATATAGATGTGACTGGAGGAGATTATGCTGAGTGAAATAAGTCAAGCAGAGAGAGTCAATTATCATATGGTTTCATGTACTTGTGGAGCATAAGGAATGACATGGAGGACATTGGGAGAAGGCGAGGAGAAGAGAGTTGGGGGAAATCGGAGGGGGAGACAAACCATGAGAGACTCTGAGAAACAAACTGAGGGTTTTGGAGGGGTCGGGGTGGGGTTTGGGTGAGCCTGGTGGTGGGTATTAAGGAGGGCACGTATTACATGGAGCACTGGGTGTGATGCATAAACAATGAATTTTGGAACACTGAAAAAAAAAACCAACAAGAATCACAAAAAAAGAAAAAAATGCTTGGTCACAAAAAAATAATATGATATATATATAACATATATATAATATATATGTGTGGGTGCACATGTGTATGTTTCTGTGTATAAAATCAAGGTGAAAACCTAAGATCAGAGCATCTTATGCACCTTATGTATTCTATTCCTCAATAAAAATATAATAGCCAATGTCCTGTGCAATTATAACTTACACAGCAATAAAATAAATGGCAATAACATCAAAAAGGACAAGAGAAAATGAATGAAATTAAGTCATGTTAAGTTTCTTGCATTTTTCAGAAAGTGGTGAGAATATTTACATAGGTTAGGACATTATAATAGGTTAGGAAAATATATTGTAGTATAGATAAATTACTTGAAGAATAACATAAGAATAGATTATTAAAAGGTTAATTCGAGGAGAAAAATAGAATGAAAATATTGATGAATCCAAAATAAGTCAAAAAGGGTGAAATAAAGAAAAAGGGAGGGACACCTCAGTGGCTCAGTTGGTTAGCTTCTGCCTTCAGCTCAGGTCGTGATTCCAGGGTCCTAGGATCCAGCCCCACATCAGGCTCCTTGCTCCGCAGGGAGGCTTCTTCTCCCTCTTCCTCTGCCCCCCCACCCCTCATGTGGGCTTGTGTATGCTCTCTCTCTCCAATAAATAAAAAATAAATAAATTTCTTTAAAATAATAAAGAACAAAGGAACAAAGTAAAAACAAATTGCAAGGCAAAAGATGTGAATTATCACATTATTACACAGAATGTAAAGGAACTAAACAATCCAATTAATATTGAATACTTTCAAATGAGTAGAAACTGAAAGATTAAAGTTGAGATATAAGTACATAACACAAGAAAACTACTCATATCAAGAAAAAAATGACCATCATCATTACAAAGTTGAAGACTAGGACATTATTTTAGTGGTTTAGCAGGATAAGTTAAACGGTATTCTCTTAGACAAAGAACACATAATTAAAACAAGAAGACATTAGAGTTTTCCTTCAAAAGGATCATTCAACTGGAAATCAAATTAAAGTGCTATGAAATGGTAATTGCTGCTAGGCATCCATTATAGTTCCATTTCTTAAAATAGTTTTAAATACCAGCTCCAGCTTTCAGAATTACTTTTGTTGGCCTAAGTTTCTCATATTGCTTTTTCAAGAATTAAATCTTATTAGGAATATGAAAAAAAAAATTACCCTCCACCTTATTCCATATGTCTCTCTTGAATGGATATTACATTAATCATAAATTGCTTTGAAAAATTTATACTTTTGACATCACAGAACAGGGTTCCATCCCCTGGCGATAAGTTAAGCTCTACCTTGAAGAGGATTATTCTTAAAGTCAAGCAACCAATGTCAAATGTTATGACAGAAAATTGAAACATACAATTCAGGTCTTATATACATAGTGAATGGACTGTATTTCTCTTCCTGAGACCTTTCTCTTCTGTCTAGGTTTTGAGGAAATGGCTAAGTGTTAAATGTCTCATAAGACTTTGACCATACAAGGGTGGTTCCATCCTGTAAGAGCTGGGCAGGATAGTTTCATATAGCAGAAACCAAGTTTAAGATTATAAAGCTTTATATTTAAGCTAGTAATTTTATTGTATGTTGTGTTCTGTGTTCATTTTTTGGGGAGTTAACCATACTAATATTTAGTAATAACTATTTTTTTCCAATTATTAGTCTTGTGTCATTTATGTCTCTGTTAGTACTGGCGGGAAGCACTAGGGTAGTGGCAGAAAGCCACATGGAGACTGGGATTTGAAAGTCAAGAGTTGGTTCTAGAAGCTCTAAATTGCCTTCCTGACATGAAAATTCTCTGCCCATCACCAGCCACAAAAGAAGAGGATTTAATTTCATGTTTTGTCTTTTGGGATTTTTGTTGTTGTTTTTTTTGCAGAATAGGGAAAAAAAAGATTTTAATTAAAGATTTACTATTTAATGAATGATTCCACTTAGCCCAAATCGAAAATCATGTTTTTGAAGGAAATAGAGCTCTTCCTCTGAGTCATCCTGAGTAAGATCTATAAAATTGTCATGGATATAAAAGAAAGAGACTCAAACATAAAATATGGAGTATCTGAGAGCATTTAGATTTGGTTTCTGACATATCTATGAAACAGCAGGCACTGATGAAGATGGATGAAAGCAGGATACTTTAACTGAACTGTGAGTAGGACTGACATCTGTGCTATGTGAAAGCTAGTGTTCAATGTTATACCATTCACTTAGACAGTTTTTGGTGAGGTGAGTTAAACTAATTTTACCTTAAAAACTAAACATCTTGTATGATCACACTCTCATGCAAAACAAAACAAAACAAACAAAACAAAACAAAAACAAAAACAAAAACAAAAACAAAAAAAACCCTGTGTACTCTGTAAAATCCAGAAAATAAGTTTACTAATTAAATGCATCTTTATGTACTCTATATTTTTCCCTAAATAAACAGATGCACTTTATTGAGAGTGCTTTTGTTGCCACATATAAAAATGTGTCAATTATAGAAATTATTAAGTGTATTTTGTGATTTCATAAATGCAAGATTTTGTTCAAAATATATTTTAAATTATGGGAAATCAAGGGCATGTGGGTAGTTCAGTCAGTTAAACGTCTGCCTTTGGCTCAGGTCAAGATCCCAGAGACCTGGGATTGAGTATCACATGGCAGGGGGTGGGGGGGGGTTCCCTGCTCAGCGGGAAGCCTGCTTCTCCCTGGGCCTGCCACTCCCCCTGTTTGTGTCCTCTCTATATATATCAAGCAAATAAATAAAATTAAAAAAATAAATTATGGGAAATCAATTCTTTTCAAAATGGACAGCATTATAAGATAAGGAGATGACTTCTAAAATAAGACATTGGTTTCTAAATAACATTATAATATTTCAATTTAAAATAAGGGACCCAAGATCTAAATAACTATATGATTCATGAAATAATCAGAAACTAAATAAACTATAACCTATATCTCTTGAATCCCAAACCTGTGGTTTTTTAAAAAATACTATATTATGTTACTGTGGCAAATCACTGTTTATGAGTAATGTCAAAATAAAAGCTTAGTCTCCAGACAATTCCTTTCTATTCCTCCCCATGGCCCTTAAAGCCTGACTATTCCTCCTAAATATTATGCTCAGACCTCCCTGTAATATACCTTCCTACCCTCCCAACTGATTTCATCCCAGCTTGCTTAAGCTCATTTTTCCTTCCCCAAAATCTGCACTCTAAAACCTAAATGTATTTGTCTTTAATCCCCTCTCCAGATGATTTTCTCCTGACACATTTGTTGGCATATGGATGTCATCTTTCTCCCAGCCTTCTTTGACTCACAGCCTAACTCTCACAGTGTTGATTGTCTTGGTTTAGAGCTCCCAAGTTCAACCAACAAGCTCCGATGGACTCTGATAAAACTTCCCAAATCTTGGAAGAAGAATGTTAATGATAGCAGTAAGTGACTATTTAATGATTTAATCTGGTGCCATGGTACCTTGATAATGTAGGAATTTCTTTTCGATAACTTGTCTTTTCCACTTCAATTGACTCTCTTCTGTGTTTTTGCTGTTTTATCCTCAGTTATTAAAACGGGGTCTGGTAAATGTTCAATAAAATCGTCGTTGACGTAAATCTTCAGGTGTTACCATCTCTCCTTTGCACTTATGAGCCATGGAGAAGTTAGGTAGCTCACTTGAGCTCTCAAAGCAGCATTCAAATCGCAAAGCTATGCTTTTCATTTATGGAGCAAATACTACATCCTTCCAGAGACGCCCTTCTGGTTCTGGAGACTAGCATACAGTGGAGAATGAGACAAAGGTTTTGTCCTTGGGACTTGTATAAGGCAGATCAATTTGTATATGAGAGGATGCCTGCTATTCATATGTTAAAACATGGAAAGATAATAATAGAATAAAGGGTGTGCCACTATAAACAGGGTGGCCAGGGAAGCCATGGACATGGTACTCTATATGTGTTCCCAAAATGCCCAATTAGCCGTAATTGCCACCAATGTCAACCAGTTAATAATTAAAAAAAAAAAAAAATTTGTAATTAGTCCAAAATACAAGGGTTCAGTTTAAGAGTTCCATCCTACCTTAAGGCATATATCAAAATAACTTGTTTTTAGTTTATCTCATGGATTAAACATCTAAATTTATATGAATAAAAGTTATAAGTAGTGATTAAGAAACTTTATATATTAGTCATGTTTCCAAAGGATTGATTTATACACCCTTTTTATTTAAACTAGAAGTGAATTCATTTTAGATCTTCAGCAACTGTATACACACAGGAATCACTCTATTGTGAAAGGAAAACAGTGACTTTTCAGATCTTGAGTTGGCACAATAAAAACTGCCTACTTCAGGGATATTTTACAAAATTATGGGTAAGTAGCATAAAACTAATGACCCTATAGTTAAAAAAAGACCTCAAAAAATCAATTAGCTTTTTGTTGTACCAGTGTGAAAGATTTTGTCCCACATTTGAAGTGGTAGTCAATCACCCGGGGATCATTGAAAGGAGAGGGATAT
This sequence comes from Lontra canadensis, assembly GCF_010015895.1. Lineage (NCBI taxonomy): Eukaryota > Metazoa > Chordata > Mammalia > Carnivora > Mustelidae > Lontra > Lontra canadensis. The sequence goes on along the minus strand of NW_022630995.1, from coordinate 83,814,151 downwards.
AGAGCCCAAGTTTCCTCTCTTTTATTGCAGGTTCCTAAAACATGGGTTGTCCAGTGCCAGCTGCATCAATTGGCAAGAAATTCTCAGGAGATATAATGAAAATTACTGCAAAAAAATTAAGGAAGATGAATCCCTAAAGGCTTTTGTTTGTTTTAATTTTTTTGGTTGTTATGTGTTTTTGTACTTTTTGGTTTGGGTTGAAAGATTATAAAAACTCCTATTTCTCCCTTTGTTCAAGGACATAATGTTCAGGTGGTGCCTGCTTTAGATTCACATCCTTTCTTCCTCCTCTGCATTGTTCAAATTCAAGTCAGCATCTTTTCATGCTTAAGCGGTCTACTTATCAAAATAGCTCAGTGCTCTACTCAAAAAATTCTAATGCACGTTTCTCAGGATGAAAAATATTTTTATTGTTTTTAGGAATCATACTGATCTTTGAAAGTAGGATACTAGTTTTTACTAAAAGAAAGGGGGGGAATTTATGAATTAAAATGAAACTAGACCATAATCTTGGGTTTTACCATGTTTTCATGGACATTCTATTTTGTTCATATGTGAACTTTTTTTCAGACAAAAATACTCTATTTTATAGCCCATTTTGTGAAACTAACCTATCCAAATGCAGAAAAGCCTTCACTTATTTATGTTTTAGATTATCATTTGTGAAAATTTATAGAATCTCTTAAGATGGCCATTAAATGAATACTACTACAAAACAAAACAAAACCCAACGTTGCTTTGGCAGTGTATTTACACACTTTGTGGAACATTTCCTTTCCAGCTACTTTTACTGCAAACTCGGGGATCCATTTTCTGTCTCTGTATGGAGTCAGCTTTGTGTTGTGCTGGCTGGCGTGGGGAGAGGAGGGTTTCAGAGGGAATGGCTGAGAAAGCAGCAGCTGCCCCCTGCACCAGTTCCATCCCTGAGTGTCACATGTCAGGGTCTTGAACAAATAGTGCACCATTGTCCACACTCACAAAGCTGAGGGTCTGGCCTTGCGAAGTAGCAGGGCATTAGAGCCTACGGTATTGTGCTCACAGACACCAGCCCCCCTATTCAGTGCTTCACTGATGGCTTCAGGGAGGGCACTGGGAACGGGGGTCAGAACCCCTCCTGAAGGTCCATTCTTGAGTTTCTGTTGTTACTATCTTTGTCATTTGGCATAGTAATACAACATATTTAATACCAAGGAAGGGAGCTAAGAAACATCTGTTTTTAAATTAGATGGATTTAAGCATTTTTCCAATATTTGCAGAGTAATTTAACGAGCACAAGCTTTAAGATTGATCCTAACTAATGACTTTGTTCATTCTTCTTTTATAGAGCTGTGTTTCATACACACTCACCACCACATGCATAGCTAGAGGATTGCAACGTCTATCCTTTTAAGAGTGGAATGTTAGCTGTTGATAATTTAGCGAACAGACCTTATCAATTTGAACTAAAAGTATCCCTAACTATATGACAGGAACTCCTGCTGACTGACGCTATGGTTTTAGAAGCATGTGCCACAATTATTTCTTTTGTTTTCAGAAGTTCATGCAAAATTTGATATTCACAGCTGTTAGGCATCAACTTGGTTGAGAAACAATCTCACCACAAAAATACAAAAGTGACTGATTCCAGATTATTGCCAGATCATGCATTGTAGTGCTGGAGAGGATTCAAGTTTAAAGGCTACAAAAGTAGCCATGACCCAGGTGGGCTCTAAGGTTTCAGAGAACCAAGCCAGACTCCTGTCTGCTGATACTGCTTGATAACATCTAGGAATTCTTAGTAGTGGAGTAAGTAGGGTAGCTGTGTATATATATATATATATTTTTTTTTTTTCTTCCTCAGAATGACTATACTGAGGCAGACAACTGATAGAGGAATTACAAGACTGAAACTAATACATGTTTGCTTGCTGAGAAACTCAATCAAAATTCCTGTTTACAACACAAATAAAACCAAAACTGTGTGTTACAACATGAAACCTATACATAAGCACAGTTTTTATAACCTGATTTGGGCTACATTAGAAAGCCATGTATAAAGAGGACCTGGGTAAAATATAAGAGCATTTTAAAAATTAATATATAATGTATTATTAGCCCCAGGGGTACAGGTCTGTGAAACTCCAGGTTTACACTTCACTCACCATAGCACATACCTTCCCCAATATCTATAACCCAACCACCCTCTCCCTCCCCCCCCAACAACCCTCAGTTTGTTTTGTGAGATTGAGTCTAAGAGCATTTTTTTAAAAAAACCATCTTTATCATAATTTTAGCTTCATCTCTTTAAATATCACTCTTTGAGTATCAGGACAACATTTTTAAAAGAAACAATCATATGATAAAATCCTCCTAGCCACAGGAAAGGGTGAAAAGTCATCATGACAAACAAGAAAAAGGAAGAAGAAAGTATTCACTGCAGTTTTGTACAGTAGAAATTCTTGTCAGTAATTCTTCAAGAATTAGGTCTGTGTTGGAGATTCTCATCTCTGTCCACCTGTATGTGTGTCATGTTTGTTGTACAAAAGACTTATTGTTCTAAGATAGATTAAACATGCTTAAAATAATCAATATACCTTAAACCATCATATATTTTAAAAACTTTAAAATAACCATGAATTTAAGTGAAAGAATCGCTGAAAAGATTTCTACATACATATGGTTCTGCTTTTGTTCAGTACATGTCCTGTGCTCTTAGGAGAAGAGATCTGCTTCTCCATTTTGTCCTTCTATTGTTACACAGAGAGCTCTATGTGCTATCAGTACCCTTCCCACACACGTGTAGACATTACTCACATGTATTCCTTGTGCTTCCCCCCCATTTTGGAAATGCATGGTGATCGTTACATATCAGTGGGAGCTTGTACCTGTGTATTCTCACCTCTGCCAAGCAAGTTTTCTGTTTTAGCTAAATGAATGTTTTCTAACTATATAGCCTTTCTTCAGCTATCTGCCTACCAGATACAGGAATAGTAAGAATATTCAGAATAAAAACTATTCACAAACTTCACTGAATCTAGACTCCCAGACTTTGCTATGTTATGAGCCCCTTGCTTTAAAGTCAGATCATTTTTTTTATTTATTTATTTATTTATTTATTTATCTGAAGAGTACATGGTTGGATTTGGAGGAACAAAGAATCAGGATTCAAAATTACTGTATGTTTTAAGTAAGTTAGTTCCCTTATCCAATCTTATATGACTCATATGTAAAGTGAGGATGAAAAAAGTAAGTCTCTAAAAGCCTTTCATAATCTAAGAGGTTGGCTATCTTCAGTTCAAGAAATGTTTTTAGGTACACAGCATTATTGTGAGTTATAAAATTCAAGAATGAACAAGATTCGGTCCTGCATTCACCAGGTTTTCTATAGGGATAGATAACACAGAGAGATACACATATAGAGATATAGATCTATCTTGTTTTGCCTTTCCCTGCTAGTTTCCTATTGAATTTCCAGTCTTCCTTTGTTCGTTATTAACAAGACACAGGATGGTATTCGGTGCTGTAGTGTGTCCTGCTAAAAAATTTTAATTCCCTAAGCTTCCTTGCTGCTAAGTATAGCTGATATGATACGCCTCTGACCAGTAAGATCCAAGTTGAAGTCTTGCCAGATGGATTTTTCTTGAAAGCACATTATATATCATGTTAAGGTGAGAGGTTCAGCTAGTAAATGGCACCATTTGCGATCCACTTTCAAACTGAGATATGGAATCCATGTTTAGAGATAAAGCACACATTTTGCACCCATTTACAGGGAGTTCGTAGAACCTGTATCTCAGTTACTCCACTGGGTGCTGCCTAGCCCTAAGCTACCTACCATTCAGACTTCTATGAAAATTACACTTATAAGTGGTTAAGACATTACAGTTTTTATTTCTCTTATTTGCCCATTAAGTCAACCTAATCGATATATTTGTTGTTAAATTTCTCAAGCAGTAGTTCAAGTTCCATGTACAAACAACATATCAGATACCAGTAGATTAAAATCCAAATAAATACAACACAATCTTTATGCTTTCATCAAGTAAATAGTTTTTTATTCCTCCAGAATTTTTCCTGTTTTTATTGTTAGTTGCTCTTATATTATTTATCATATTTTTCTTTCATTCAATATTCATTTTAGAATTTCTAATTATCTTACCAAAGAATTTTAGTAAGAGAATTACTATTTCATTTACACGTTTGCCAAATATACTTGTTTCCTTGAGAAACAGATGGTCCCATAATTGGTTATATTTTCAGTTATCTAGCATTTTCTTATTCTATTGATTTAGTATTCTACCTCACAAATCCATTTACTATTGATCCTAATCAAGGAATTATTTATATACGTTTTATTTTTATTTCCTCGTGATTTATTTCCAACAGTTATAATCTTTGGCTTGTATTGCCCTAAATTACTATTTCTGCCCCCTCTAACTGTCATCCGTGTTCTCATCTCCCTTTGAAATGATCTCTTTGTGACTCTGATCATCTGCATATATGGCCACAATTTTCAATTTAACATTTTGGAATATTCCTTATTCCATATATTGTGTTTTAAGGCAAGAGACAAGCAGAATGTACATGAACATTCCCTGTGGCTTATGTACTAGTGTTACCGGACAGAGAACAGTTCTGAATTCAGGTTCAGCTGCTTGAAGCTTGAAAATCAATACTTGAGAGACAAGTGATGGTGGGACAGGAAGGTTGATTTATTCAGAAAGCCCGCAACCTGGGATGATGGTGGACTAACAACCCAAAGACCATCTCTTCCAGGAGAAGCCAGAAGGTTAAAGGGGAAGGTGAAGGAAAAGGGAGATGGCTTATGTGCAGGAGAAGTTGGTGTCCAGACCGTTAGTCAAATGTCCATATGACCCTGAACAGACTTGCTGGTGCCAGGGGCAGCTGTTTTCAAATGTCATCAGGCCTTATCTTATGTGATAGTCTTGTCCTTCACTCCTCAAAGCCAGTGGTCTGCAAATTTCAAGGAAAGTAGGTTAATTTGGCTACAGACCAAGGGGCTTAGGTCAGCAAACAAGGAGTGCATAAGGCTGAAGGGAGTTAACTCTTAGGACTGGTTGGAGTGCCATTACCTCAGGAGAATGTTCTTGTTCATTAAAGACCTTCAGGGGGTAACACATACTTTAAAAAGATTGTTTCAGTTTTCTATCTTAGAGATATTCCTAAAAGCTGTTTGTAAGAAAGACAGGATGATCTAAGGTATATACTGCCAATAGTCTAGAAATCATGTCAAAAGTTAGAAACTGTATCCCTATGAGAACTACAACAAAATTCCCTCAAATGTATTAGTATATTTCAAAAGCAGAGCTCTTGATACAAATGAAGTTGGTATGAAGTAACCATTTGGAGAATTATTAGGAATTATTTTGTAGTATATATATATAGTGTGGGTGTAGGTATATATATAGTATATAGTATTTACTTTTCAATTAAATAATTTGTATTAACTCCTCCTGCCTTCCAGGTGCTATGCAAAACTCTGAAGTCCAAAGGGTAAGCAGGACAGATGAGATCTATGCCCTAAATACACTTCAGTTGGTGACCATATGCTAAAATGCTATGATTGGTTTGCAAACTACTGCTCACACTCCAAGTACAACCTGCTAACTGGTTTTTGGTAAATAACCAAATTACAGAAACACAGCCACGCCCATTAATTTGCATATCTTCTCTGACTGTTTACAATGTTAAGGTGGTAGAGTTGACTACTTGGGACAGAGATCCTATGGCCCACAAAGCTAAAAATGTTTGCTTTTTTCTCCGAATAGGAAAAACAACAACAACAACAACAACAACAAGAACTGCCGACATCTATTCTAATCATATCAGTAATTAAATAACACTAACTGGCTGTTTTAGTCAGTTGTTTAAAATATAATCTGCATGTGTGAAACCAGTGGGAATTGACAGGTTTAGTTAAACCAAAAGTCTCACCTGTTTGTACAAGAGCTTTTATTCACTGCAACTACTGCTGCATTAATTTGCTTGTAATTCTATCCCAAATACACCATGTCATCAATCCTACATAAATCTATGATTATCTTCATCAATTGTACGATCCTCCCGCTCAGGTACAGACACAAACCACAGCTAACCTGATAACTCGTACTTACAGTCATTATACCGGTTTCCCCATGATATCCAAAAGGACAGCATTCCTATGAAAACTTTCGTTAGCCAAATGGCTTAAAGCAAAGAAGTAATTACCATTCATTTACATGGAAAAATTCTGAGTGTTCCCAGACCCAAAAAATTACTTCTCAGGCTTTTCTGATACCTTAGGATACATCTCGCTAATGGATGAGCAAATAACTTGAGATAAAGTGCAGATGACCACGCAGATGAAAACTCCGGCGGCTTGCTGCCGGGATGATGAGCGTAGTTCCTAGGGAAGGAGTTTGGTGGCGCCACTCTCGCTGCTCCCAGACTGGGCTGCCTCTGTAGCAGCTCACGGCAAAACAAATGCTGAATCCTTATTTTCACTTTTTGTCATTTTTTGTGAAAATGAAAATCCTCTTTGGATTTTTCTTGGTTAACGAATACAAGCAAAAAAATAAAATAAAATAAAATAAAATAAAACAAAACACACACACAAAAGCAAATACAGGCACCAACATAGATCTTTCACAGAAGCAAACTGGTATAACTCCAACTTTTAAAAAGTGGGGGTTACCTGTAATAAATATGCTGGAGAAATATTCAATCAGGTTAGTGTATCAGTAGAACACCTTAGAAGAATTCATTTCTCTTAAAACTTACAGTGGCTTTGAGGTGTCTTATCTATAAAGATAAATATACTTGAAGATCTAGTCAAATCTTTTTGGCTGAATAAATTCGGTCATGTTAACGGGACCCTATAGATTCCAGTTGTAAAGCATGACTGTCAGGAAATAGCCCTTTTATGAAATAAACTCAAAAATCCCCTCACATTCCCAGGAAGTCTATAGTCTAAAGCATGTCTTTCTTCCTTTTCTTAGTAATTAGTTATTTGCATAGCACTGATAAAGCCTTCCAGTTGTTCCATCAACCTCCTACTTAATTTTAAGGCAGTGTTTTTTGATAAAAAGTATCTAGAGAAAAATGAATCTCTTCTTCCTTTTCAAAGGACTGTATGTCTAGCATTATTTAATCTTATTTCATATTGGATTTCTAGAGAAATAAACTTATGCAATCAATAGAAAACTTACAAGGGATAAACATAGTTTCATCAACATTAAATAAGAGGTGAAAAATCCATGCCTGAGAAACAATAGATCTGCAATTGGCCCTCTGCTTTTTCAAAGAAAGAAATATCTGGTGAAATACTACTGAATTATGTTTATTGACACACACAATAATTAACTTTTCACGAATACTTTAGAATAGTCTAATATGTTTATAATGGTTATATTTATTTCTTTCATCATTTAGACTGCTGATATTTATTTTCTTAAAGTCTATATGCTTTATGTGTGTAGGAGTGTGTAAGATTATGCTATCTAATTATACTGAGCTATAAAGACATAAAAATTAATATAAGGGGGATAGCAAAAAAGAAAAAAAAAGAGTAACCAACATTTACTGATTTCTAGGCAACTTTCTAGGTTCTCTACTGTTATATCAGGTGATGAAGACAATTTTATCTGCCACACACCTTCACTCTAACATTTTAAAAATGAGAAAAATGGAGACAACTGAGATTCAGAAGGAATAAATAGCAATATTTTTGGTTAGTAAATGGCAGAGCCAATGTTGCAATGTCTAATTCTAAGATGCAGATTCTTTTCTCCACAGCATGTTACTTACTTTAATTTAAAATATGTGAATGAACAGGTATCAGTATACTTGTATTATATACAAAATAATTTGGGGCCCATATATTTGTGTAAGTATATAGACAATGTTCATATGCAAAGGATGGATGGCTACCTCATACATATACTTGCAGGCAAATCTTCCTTCCCGAATGACAAGACTAGTGGAAAAACAAATCATCAAGGTGTCTGCTAACTACAAAATTCTATGGTTTCTCAAAAAAGTTAAGTTCAAAAGTTGACATTGAATAATAATTCAAGAAATGAGATATTGGAATTTTGATAAAAAGTAGAATCTCTTTTACTGGATAAATGCATATTGATAAAATTTTCATAATAAAGGATAAATTCTCTTTACCAGTATGTGTTAATTATACTTTTAAAGTCCAAGAAAAAAATTTTTTTTAAAGATTGTATTTATTTATTTGACAGAGAGAGATCATAAGTAGATGGAGAGGCAGGCAGAAAGAGAGAGAGAGGGAAGCAGGCTTCCTGCTGAGCAGAGAGCCCAATGTGGGACTCGATCCCAGGACCCTGAGATCATGACCTGAGCCGAAGGCAGCGGCTTAACCCACTGAGCCACCCAGGCGCCCCCAAGAAAAAATTATTAAGGAACATTTTTAAACTTTCTTTTTCCAGAATGGATGAAGACAGGAAGCATGACATGAAAAACTCAATGTCATGTAACTAATATTTGAAATTTGGGTTTAAATCCTAGCATCAATCTCACCAGAAAAAAATTATCAATTAGCATGGATTTAATTAACATATGGATGTTATCAGTTCCAATGTTAAGTTGCCACTACCCAGAATTTATGTTTTAATTATATTCAATGATTTTTGCATTTAGAAGTCATTTAGAAGTCTATTTGTGAAGTCAGCTTTTTTTATTGTATGATTTTCAGTAAAGGGTGATGTTATAAATGCTAAGCAGAATGTATGATAGATAGTAATATATAAAGCATTCTTTCTTTTGCAAAATTATTATAAATAATGATTTCAAATTATTTTACATTGAAAAGCACTTTTTTAAATTACTGAGAATAAAGCTGTTTTAAGAAAATACTACTTCATTTCAACAAATGGGTAGCTCAAAATTTGAAGGTATTTTGCAAAATAAAAACTTTAGTGGTAGTATAGCTGCTGATATTCATCAAATCAAGGAAAGAGTTGGTAATACAGTTTGTCTTTCATACATGGTACTTGGTATAATGTTAAAAAGAAAAATATCATTACCTTCTCATATATTAGACTTTTAAGAAGACTACCACAGCCTTAAATAATTACAGCAAATAAAATTTTTATTTTCAGGTAATGAACATGTCTTAACTCAGAAATTTTCTCGATACAAAGTGGGCACTGAAAAAATAAGGTATTTTTGTTAAATGAATGAGAATGTAACAAGATAATGGGGGGGAGGGAAACAAGCTGGAACTGCCAAGTGAAATGAATACAAACTACAAATAAGGGACAGAAATGCAATTGAGGGAAATAGATTTGTCTTTTTCCTGCTTGTACACCACTTCATGTATCGTTCTTCCCTCTGTTCCTCCAAAATCAAGGAGAGAGCCACAAAAAGTAAGCTAAGCTAAGCTAAGCTAATCTAAGCTAAGATGATGGTGTTTGTTTGGAGAGAAAATCAGCCATTGGTGTTGGATGTTCTTGTTGGATAGTCTAAGAATTCAGAACTCTAACAGCTCTTTCTCCTAGCAATTCCTTAAGGTGTGACTTCAGTGAACAACCCTGAGAGACAGGGTAGCATCTCTTCCTGGACTGATGGCAGGTTTTTCTTGCTATAAAATCAGTAAATCCCCCAGTTTAGTGTCACTCTGCTCTAAAGCATTCACTACACGTGCAGGCATCCATGGGATCTCGAGGGCATGGGGGAACTGGCATAAATATGAACCTCTGACTGTTTTTGCTGTGAGTAATAAAGTCATTTATCTCTGATCTAGGAGTTTCGTGTTTTCTGTCAGTGTATACAAAACAGTAATATGTTGATTTTCTTGCAAGTAGAATAAAATCTCAACACTGGTTAGCTCTAAACAATGGTATCACTCTCAAGATTATAAGTGTGTGTATGTGTGTGTGCATAATTTATAATTTTATACATATAACTTCATATACACTTACATAAACATGCATCTATACCCATACCTACATTATTCTTTCTGGTAGTTCTTATAACATACTGTTAATGGCATATAATCTTGGGCCACTTACTTAAATTCTCTGTCCCCTAGTTTCCACAACTATAATTTGAGAATACCACAGGTAGATAATACACAAGACTGTTACAAGAATTAATAAGGAGTGTAATGTTCTTAGAATAATGTTTGGCATTCAGGAACTTTAACCATTCTACTTTACCTAGAATTTCTATTAGTGTCTTTTAGAATCAATCATTTTTCAAAGATACTTCACTGGAAGTACATTTATGATGCTTCTATAACTATTGAGGAACATAAGATTTGGGGAAAATCTATGCCGTATAAGGAGTTACATCTATGTTTTTATATATAACACATATATATAGATGTAGTGACTTGATTTTTAAGTGAGAAGTTCACATTTTGCTTTAAAAGTACCTAAAATCATTTTTCTAATATTTCAAATAGTCTGACTGTACAACAGATAATACAAGTTTTCTTCTATTTCTAAAAGTGATATATTTTGAGATTTATCATACTATTTAAAGATTTTTCATACTATTTAAAGATTTTTTGCTGCTATGAAATATATCTAAAAGACAACAGTGTCCTCTAGTGATGCAGACACTAAAATAACAGGATGGAAATCTAAACCATTCAAAGGAAAATATATTTAAATGACTTACTGAAATGTTTAGTCTAATTGATGAGGGATTAATACAGTCTTCCACAGAAACTCCTCTCCCTCAAAAAAATGACTCTGAACATACTGATAAACCAGTGTACAGACATTATAACTGAAATAGAAACTAGCATCTTCACTTCTACTATTTATAAGGTACTATAGATTTATAGACAAATCATACATAATCACAGGAATACTAATTTATTTTTCAAATATATTTGATTAGCAATGAATTAAAACTTGCTATAAATACTAGTGTCACACTAGGATTTGGAAATTCATCTAAATTCTGATCTATTAGATTTGTTCAGAAAAAAGCAATGTCATGGAGATCCATTTGTTGACTAAATAAAAGTTTAAATAGATTTTAGAGACAAAGAAAGAAAATTATTATTTTATCATAGATGTTTATACCTACATGCATCATGCATGTATACAAATAAGAATCAGATTCTACATACTGAGTACTGTATATATGCCCACATACATCATATCTATACATATCCCCACATGGGTAAAATTATTTCATAATTGCTATAAATTGCCTTGTGACAGTTAAAAAAAGTACTTCCAAGTTTTCTAAGAATCATACCATAAGATAGCTGGAAGTTAGCATTCATTCCTTCGGCTGCAGTTTCTAAAGAAAAAAAAAAAAAACCTATAGAAGAAAATGAGTATTTTATTTTTATACAGTCAACAACTTGACCAAAATAATAGTTAAATTAAATAATAAATCAGCATTACAAATTTTTTAAAATTTTCTTATTATCTATTCCTAACTTTGATTTCCATTTTCCATTTTGTTGGTTAATTCTTCACTTTTTGCCTTTGTGTATTTCTATTTGTAGTTGTATCCAATATTATTGAAATACTCATGTATAAATTGTTTTATGTTTTTAACTATTATTGACTTTTTTTTGTCTTTAAACCTTTCTTCTATTTTCTTCCCTCTTCTTTACACTGGGTTAGTGGATCAAAGTTCCTATTTTTTGCTATCAGGTGTGTGAATTCTGACTTTCAAACATTTAATCCAATTGTTTTGTGGACTTAATTTATCAAAAAATTTGAAGCAAGGGGCATCTGGGTGGCTCAGTGGGTTAAAGCCTCTGCCTTCGGCTCAGGTCATGGTCTCAGGGTCCTGGGATCGAGCCCCTCATCGAGTTCTCTCTGCTCAGCAGGGAGCCTGCTTCCCCCCCTCTCTCTGCCTGCCTCTCTGTCTACTTGTGATCTCTCTCTGTCAAATAAATAAATAAAATCTTTAAAATAAAAAAAAATTTGAAGCAAGATGGGAATCTCTTTAATCCTCAGAATTGAAAAAAAAAAAAAAAGTCTAATTTACTTTTCAGAAAGGGAAATTCTTACCTAAGAAAGAAACTGGACTTTTTACAACTTAAAGAAATAAAACTTCCAATGCAGTAATGAGAAGTTGAAACAATTTTCTATCAATGATGTGCAAATAGCCATCACAGAATGTTACCATAAAAATTAATAGGAATCACTAGACAAATGCATTTAGGCATAGGTGGTGACTTCTGAAGAGTATAAAATCTGAAAGCAATTTTGAAGAGCAGTTAGCTATCAGCATATAAGCAATTTCGCATCAGTTAACATATACACTAAGGCAGCAAGAACTTAACATTTGCTCTAAAGACCATTTGTAGGGAAAGTTAGTGAACAGGAACTCTATAAAATTCACGGATAAAGTAGAGGGTACTGTAATTTTTGAATCATTTAAGAAATTTTTATGGATTAGAAAGGATTTGGAGCTCCTGAGTGGCTCAGTCAGTTAAGCACCTGCCTTCAGCTCAGGTCATGATCCCAGGTCCTGGAATGCAACCCCAAGTCTGGCTCCCTGCTCAGTGGGGAGTCTGCTTCTCCACCCCCAACCTCTGCTATTCCCCGAGGTCATGCTTTCTCTCTCTGTCTCTCTCAAATAAATTAATACAATCTTTTAAAAAATGAATAAAGGATTTCTAGAGACATTTTGAAAATAATCATCATATAGCTTAAAAAAAAAAAAAAGCAATTTAAGCACAGTGATTAGTACTAGTTGGGAGATGGACTCTGAACCCAGACTCTCTAATTTCGAGGCATTGTTCTGCCAAGTGGTAATTTTGTTATTTTACCTCTATTGCTTCACATTTTTCATCTGTAAAACAAGGATAAAGGTAATGGGGATTTAGTGAGGATTAAAAGAATTCATAAAGAATCAGCCTATGTAAATATTTGCTATGATTACGAATAAGAAGATTATGAGAAAAAGATCAAAGGAACATAGATCTACAATTTCTTAGGCAGATAATAATTAGACTAAACAATAAATTATCCTCATTTATATATATATATATATATTTTTTTTATCTATTACAAAATTTATTTTCCACTCACTGTTTTTTCAAAAACTAATTCTTCCATTTTGGGGTCATTCTTTATCTTCGAAAACAACAAAATGAAATTCATTGAATTTACTTGCTAGCTGGACATAAGAGGTTTAAATATATAGCCTGAATTTCATTTTGATAATCAATACAATAAATGTTCATTGGACACATTCTAGGGCTTTTTACTGTTTCAGGAGCTAAATACGTAAATAAGAGATTAAATGGAATAAGACTAGTGCAGTGGATTTCAATCACCTGGAATTCCAGAACACCAACCAGAACAGACTGCTGAGCACCAACCCCAGAATTCCTGATTCAAAAGGTATGGGGACCCACGATCCCTTATGTATTACTAACAAGTTCCCATGCAATGTTGAATTTGTTATTCCTAGGAAAACATTTTGAGAATAACTAATTAAGTGCATTATACTGTTGAGGTTTAGGAAGCATGCTATAAAATGGACCTGAATACCAAATCTTGAAGAATGGTAAATTAAGTCGGGTGAAGCTATGCTAAATCTGGTGCAGAAGCCCTGTTGTTAGCTATCTTTAATAGCCTATTAATCCAGACCAAACCAAGTCTTCCACTGAGCTGGGAATTTCATTCACTTAGAAAGAATAGCATTTATGCTTTTCTGTCAACAGTAGTTTTCAGTGAGGCAAAAAAATTCCCAAGAGACATAAATAAAAATCTGACCTCATAAACTTTAACTAAGCTGGGGTAATTTTGTTCTCAAAGAAAATTTAATATGTAACTTTTTCTGAGAACTATAGCCCCAAAGTTTTAAAAGAAAGGACTAAACAAGACACTTATATAGAAATTTGACCTTAAAAGTGGATGCTTTTTTCTTTAAGCAATAATTTATTCTTTTTTCTTAAACAAAGACAATGATCAACATAGTATTATTAAATCAACCCTTTTTCCATGTTTGAGTAACACAATTTGTAGAACATGTACAAGTCACTAAGGCAAAACAGGTAGGAGTTAATATAAAAGCAAACTCAAAAATATGTAAGAACCAGGAATAAAAGAAAAAAGAATCAAGACTGACAGAAATATTTAGTAAATTTCTTAAAAATCTGTTCCTGGAACAGTGCTCCTAAAACACTTAATTTCCCTTGCTGAGAACAGAAAATTATCTTGTTATGTTAATGAAGTGACTTTGGGTTGCACTTAAGGACAAGATGCTGATTTCCTAGAGAACCAACCTATGATTAGAGTGTTAAAACTTTTAGTCCCATCTCCTGACTTCTGCAGAGCTGGAGGTTGAATCCATGGCCAATGGCCAATGATCTAATCAATCATATCTTTGTAATAAAACATCCATCCAAACCCAGAACAATGAGGCTGGAAGAGCTTCTAGGTTGATGAACATCTGGAAATTTGGTGGAAATAGCTTCTAGAGGACATAGAAACCTTTCCCCATACCTTGTCTTATGCATCTCTTCCATCTGGATGTTTCTTAGATACATCCTTTTATAATAAACCAGTGATCTAGTAAGTAAAATACTTCTCTGAGTTGTATGAGCCACTCTAGCAAATTCATTAAACCGAAGGAGTGGTTTGTGGGAATCTCTGATTTACAGCCAGTTGGTCAGAAGTACACATAACACACTAGACTTGCCATTGGTATCTGAAGTATGTGTGTGGGGGACGTGTGTGGGGGAGCAGTCTTACAGGACTGAGCCCTTCACCTGTGGGATCTGAAGTCATCTCCAGGTAGATGGTATCAGAATTAAGCAAAACTGTTACCCACCTGATGGCTGGAAGATTGGTTGGTGTTGTGGGAACCCCTTTCCCCACACATCAGAACTGGGCGTAGAATCCTTACTTGTCTTTCTTATTTACTTATACTATCTAATTCTGAGTTTCAGAACTACAACTTCCCAAAGACAAAGAAGGCCAGGCACTGAGTTTTAACAACAGTTCAGGGGATCTCTATGTGATCCCTTGCATTTACTCTTTAAGTTTTTATTGAACACAGAGTTTCTGATTCTATCAATCACAACTTTCCTAATTTCTATAGTCATACATTTTTATTCTTAAATTACTCATAACACTTCCCACGTATTCTGTTGATATAACCCTTCTCTTTATTAATATAAAAGTATAATTATACAGAGGATATTAAAAGGAAAATATCCTCAACATCTCAAACTGATTTCTTAGGTAAAACTGAAGTTTCTCACTTATTGGAATGGTACTAGACAAACTGCACCAAAGACAAACAAAAATGAAATATTTTGGCATGGCATGAATTTTTTTTTTCAGATTTGTTTATTTATTTTAGAGAGAGAGAGAGAACACGAGCTGGAGGGGCAGAGGGAGAAGGAGAGGAAATCTGAAGAAGACTCTATGCTGAGCTTTGAGTTTGACACAGAGCTTGATCTCACAACCCTGAGATCATGACCTGAGCTGAAACTGAGAGTTAGATGCTTAACTGACTGAGCCACCCAGATGCCCCTGGGCATGAATTGTTTCTAAACCCAAACAAATGAGTGATTGAAGAGGGTAACATGTTATATAAATACCCATGATTAACATCTATTAATTAATATAAAATAATCCTTACTTTATTTGGTATTTTGAGATGCTTGATCTGTTACATTTTTTAATCTTTATATAATAATTAGTCTAAAAAATAATTGGTCTAGAAATATCCACTTGCTCATTTGAGGTACATCTGGAATAAAAAAGTTATGAAAATAATATTCTCAAAAAAGGTAAAGCCTATATATTCCTTTTCTTTACTGAGCAAGTCTAGTGTGGTAGGAAAGTAACCTTCTTCCTAAAAGATTCTCTTGAGTATACTACTACTACTTTACAACTTTATCATGTATTAACCTTTCTAAAATACCTAAATAATTAATCTAATGGAATTGAGAGTAGACAAAAATACACACATGCATACACACATACATAAGACCAAAACATGGTCTGATTTGACTCATTGTTTTAAGACATGCGTTGTTTAGAAACTTGAGGAAGCAAGTGTATAGTCATCATCCATAAACTCTTGTCTCAAATATTGTTATAACCTTCTCTTCTAATCTCCATGAAGCATATTTCTCTTAATACTTAGGTGAAATAACTAATACTGATTTTTAAAAATCATATCTGCATGTAAATTCTTATCCATTAAAAATTAATAATATGTTATTTTACACGTCATTATTATGAGAAAAGGAAATACTTTATATTTTGAGTTACTTCAGGTCTTCAATTTAGACATGATATGCTAATATACAAGTTGCAATTAGTTTCTTTACAGAATAAAGGAAATCAACATGTACACAGCTTGGTCTAGAGAAAAATAAAGTTTTACTAAGGAAAATTTATATGGTTATTAAAATTATACTTTCTTAAGACTCTAGGGAAATATAACACACATTTGTATATTTCACAGCAAAATCAAATTTGTAAAGTTGTAGTGATAGTTATTTACTCAATGTCTGTTTGTGGTTCTCTCTTTTTTGTAACAATTTATTCTTTGTTTGCTGTATGCCAGCTTGATTTCTGAGCAGATCTTCTTATTTCCCAGTATTTAAGAGAAAAACTGTTTTGGATTTTTCAGAGTACATGCATTCCATTATTTATCTGTACAGTTACTGAAAGCCTTTCTTTTTTTTTTTTTTTTTTTTTTTTTTTAACGTGAACAAGGATTTTATTCAACTCAATTAACTGGTGAGGGACCCGGTAAGATGTTACAACAAGTCTGAGGGAACTGAAAGCCTTTCTTATATAAAACACATAGTAGTAGGATAATGGAAGTTTGCAGATATAAATTCTGTCCCTAAGGAACTTGTTCATCTAAAAGGAAAGTTAAGCTACATAAGTAATTTAATACTGTAAAAGGCAGAAACTAATAAATGTCAAAATAGAAGTATTGATAAAAATGCTGGGAGAATTTAGAGGAGGGACAGCTAATGTTCAGAGGAAGTATCAAGGACAAGTTCATGAAGGCCATGATATTTCAGTCTGAGTCTGAAAACCATAGTACTTACATACAACCATGTAGCTGATGTAGGTGGAACAAAGAAAACTCCAGGTAAAATAACAATGTAATGAAACGAAGGATGAAACTGTTAAACATTGAAAAGAGAGGAGAACTATATCACCTGAGTACAGCATGGCAAAAGTTTTATGTTCAGCATTAGCTTGTAATAATACAGTTTCAGTGCTAATGGTGACAGCTCTATAAAAAGGATTTAAGTGATTGTCAAGAACTCTACATATTCCTGCAGAGAAAATTTTTCCCTTTGCCTACCCCCATTGCTGCTACAATTACAGCTACAACTTTCTGCTTTGGGACAATCTGCCTTGAGACCATCAAGACCAATATCTTTTCTTTTCTCCTGTTGTTGTTACATATATCCCTGTAATTTGCAAGTCTGATGAGTAGGATGATCATTTAACAGAATTTTTCTGGGACAGTCCCAGTGTACATCTTTTTTATCATGGCTTAATTATTATTGGGGCCTTTTTTAGGTATTATATGGTCTTATAAGGCTCTATATATCACATTTCTGGCTTTATTTCCTATATGCCCCCAAATTCCCAACCCTCCCTTGATACCTTCTGGATTAACCAATGTCAGTTACCGTACAAATCTCCTCAAAACTTTCTCTGAAAATTCCATTCCTTTTCTTGATCTATCGCAACCAGGCTCTCCCTGAGTATATATTTCCATTAAAGTTTTTGCAGGTAAGGGTTATTTTAAATCCCACCCATACTTCTCTACTCATATGGCATCCTTCTTGGTTCTCACTGATGTTTCCAGAGCCTTCTTCTTTATTCTTCCTTGAGAACAAACATCTGAGAATTGTATCATATGGGATTAACACAACAAAACTATCCCTTCTCCTTGCAGTTTTCTACCAGCTCCTAGTCCATTCTCCCTCTTTTCTTAAAAATTTAATATTTTGTTTCCTTCTGCATTCCAGTCATAATTCAGGTGGATAATACTCCAATGCTAGATCTCTGATTTGCTGTCCTTTGTCCACTGAGGATCTTGCTCCCCAACCTTAGCCACATAATCTCTTAGTTATGACCAACACCTTGTCATTTTTAGTAGCTCCAAATTCTCCATAACCACAATTTCAAATATCCTAAACTTCCACCCAAACTTCAGCTCATTTTCCACACTACCCTGACTCCAATAATTCGTTAGCCCCCTGGGGCTTTGACATGACTGTCTTTCCCTGTTTCTGATCCTTTCATTTTTTTATATACCCCTTTTCCCAATTTAAGTCTCATGATCAAGTATTACAACAACTATCTTCCATATACCCAAATTCATATTCAGCTTACTCTATGCCTGTTCCTATACCTATGATGTATGGGATAAAGGAAACACACCTGCATACACAAACATACTGACCTTTCCCATTTCAAATTAATTAATTAATTTATTTATTTATTTATTTAAAAGATTGTGTTTGTTTATTTGAGACAGAATGAAAGCGAGAGAGATCATTGAGGGAGAGGGAGAACCAGACTCACTGCTGAGCAAAAAGCCTGATGCAGAGCTCGATCCCAGGACCCTTGGATTATGACCTGAGTCAGAGATGGACTCTTGACCAACTGAGCCACCCAGGTGTCCCCTCACTTCAAATTTATGATCAGTAACTCAGATTTGTCCCCTAATAGTATGTAATCAAATTAAATTTTCCTAATCTCCTCACTTTCCTGCTCTCCTAAACAAGCATTTCGTATTTACTCCTCGTTTCTCAGTTTTACATAATGACCTTGCTTTCAGTTTTGCTGAAACTGTGTGAAACTTCAGAAGAGAATTACCATCAATTCTCTCCACCTACCTATATTCGGCCACATATACTTGCCATTTCTCTTGTTGCTATATATGAATGACCAATATTCCAGTTACAGCGAAACCTCCTTAGGTAAACTCTGTTCCATTAACCCTCACCATTCAAGGACATTTCTTTTGAAAATCACACTTTCTCCTTCCAGCATGAGGTTTTCCTTCTCTTGAATCTCTGTAGTATGCCATACTTCCGGATACCTTTAAAAGAAGAAAACTAAAGAAGCTAAAATAGAATCCTCTCAACATTATTTCTGTTTTCAAAGACCATTTCAGGTCTTTCATTCCTTTTAATAAAATTCTTTGAAACCAATGTTTATGTTCATTGTTTCAATTCCTTTCCTCCCCTTCTTGAAACACTTAGTCAGGCTTTCACCATTACCTCTCTCATATAGCTGCCCTTGTCAAAGCCTGGAGTGACCATCCACACTGCCAATCCATCCGGCCCTTCTCTTCTGCATGTCTTCCATCTGTCAGCAGTATTGGGTCACTACCTTCTCTGAGACACTTTCTTCTCTTGGTTTCTAGGACACAAACTCCTCATGAATTCATGAAATTCATCTTTGGCTGTGTTTATTCTCTTCCACCATAAATAACCTATCTCCTTCACCTGACAGTGTTGAAATGGTCCATGCCTTAGTCTTACACCTCTTCTCTTCCATTTACACTCAACCTCTTGGCAATCTCATCCTCTCTCTGTATGCAGTGACTCCCAACTCTGTATCTTTTAAGTGAGACTTTGCGCTGAACTGCAGGCTCATGTATCCAACCAATTGGTCAGTATCTGCCTTTGGACAGGCATCTCAAATGTAACATGTCAAAAAGTGAGCTGCCAGTTGCTCTCACCTTAAAGATCTACTCCTTTTAATCCATCTCATTTCATTTAAAGTCAACCTACTCCTTCATTTTGCTCAGTCAAAATGGTAAAGTCATCTTTGACTCCTCTGCATTTTTCTCATGTAGCAAATGTGTATTGTGCACATTCTAAGTACTATGTATTCTATGTGCTGGAACTAAAATAGTGAACAAATTAGACCAAAAATCTTGGTCTTGTAGGGCTTACATATTAGCTGAGAAAGTCAGACAATAAACAAAATGAAATTATAAACTATATAGTATTTTATAATGTTAGTAGTAGTATGATGAAAAATTATCAGGGATGGGAGATGAAGAGCACTGTGGGTATAATCTGAAATTTTAAATCAGGTACTATGGAAGTCTTTACTAAGAAGGTAATGACTTAGTAAAGATTTGAAATATGTGAAAGATTGGAACATGTGGATTTTTAGGAGAAGAACATTCCATTTGGAAGAAATACTGAGCGTAAACATTCTGAGTCAAGAGTGGGCCATATGTATTCTTTGAAACAGTAAACAGGCTGTTATGGTTAGAGCAGCGGGAGCATGAGGAAATGAGGGGAGTGAATTAGGCGAGGTCCAGGTCATGTAGGGACTTACAGATCACTGAGAATTCTTTCATTTTACAGAGTGAGATAGGAAACCACTGGAGGGTTTGAGCAGAAGAAAACCATCATTCAACAGAATTACTTGGTATCATCTTTGAGAAGAACTTATATTAGGGCAACAGTACAGTCAGAAAGATGAGTTTGAAAACCCTACAATGATCTAAACTTTATATAATTAATTTTACTCTAATAACAACTTCTTGGAAGGGATATTATTTTTCAAGACTCCTTGGTGAAGGAATACTAATATTTAATGATGAGTATGTCCCAGGCACTTGCTAATTTTAAGAGTCACCAGTCTTAGTTACCTAATAGGGCCCTACCCATGGAAATGAAGTAGCACCAGCCCTGCTCTTCTGAGTAGGGTTAGGCACAAAGTATAAACTCCTCAGTGAAAGAGGTTGTAGCTCCGATTCTGCAATACTTACTAAAGTGTTTTTCTTGTAGGGCCTTATGATATACATAATCAATTTCAGCCCACTGTATAAAATTGAACTTCTGAAACAATTTTATAATCTCTATAAACTCTAGAAGTTTTATAATCTCTAGAAGCCCATAAATGCTAAAAAACTAAATTCATAACACAGAAACAAGGCATTTAGCAAAATTACTAATTTTTAAAATTTATTAGTCACTTAACAAAGTTGGGATCCTATAGTAACTAATGATGTAATATTTAGCTTAATTTATTCCACTCTATGCTATTATATATTATATATATTATTAAATGTTTGATAATTTTAATATACCATGATTTAATGATTTTAGGGAAGGAAGATTGATTCTTTTTAGGTTACAATTTCCTTGACCTAACTATCATTTCCCTATTTAGAGAAAAGGACTGGTCTTATCAGGAAAAATAGATACATATTTCTTCTACATTTCAATTGTTCTCTGCATTGTTAATTGAGTTAATATGTTTTTGCATCTATAAACATATAATATATTTTTATCCCCAGGGGTACAGGTCTGTGAATCGCCAGGTTTATACACTTCACAGCACTCATCACAGCACATACCCTCCCCAATGTCCATAACCCCACCCACCTCCCAACTCCCCTCCCCACATCAACCGTCAGTTTGTTTTGTGAGATTAAGAGTCACTTATGGTTTGTCTCCCTCCCAATCCCATCTTGTTTCATTAAATCTTCTCCTACCCCCTTAAACCCCATGTTGCATCTCCTCTCCCTCATATCAGGGAGATCATATGATAGTTGTCTTTCTCTGATTGACTTATTTTGCTAAGCATGATACCCTCTCATTCCATCCACATCGTCGCAAATGGCAAGATTTCATTTCTTTTGATGGCTGCATAGTATTCCATTGTGTATATATACCACATCTTCTTTATCCATTCATCTGTTGATGGACATCTAGGTTCTTTCCATAGTTTGGCTATTGTAGACATTGCTGCTATAAACATTCGGGTGCACGTGCCCCTTCGGATCACTACGTTTGTATCTTTAGGGTCAATACCCAGTAGTGCAATTGCTGGGTCATAGGGTAGCTCTATTTTCAACATTTCGAGGAACTTCCATGCTGTTTTCCAGAGTGGTTGCACCATCTTGCATTCCCACCAACAGTGTAGGAGGGTTCCCCTTTCTCCGCATCCTCGCCAGCATCTGTCATTTCCTGACTTGTTAATTTTAGCCATTCTGACTGGTGTGAGGTGGTATCTCATTGTGGTTTTGATTTGTATTTCCCTGATGCCGAGTGATGTGGAGCACTTTTTCATGTGTCTGTTGGCCATCTGGATGTCTTCTTTGCAGAAATGTCTGTTCATGTCTTCTGCCCATTTCTTGATTGGATTATTTGTTCTTTGGGTGTTGAGTTGGCTAAGTTCTTTATAGATTTTGGACACTAGCCCTTTATCTGATATGTCGTTTGCAAATATCTTCTCCCATTCTGTCAGTTGTCTTTTGGTTTTGTTAACTGTTTCCTTTGCTGTGCAAAAGCTTTTCATCTTGATGAAATCCCAATAGTTCATTTTTGCCCTTGCTTCCCTTGCCTTTGGCGGTGTTCCTAGGAAGATGTTGCTGCGGCTGAGGTCGAAGAGGTTGCTGCCTGTGTTCTCCTCAAGGATTTTGATGGATTCCTTTCTCACATTGAGGTCCTTCATCCATTTTGAGTCTATTTTTGTGTGTGGTGTAAGGAAATGGTCCAATTTCATTTTTCTGCATGTGGCTGTCTAATTTTCCCGACACCATTTATTGAAGAGGCTGTCTTTTTTTCATTGGACATTCTTTCCTGCTTTGTCGAAGATTAGTTGACCATAGAGTTGAGGGTCTATTTCTGGGCTCCCTATTCTGTTCCATTGATCTATGTGTCTGTTTTTGTGCCAGTACCCTGCTGTCTTGATGATGACAGCTTTGTAGTAGAGCTTGAAGTCTGGAATTGTGATGCCACCAACCTTGGCTTTCTTTTTCAGTATTCCTTTGGCTATTCGAGGTCTTTTCTGGTTCCATATAAATTTTAGGATTATTTGATCCATTTCTTTGAAAAAAATGGATGGAAGTTTGATAGGAATTGCATTAAATGTGTAGATTGCTTTAGGTAGCATAGACATTTTCACAATATTTATTCTTCTAATCCAGGAGCATGGAACATTTTTCCATTTCTTTGTGTCTTCCTCAATTTCTTTCATGAGTACTTTATAGTTTTCTGTGTATAGATTTTTAGTCTCTTTGGTTAGGTTTATTCCTAGGTATCTTATAGTTTTGGGTGCAATTGTAAATGGGATTGAAACCTTAATTTCTCTTTCTTCTGTCTTGTTGTTGGTGTAGAGAAATGCAACTGATTTCTGTGCATTGATTTTATATCCTGACACTTTACTGAATTTCTGTACAAGTTCTAGCAGTTTTGGAGTGGAGTCTTTTGGGTTTTCCATATATAGTATCATATCATCTGCGAAGAGTGATAGTTTGGCTTCTTCTTTGCCTTTCTTGTTTCTTGAGAAAGGCTTGTACCACTATGTATTTTCCTCTCAGGACTGCCTTTGTTGTGTCCCACAGATTTTGAACCATTGTGTTTTCATTATCATTTGTTTCCTTGAATTTTTTTTATTCTTATTTAATTTCCTGGTTGACCCATTCATTCTTTAGAAGGATGCTGTTTAGTCTCCATGTATTTGGGTTCTTTCCAAATTTCCTCTTGTGATTGAGTTCTAGCTTCAGAGCATTGTGGTCTGAAAATATGCAGGGAATGATCCCAATCGTTTGATACCAGTTGAGACCTGATTTATGACTGAGGATGTGATCTATTCTGGAGAATATTCCATGTGCACTAGAGAAGAATGTGTATTCTGTTGCTTTGGGATGAAATGTTCTGAATAGATCTGTGATGTCCATCTGGTCCAGTGTGTCATTTAAGGCCTTTATTTCCTTTTTGATCTTTTGCTTGGATGATCTGTCCATTTCAGTGAGGGGAGTGTTAAAGTCCCCTACAATTATTGTATTATTGTTGATGTGTTTCTTTGATTTTGTTATTAATTGGTTTATATAGTTGGCAGCTCCCACGTTAGGGGCATAGATATTTAAAATTGTTAGATCTTCTTGTTGGACAGATCCTTTGAGTATGATATAGTGTCCTTCCTCATCTCTTTAAATTATAGTCTTTGGCTTAAAATCTAATTGATCTGATATAAAGATTGCCACTCCTGCTTTCTTCTGTTGTCCATTAGCATGGTAAATTGTTTTCCACCCCCTCACTTTAAATCTGAAGGTGTCTTCGGGTTTAAAATGAGTTTCTTGTAGGCATCATATAGATGGGTTTTGGTTTTTTACCATTCTGATACCCTGTGTCTTTTGATTGGGGCATTTAGCCCATTAACATTCAGGGTAACTATTGAGAGATATGAATTTGGTGTCATTGTATTGCCTGTAAGGTGACTGTTACTGTATATTGTCTCTGTTCCTTTCTGATCTATTACTTTTAGTGTCTCTCTTTGCTTAGAGGACCCCTTTCAATATTTCCTGTAGAGCTGGTTTGGTGTTTGCAAATTCTTCCTGTTTTTGTTTGTCCTGGAGGCTTTTAATCTCTCCTTCTATTTTCAATGATAGCCTAGCTGGATATAGTATTTTTGGCTGCATGTTTTTCTCCTTTAGTGCTCTGAATATATCATGCCAGCTCTTTCTGGCCTGCCAGGTCTCTGTGGATAAGTCTGCTGCCAATCTAATATTTTTACTATTGTATGTTACAGACTTCTTTTCCCGGGCTGCTTTCAGGATTTTCTCTTTGTCACTAAGACTTCTAAATTTTACTATTAGGTGACGGGGTGTGGACCTATTCTTATTGATTTTGAGGGGGGTTCTCTGAACCTCCTGGATTTTGATGCTTGTTCCCTTTGCCATATTGGGGAAATTCTCTCCAATTATTCTCTCCAATATACCTTCTGCTACCCTCTCTCTTTCTTCTTCTTCTGGAATCCCAATTATTCTAATGTTTCATCTTATGGTGTCACTTATCTCTCGAATTCTCCCCTCATGGTCCAGTAGCTGTTTGTCCCTCTTTTGCTCAGCTGCTTTAATCTCTGTCATTTGGTCTTCTATATCACTAATTCGCTCTTCTGCCTCATTTATCCTCGCAGTGAGAGCATCCATTTTTGATTGCACCTCATTAATAGCTTTTTTTATTTCAACTTGGTTAGATTTTAGTTCTTTTATTTCTCCAGAAAGGGCTTTTACATCTCCCGAGAGGGTGTCTCTAATATCTTCCATGCCTTTTTCGAGCCTGGCTAGAACCTTGAGAATCGTCATTCTGAACTCTAGATCTGACATATTACCAATGTCTGTATTGATTAGGTCCCTAGCCTTTGGTATTGCTTCTTGTTCTTTTTTTGTGGTGGATTTTTCCGCCTTGTCATTTTGTCCAGATAAGAGTATATGAAGGAGCAAGTAAAATACTAAAAGGGTGGCAACAACCCCAGGAAAATATGCTTTAACCAAATCAGAAGAGATCCCAAATCGTGATGGGGGAGAGAGGGGATAAAAAGAGGTTCAGAAAGAAAAAAAAAAAAAAAGAAAGAAACAATTAAAAAAAAGAAAATGAATAAAGAAAAAATATATAAAAGAAATACATATACATATATATACATATATATATGTATATATACATATATATGTATATATATATATATATATATTAGATAAACTAGTTAAAAAACATTAAAAAAGAAAAGGGTAAAAGTTAAAAAAAAATGGCAGAAGAAGAGAAAAAAAATTGAAAAAGAAAAAAAATTAAATTAACTGCAAGGCTAAAGAATCATGGGGAGAAACCCATGAGTTCTGTGCTTTGATTTCTCCTCCTCTGGAATTCTGCTGCTCTCCTTGTTATTGAAACTGTACTCCTTGGTAGGTGAACTTGGTCCTGGCTGGATTTCTTGTTGATCTTCTAGGGGAGGGGTCTGTTGTAGTGATTCTCAAGTGTCTTTGCTCCAGGCAGAATTGCACTGCCCTTACCAGGGGCCGGGCTGAGTAATCCGCTCGGGTTTGTTTTTGGGAGCTTTTGTTCCCTGAGTGCTTTCCCTAGAGTTCCGGAGAACGGGAATGAAGATGGCTGCCTCCCAGTCTCTGGCCCGGAGGAGCCGAGAGCCGGGGGCCCCACTCCTCAGTGAGCCCTCAGAGAACAGCGCCCAATTACTCCTGTCACCCTGGCCTCGGGCCGCGCTCCGAGCTGACCGAGCCCTGCGACCGGTTCAAGGTAACCCCGAGCTGAGAGCTCACTCCTCGGCTCTGTCTCTGTAGCCGGCTCCCCCCTTCTAATACCTGGAAGCTCTGTGACACTGAGACACCCCCGATCCTTCCGTGACCCTGCGGGACCTGAGGCCACACTGACCCCGCGTGGGCTTCACCCCGGTTTAGCCTCTGGAGCGATGTCCCTCAGCGGAACAGACTTTTAAAAGTCCTGATTTTGTGCTCCGTTGCTCCGCCGCTTGCTGGGAGCCGGCCCCTCCCCCGTGGTCTATCTTCCCGTCGCTTTGGATTCACTTCTCTGCCAGTCCTACCTTTCAGAAAGTGGTTGATTTTCTGTTTCTAGAATTGCTGTTCTTCTTCTCTTTGATCTCCCATTGGATTTGTAGGTGTTTGCAATCTTTAGATAAGCTATCTAGCTGATCTCCCGCTACCTGAAGCAGTCTCAGCCTGCTACTTCTCTGCCATCTTGACTCCTCCCCCCCTCATTTACTGGAAACTTTAAACAGCTCATCCCTTCTTCAGGTGTAAAATCCTATTCTGACACAGAGGATGTAGGCACGCCCCAAACTCCGGTCCCCAGTAACCCGCGGAGCACCGAGGATTAAGCGAGGAGAATCTATATTTTTGCATCTAAATGTTAATCAGACATTGGTGATTTGCTTGCCTCACTAGACAATTTAAAGCAACACTGTGCATACTTTTGCCTGAAAACTATAAATAGCCAAATTGCTCCAAACCAAGAATGAGTTCATTTTCTGATACACTCAGTAAGTCCTGCTTTGTTTTGTAACTTTTCTAGTATACTGTTGTGTTTAAAGATGATATAGAATTGCCATTTACTGTGAAAATATACTTCAATACTTTTCCCCATGCTTATTACAAAATGCAAGTAAAAACACAGATGTGATAAGTGATTTTTTTTCTTTTTTCTTTTTTCTTTTTTTATAGAAATGGGATTATCTATTCACACTAATCTGGGAAACTGTTTTTTCTCTTTTCCTAATTTATCACAGTCGTTTTTCCAGGTCAACACTTACAAAGCTAACTTAATATTTTAAGTAGAAGCATAACATTTTCTATTATTCTTTTTTTAAAAAATAATTTCATTATAGATCTACAATATCTTATTTGCAATTCTAAAATTAATTTTTTCTCACTCAAATGGGAAATCTAACCTGAAGCAATATGAGATTATATTTTTTTAAAGATTTTATTTATTTATTTGACAGGCAGAGATCACAAGTAGGCAGAGAGGCAGGCAGAGAGGGGCGGGGGAAGCAGGCTCCCAGCCAAGCAGAGAGCCTGATGTAGAGCTAGATCCCAGGACCCCAGGATCATGACCTGAGCCAAAGGAGAGGCTTTAACCCACTGAGCCACCCAGGCACCCCAATATGAGATTATTTATAATCTTTCTTTAAACTACTTAATTTGAATATTCATACATTTTGCTGCAGAAACAGGAATGTGCTTGAGGAGCTGCTCCTGGCCCCCTAGTGGTATTAAAAACATATGAGATACAGTTCATATTGTTTTAAGAATATCAAACCATCAGAATTTTTAAACACCTCTGTCCCAAGGGTTTTGGTTAATGGTTTGTAGATCTGTATAAAGAATGCTGCAGTAAATATCTTTTTACCCATCAATCAGAGACTAGGACTTTAGTTTTTATAAACTAGATTTCTAGAAGTGAAATTACTGGGTCAGAGACTATTCACATCTTCAATTCTGTAATGCTCTAAATTGCTTTCAGGAATATTGTAATTCATGTTTTTAACAAATGTGTGTTTATATCTATCTTTCTATTTCTCATGGTTTCACCAGCAAAATATTTGGACAAACTTTTAATATAATAACTACATCGACTATCTTAATTTTTATACTTACATTTCTCATAATGAATCTGCCATACTAGGATTATGATTCATAAAGTTTTATAAATAATCCTGATACCCAGCAGATTATGTCCAAGAGTGGCTCAGGAAGTGTAAAGCATAAAAGGTCCCTTGTAGTAATTTTATTACAGAGAGCTTTCTTCCAATCATTTCCAACATCTACTCGTTACCTCATTTCATTTACCTTTAGTTCCTGGATTGCCATCATTTTGATGCTGTTGTCTGTTAACTGTACTACTAATAATAACTCATGTTAGTCTGTTGTTATCTTTTCCCTCATACTTCTCTCTTTTCAGTTTCATTGGAGATTACTCTTCTTCTAGGAGCACTTTAACTTTTGATAGTCCCTTTGGGCTTCCTTGTTTTACCTCTGTGAGCATTTTCACCTACTATGGTATTGAGCTAATATTCCCACATGTATTTCTAAAATAGTCCCCCAGTTTCACACACATATTGCTACAAACTGTGAAGTACAATATGTGTTCTATATACTTTATTGGAATGCCCTATATGCATTTCATACCCTCCTTTCCCTCAGCATCTGTTTTCTCAAAATGCTTTTTTTTAAACTTAATTTAACTTTTTATATCTTACATACTCCAGGAGGTAGTGCCTGGCATTTAACAGACTCAAGAAATATTTGATAAATACACAAATACAAAACAATAGTGTTTTAAATGTCCATAAAATATTTTCACAGTCATTATCCAACATACACAATGTCCAACACTCACAAAAATTCTTTGATAAGAGCAGGATAATTTCAAAGAAGTTAAGCAGCTTTATAAAGGGCATAAGGCAGAATCAGGAATTAAATCAAGTTTTCTGATTTTAAACCAATATCTCTATTTCGTCATGGAGATTTTAACTAATGACCCCTCATTTTATTCACTTTTATAAAGTACATATTAATTTCTTATACTGTAGCTTAAACATATTGTAAAATATATAAAATCATGCTGAACACTAAATAGAGAATAGAGAGTGGACAATGAATGTGAAACACCTAAAATTTTACATTATAAGTATACAGAGATAAATGTATGGGTGTGAGCATGCTTTCTAAATTACTTTTTTTTTTTTTTTTACTTACAAGCATTTTCATTAGAAATCAAAGGCAATGGCAGAGCCCTCCGAGCCAGAACATGATGCCTTTAGTGTTGGTCTGTCCATATTAGTAGCCAGTGATAATGTGGACGGAAGTAGATGGATTTGATTTTTCCAAAAGAATATATTTTACTGTATACAGCATGAGATTACAAAGAAATATTGCCTGATCTCATGACTAGTATACATGAATCATAATCACTTCATTGACTTCTTTCAAGGAGATCAAAATCAATCCAAGAATACAACCTTTTCCTATATCGTAACACTCCTGGAAGTGTGTGAGCAACAGATATGACTGTGCCTCTTTCTACATGTGGGAACACTGTGGCATAACCATTACCTTGTCGTTCCTTCTGCTTCTTCCCCATGTTGGCAGAATAGCATTTTCCCATACTGGTTTTCTTCAGATGACTCAGTAAATCTTTCAGCTCCTGAGTAAAGCTCTCTGCACACCACCCCCTTCCCAGAGTGTACAGAATGCACGCCTGTGGAGTGTGCATGTCAGGATTTGATCAAGAAGTTGAATATGGCTCAGTGCCTGGTTTGTATTTCATGGCCACAAAAGTCACAGGGCAAAACCATCATTCTGCAGATCTTTTACTTGCCCGGAGCATCATGCCACTTCTGAGAACACCGGGGTTCCAGAGAACTCTCTGGCCTTTTGAACCAGCTTCCTCTGTGCTTTGTCCAGACCATCATTTCTCAGTGTATTTTTTTTTTTTTAAGTTACATTGCTTATCGAAAACCTTTTTAAAAGGCAGGGAATTATAAAGACCCATAATCTCTTCTGCAAGAGATTATGAACTTGCAAATCTAACAGGAACTTTTTGGAGGTAAACCCTAACCTGATTAGACATGAGGTTTTTCATCATCTTTATTTATCTTATTTAGTGTGACTATGCATTCAGGTCCCTGCAGAAATATTATTTTTTTGATTATTGGGTGCCACTCAAGACATAATTCATTGGAAATGCTATAATAGTATACAGTATGTGCCATATTACATCTCCAAAATTTAAAAAAAAGAAACAATTTCAAATCACATCTGGTTCCAAGTGTTTGAAGTAAGAGAGTGAGGTAGTATAAATATATCCTAAGTTACATTTATGCACTAGCCTGGAAAGATTACTGTGATATATTAGGTCTTAAAGAAAATTTTAAAGCATGGCATAATTCAATTCAAAACACATGGATATTTATTTGTGTGCATAGGATGTATGTTTACATAGAAGTATAAATATAGAAATGACTAAAAGTTTATGCTATTCTAGTATATATCCTATTTTATATTGTTTTATACAAGTCAGTGTCTCATATGCAAGTACATGAATTTTCCTTGAACAGTTGGATCAGGTGGGGGCAGAGTGCATGAGGGAGGAGGCAGTTGCATCATATTGTTTTACTCCAAATATAATTATTTCTCATTCTGCTATGATTAGCAAAAACATATGTTAAGTGCTTACTATATGGCAGATACTTAAATAAGCATTCATATTATTTACTATTTAACCAAATTCTTTGAGGTGATAATATTTTTGAAGGTATTGAATAATATTCGAAGGTAATAATATTTAAATGTTACATTTATCACATTTATTTAATTTAATACACTTTGGGGTAGGGGGACAGAAGGAAAGGTAAGCCTGATATACTGCATTTGTCTATTTACATAGTATAAATACTCCCATCATTGTCGATTTCAAGCTATCCCAACATGACACCACTGAACATGGGGTTGCAATGAGGTATATGTAGTTGCTTTTGGAATTCAGTGTAGGCTGGCTTTAGTGACCCTTGGAAGGATAACTCAGTAACCCCAGAGATAATGAAATTCATTTTAGAACAGAAATATAAATGTCTATGCTAAAATGTTTTAGATGTGCTCGGGACTCCTGGGTGGATCAGTCAGTTAAGTGTCTGCCTTTGACTCAGGTCATGATCCCAGGGTCCTGGGATTGAGCCCCGCGTTGGCCTCTCTGCTCATCAGGGAGCCTGCTTCATCCTCTCTCTCTGCCTGCTGCTCTGCCTACTTGTGATCTTTGTCTGTCAAATAAATAAATAAAATCTTAAAAAAATTAAAAAAATATGTTTTAGATGTGCTCATAAAAGAGGAAAGAAAAATACAAGCAAAAGAAAACAAAGCAAACAGATACAAGCAAGATTATTTTAATTATGTCCATTACATTTTTAATATATAAATATGATTTTTAGCCCAGAGTTTTTTTTAAAGACAAATAAATAGCTATAATTATCGAATATAATTGTGTCTATCTGAAAGGTCAACATAATTAACTATGCTGAGGAGTTTTAAGAAGCAGGGTTTTTTTGTTTTGTTTTGTTTTGTTTTGTTTTGAGGCAACGCAATACACTTCAAGTCACAATATTCAAGGAGTGAGCACATGGAGACCGCATTATTTAAACAGTGTGTTTCAAACCTCTGATTTCTTAAGCTATTGCTTAGAAAGCTCTGAAGAATGTCACCTAGTTTCTCCCTAATGAATATTTAAAGTCTCTTTTAGTAGACTGAATGAGAAGATTAGGAAAGAAAAAAAATTCTGTCATGTGGACTATTTGAAGTAAAAGTAGAATTACTGGATCTTTAACACAGCATAGGTAGAGTCATGACTTTTAGAATCCAGGTAAATTTTTCAATATAATTGTTACATAATTGTTAATAATATGCATGAAAAACAGAATGCCTTTATCCAGAAGTTACTTATGAAGTACATGCTCATTTTTTCTAAATAATAATTTAGATATAGAAGTATTCATAAAGAATAACACTCGTGATGATTAATTTTATATGTCAACTTGACTGGTCCATGAGGTGCCCAGGCATTAGGTCAAACATTATTCTGGGTGTGTCTTTGAGGGTATTTCTGAATGAGGATAACATTTGAATCAGTTGACTGAATAAAGCAGAATGCCCACCCTAATATAGGCAGACTTCATACAATGAGTTGAAGATATGAATAAAATGAAAAGCTGAGTAATAGAGAATTCTTTTTGCCTAGCTGTGTTAGAGCTGGAACATTGGTTTTTCCTGTCTTTGGCCTCAAATTGAAATCAGGTTTCCTGGATTTCCAGTTTGCTTACAGAAAGTCTTTGAACTTGTCAGCTTCCATAACTGCCTAAGCCAATCCCTTACAATATATATGTATACGTAATATATACAAATAATTATACATTATATGCATATACACACACTTTGGTTCTGTTTCTCTCAAGAAACATAATATTTAATTAATTTTGTTTGAAGAAAATCAATGCTAAAAATTAAAATGAAGATGAAATTCAAATTCCTTCCTATGACCAAAATGATTCACCCCCATAACCCTGTTAGCTCTCTATCTCATTCTCTCTCTCTCTCTTTTTCTCATTTGTTTCACTCCATCCACCTCGGCTTTCTTGTTCCTTGAATATGCCAGAGACATTATTGTTTCAGGATCTTTGTATTTCCACCAGGCATTCACAGATCAGGTATCTGATTTTCTGCTAAATATTAACAGGAGAAACACCACATGCTTCAGATTTTTATTCAAATGTCTTTTTTTGTTGTTGTAAGATTCTCCCTCATCCTTCTATTTAATATTCCAAGAGACTAACCAAGAATTGACTTAATTGTAACCCCCTATCTTTGCTGCTTTATTTTTTCTCCTTAATATTTATCAGTATATAATATATTATGTGTAATATGTGATAACATATATAGTAAATATTAGGTAGATCCATAGACACATAGATTTTAGTGGAGAGACAATAAACTATATTTACATCTACCTCAATCTATTCTATTTTCTTTATTGCTATATGCCTAGAAATGAGAACAGTGATTGACAATGAGTAGACACTAACAAATATTGAATAAATGAATGACTCCTCCATGTTGAAGCTATGTAGGAAACTATGTACAAAACTATATACAACAAACAACAGACATTTCAATAATTAAGAAACTAAAAGAACAGTAATGATGATATTGATTAAAACCAATTAATGTAATCCCACACATAAATAGTCTAATTAAGAAATACTAACTGATAATATCAATAGATGAAGAAAAAACCTTTAATAAAATCCAACATCCATTCATGATAACAACTCTCAGAAAAATAAGAATGGAAGGACACTTCAACTTGATTAAAAAAATTTTGACTAAAAAGTGTACAGCTAATATCATACTTAAAGGTGACAAACATGAAGCTTTCCTGCTTTAAACAAAGAAGTTCAAGGTATGCAATAAAACAAAGAAAGGAAACAAATGGCATACCAATTGGGAAGGAAGATATAAAATTGTCTTTGGGCACAGATGACATAATCATCTAAGTAGGAAATCCAAAAGCATCAACAAAACAATTCTTAGAATTAATACATGATTATAACAAGGTTGCAGGATATAAGTTTACACAAAAAGCACAGATGACATAATCATCTAAGTAGGAAATCCAAAAGCATCAACAAAAAAATTCTTAGAATTAATACATGGTTGCAGGATATAAGTTCACACAAAAAGCAATGGCTTCCTATATAACATCAATAAACACTGGAATTTGAAGTTAAAAACACATTACTATTTACATTAGCCCCATAGAAATGAAATATTTTGATATAAAACTTACAAAATGTGTATAAGAACTATGAGGAAAACTACAAAACTCTGATGAAAGATATCAAAGAAGAACCAAATAAATGGAGAGATAATTTGATGTGCAAAAATAGGAAGATGCAATACTGATTCTAAAGTTTTTATGGAAAGGCAGTAGACTGAGAACATCCAACTCAGTGTTGAAGGAGAAAAAGAAAGTTGAAGGACTAACACTCCCCAACTTGATGATTCACTACGAAGCTATAATAATCAAGAGAGTGTGATATTAACAGTAAATAAATAGTCAAATTGGACAATGGAACAGAAGAGACAATCCAGAAATACATCCACACAAATATAAACAACTGATCTTTGACAACAGAGTAAAGACAATATTACGGAACAGAGATAGTCTTTTCAAAAAATAATGCTGAAAAACTAGACATTCACATGGGGGAAAAAAAATGAGTCTAGACACAGACCTCATATCCTTCTCAAAAACTGACTCAAAAATAGATTGTAAACCTAAACGTTAAACTAAGTTATAATACTCTTGAAGATAATGTAGGAGAAAACCCAGACATTTCTGGTAATGGTAATGACTTTTTAGATATAACACAATGTATGGTCAATGAAAAAAATAATTGATAAGCCATACCTTGTTAAACTGAAAAACTTCAGCTCTGTGACAGACAATGTCAAAAGATTGAAAAGACAAACCATAGACAGGGAAAAAATATTTGTAAAAGATGCATTTGTTAAATGACTATTATTAAATATACAAAGAAATCTTAAATCCAATAATAAGAAAACAAGTAACCCAATTAAAAAAATGGACCAAAGACTTGAACAGACACTTTACCGAGGAAGATACGCAGATGGCAAGTAAGCATATGAAAAGATGTTCATCATCCTATGTCATTAAGAAACTGCCAATTAAAACCACAATGAAGTACCACTACAAACCTATTATGCCTTTGGATTTAAGTTTACCCTCAATGGCTAAAGTCTAGAATGCTGATAACACTAAATGCTGGTAAAGGTACTCTCAATCTTTGCTTTTGGGAATATGAAAGGATACACCCATTTTGGAAGACAGTTTGGCAGTTTCTTACAAAGCTTAACATACTCTCACTCTGTGATCCAGCAAGTGCACTTCCTGATATATACCTAGACAAGTTGAAAACTTAAGTCCACCCAAAATTCTGCTCACAGCTATTTATCATAGTTTCATTTGTAACTGCCAAAAATTAGAAGCAACCAAGATGTCCTTCAGTAAGTGAGTAGATGAATAAACTGTGATACATCCGGGCAATGGAATATCATTCAGCATTATAAAATAATCAGCTATCAGGCCATGAAAGACATGAGGAATCTTAAAAACATATTACTAAGTGAAAAAAGCCAATCCAGAAAGGCTACATATTCCAACTACAGGACATTCTGGAAAAGACAAAACTATGGAGACTGTAAAAAGATCTATGGTTACCAGGGGCTGGTTATGAGGGAATAAGAGATGAATAAGCAGAGTACAGATGACCAAACTATTGTGTAGGATACTACAGGGGTGGATGTATGTCATTGTACATTTGCCCAAACCCATAGAATATACATCAATAGTGAACCTTAATATAAACTATAGACTTGGAACAATTATAATTTATCAATATAGGTTCATCTGTTATAACAAATGTACTACTGCGGTGTGTAATGTTGATACTGAGGGAGCTTGTGCTTGTATGTGGGTGGAGAGTATCTGCCCTTCTCTCAATTTTGCTTCAGCCTAAAACTGCTCTACAGAATAAAGTCTAATTCACTAAAAAAAGAGAGAGAAGACAGAGAGACACTATTGAGAAGCCATCAACAGAGTATCATGATTTTAGTTTCAAATGGTGACTCTGCTTAAAAATTGTTTTCTCTTTGTTCTTTTATTCTCGTTTCCTCATTTTCCATTCCAAGTGATCAGAATTGTTTGTAAGTCTCTGATATAGCCTTTTAGAATATTGATAAGAATCTTATATGTAGAATCAATCAATTCCCTCCAAACTTTTTCCTATTTTTCCACAAATTCATTTATGTTGTATATAGCCTAGTAATTTAAACACAGTCAATATTTATTAAAATATTGATTGATTTTATAAGAGACTGATATACTTGTGTTCACTAATTCTATTGCTCAATACTAAATTATAAGTTAATACCCACATGAATTCTATACTGTGATGGTCTTATCCCACAAAGTACATTTTAAAATATTAGATTTAAAAATAAATCTTTATCAGTAAAATACAGTTATCTAAAGATCTTCTTATTTCTTTAAAACAATCTCAAAGAAGGTCTTTGCTTAAATTTTCTAGGTCTCATTTCTAGAATTTTGCATCACCAACTCCAAGATTGCATTACGTGCTTTTTAAAGATAACCCTAGCTCCATAAAGATATGTTATTATTGTTATAGAACAGTTCAGGATCATTTTATTTGCTTGTTTGTTTGTTTTATTTATTTATTTATTTTAACAAGTTTTATTTATTTGTTTATTTGTGACAGAAAGAGTGAGGCGGGGGATGGGGGGCAGGAGAGGGAGAGAGAGAATCTGAAGCAAGCTCCATGCTGTGCACAGAGCCCAACCTGGGGCTTCATCCTAGCTCTGGGAGATCACGACCTGAGCTGAAACCAAAAGTCCAACCCTTAACCGACTGAGTCACCCAGATTCATTTTATTTTTAGTTAAACAACTGAGTAATAATGATTTACTTCACAGGGAACCATACCAAGCTTCGGGATGCATGAATTCAAAACCGGTTCTTCGGCTTACTAGCTCTGTTGGCATAGGTGAATCACTTTACTTACTTCAGTCTGACGGATCGGAATAGGTTATTTCCAAAGTTCCTCCCAATGCTTAATGCTCGACTATTCCAGTTTAAGAGAACTGACATTTCTCGATACTAATCTTCAAACTGTATCAAAACACCATCAACCCAACATAATAATGTGTATTTGCTAGGTTTAAACATCCCAAAGTTTTTACAAAAGTTATTTTTTTTCTTCTGTAGCATTCCAGAATTAACAAATTTGGCCTACAGCAATGTAAAAAATAATACCAGAGAAACTTTAAAAGTGTGTTTTAATTTTCTTCCTTGGCTTGTCTGTTTGTCTTTGTCTTATGAAGAGCCTCACTTTTCTATCTTATTATAGATAAATCCTCTATCCTCTGTTCCTAGTTTAATATCATTATCTGCTAAATGTTGCTTTTTAAAATGTTTGCTGGTTCATTTTGGGGCCCTAAGTTAAGTAAGAATTGGAGAACTACAAAGTGTGGTTTAAATGAAGATGACTTGCTTTTGTACAAAATATTGAAACATCTGTAAATATTGTGGTTTTATAAACAAATAGAAATAAATCCTTTTCAACAAAGTTAACTTTTTTACAAAAATTTCTATTTCTAATAGAAAACACTGGTTAACTAGTATAACTGAATGGTTCTAAACAGCATCCAGTATTAATATATTTCTTATTATAGTGAGTTACTTTTATGGGCATAATGTTAGTTGACAGTGTGCTGAAGAAAAATAAAATGATATAAACCCTTCCCATAAATAAGATATAACCTGCTTGATGACAACAGTGAAAAATAACAATACATATGAATGACAGAAAATGATTAAGTGCCAAATGAATATTGTAGATATATAATTTTAGGCATTGGGAAAGGAACTTTTCACAATTGCCTTGGCCTAGGTTCTTTAGAAAGCAGACCCTGAGTTTTAGATTAAGTAGTGACCCTTTATTTGGGAGATATAAACTAGACTAGGATGATGAAAAAAAATAAGAAAAGAAAAGAAAAGAAAAGAAGACTCAGATGAAATGCTATGTGTGTGATAAGTAGCATGATAGTACTGGCTCTTTCTTCAAGGCAATCTCTGAGATACAGTAGGTCACTGGGAGCCATGTTTACCCAGCACAAGGGACATTAATAATTTGACAGTGAGGGGGAGCTACTCTCAGACGGATCCATGGGAGAGAGAAAGGGGAAGGAATTTATCTCCTATTTTCAGTCAAGCTTCACCCCAGGGAGAGGGGGCCAACTCCACATTTCTGGCTTCCATAATGGTGCCCCTGAAAGCCAGCTCAGTTCCCAGTATCCCAAGCTCCTAGGGGTCACCCGTGTCTGCAAGAAAAAGCAACTTAGCTTGGATGGTGTGCCAACTAAGAGAAAGGATAAGCCAGTTTAAGAAGTAAGTCCAAGAATATAACAGGTTTGAAAGGTCAGGGAAAACTTGTAAGCTTTGGGATAGGTAAAATTTGGACAGAATTTTTTTAAAAAAAGAGAATGTTCTGACAGGGAAAACACTGTAGGTAAAGTAGTAAAGAGAAGAATGCACATAGAACATTATAAACACACTGAGTAGCTACAGAGAAAGCTTTGGATAAAGAAGTGACTCAACAGAGGGTTTGGTGAAGAGTTTGGATGGGATTGATTGTTAGGCCGAAACATTTACATTTGACTTCCACAAAGGAAGCTCTGCTAATCTGTAAGTTAACTAGACATGTGATTGGTATGGGATATTTAGAGCATCAATCTGATAGTAGGGTAGAGGGCCAATTTGAGGAGTGAGAGTGGAGATGTCTTAAAACCTACCATTTATTAAATTAGCTTAATAGGATAGAAACTATGTTAAGCATTTTTATGTGTTATCTTATTTAATTCTATACCATAACAATTGTTTTTATTCCCTCTTAAAGATGATGAAAAGGAGGGCCTGAAGTTAAGTAACTTCTCAGAGCTAATAATAATCCCATCCTGCACTCAGATACAGACCAGCTATGAAGTTTATATTTTAACTACTAAACAACTGTCTAAAATTTTTATTGCACACTGTTTTCAATTTAATAAAATCCAAATAGGTATAGCATAAGATTTAAATGTGACATTCCCATTGTATTAAAGACTTACAAAAATCCCAGCTGTTGAGGTCAATGTACGAAACCCTGAAAACCTTCATATTCTAAAGTGAGGTAATGGGCCACCTATTCAGAACACTGTGATTTTATTTCTCTTAGCATCAGTGCATCACCCATACCCAGGTTACAGAAGAGAAGACCAGGAGCAGATTTGAAGTTGAATTTTGAAAAGCTCATTTGTCATGCCTTTCCCAGTACCCAACCTCCTCCACAGTGGTGAGTAGGGCTGTATGCCATTTCACCTTAGGTGAAGTCAGAGGGAAGGTTTGATGTGTGTGCTCCAGAATAAATAAGAAAGAGACAGATCTAGAAAGTCTGAAATTAAAGGGTTATTTATAGAGTGAGCATTTCAGGAGAAGTCCCTCTGGGATTGATCTATACATTCCCTGACAGAGAGCAACAGGTGTGATGGTCATGTGTCATTGTGGACATATGGATGAAAGCAAGTATACTCAAATAGGATGCATTCAAAAAGTTTTCCTGAGAAGAGGAAGATGACTTCAGCAGAGAGGGTATGGACATTAAGTGTGATAATGGAATGGGGGGTTGTAAGCGAGCAGCTGATAAAGGCAGCACCCACAGAGAACTTCAGCTGGAGGACCACAGTACAGAGTCTCTAAGGAGACCTGAGAGGGAGCTATGGACATCTGTCCCCTCTGATTGCAATTCTGCCACTTAAGAAGACATAAGAAAGGAAAGAAAGAAGGAAAGAAGGAAGGAAGGAAGGAAGGAAGGAAGGAAGGAAGGAAGGAAGGAAGGGAAAAGAAAGAAAAGAAGACGACTTCTTTTTTAAAAAAGATGACAACTTCTTTTTTAAAAAAGATTTATTTATTTGAGAGAGAGAGAGATCACGTGTTGGGGAGGGGCAGAGGGAGAAAATCTCAAGCAGGCTCCTGACTAAGCAGAGCTAGATGCGGGACTCAATCCCATAAGCCAGGAGATCATAACCTGAGCCGAAGTCCCAAGTTGGACACTTAACTGACTGAGCCACTCAGGCACCCTAAGAAGAAAAAGACTTCTTCTGTCCTTCACTGCTACTCCTCCTCCCTATTCTCCAAACCTGGAGATAGAACAGCACAAATAGAGTAGAATGAAGAAAAGAGAAATTGTCAACCACTACCTTCTCATCACATGGCCAATGTACATATTTGAGGCAGACCCAAGGAAGGGCAGTAAGAAATGCTTTAAATTGGCAGATAGTCTGAAGATTTTATACTAAATTGAACTGTTTTTGAAAATACCCGAAACACTGCAACTCTTCAAGATTTTATTCAAATGACTGGAGAGAAAGTAGACTGTAGATGGGGTCCAAGGAGGCAGTAGATATGAAAAAAAAGTGAAATTATTTTCTGCTAGCTCTCCTCAGAGACCAGAACTTTCAGTGACAACTAATATCCTAATTTACTTTTCTTATAGCTGCTTTTCTAGTACTTTTAAAACCATACTAACATATAAAATGCAAATAATATATATCTTCAATAAGATTGTAGATAAGATTAAAATTAATAGAAACCCTAACATTGTAATTTCACTTTGGAACTTAGTCTGCTGTATTAATTCCCATATAAGACAATGAGTATATATTACATATATACTGTACTGTAACAATTTCCATGTAGGACAATGAGCATATTGTATATTTTGGTGGGGGCAGTGATGTGTAATAGGAGAGAGAGAGGGCTGTTTTATACATATGACATGAAGGAAAAATGATTAGGAAAATTACTTGGAGTAATTTTCAAATTACTTTGAGTAAAAGGTAAAATCTAGACTAGTGGTGGACTATTATAATACATTGTGATACACAATCATATGTGAATTGAGCTTTTGAAGAAACATTTAATAAAAAGGAGACAATTTTTTTCAAAAATAGATAATAGTGAGTTTTTAGTAAAATGAGTTAAGGGAAAGAAAGTAAATGTTATATACTCTAGACAATTTTTTTCTAGTTTTTCGTGGTCATTCATCAAATGCTTGTACCATGGAGAAAGTGTTACGCTCCTTATAAATGCAACTTAATTCATCCTGTGCCACATAATCAGTTTATGAATTTTCGACTATAGATAATCCTTTTTATTATTTTATATAATTGTTTCAAATAATAGGGATTTCTGTTCCGTCATATTGTTTAGTAATTACCATATGCAATGTGTTCAGTTAACTTTCATCCTATTTCAGTTTTCCGTCCTCCCAGCTTTTCCAGTAGCTAAACCATCACATCCGTGTTTGGATCCATCACTAAACCATCACATCCATGTTTGCTCAAACTGTACACACAGACATACACTCAGAGAAACCCCTGGCTTCTAAGTCACAACAGGGTCTCATGAATGTTTTTTGTATGAATAGATGGATAAGTAAATGAATGAAAGAAGGAAGAAATTAACAATGTGTTTATATTTAACTCTCTCTATGATAATAAAAAGGTCATTCTAATTTAAATTCTTAGAGTCCATCTCAGGTGGGATAAGAAAAATGGAACAAATGTATAATTTCCACTGGCCATCTCTGTTCCTTAATGGCCATTCTTTTTGTGGCTTTTCTTCCCATAACTTCTGGGCCCCAACAACTATCTTCTTTTACCAATTATAGTGAATTCTGAGAAAGATAGAAAATTCTAAGTTCCACACTGATGTATTCCTTTCCATCTCTCCACGCTGAGAACACTGAATAGATGTTGAGGCAAGAGAAGATTTGCTATAGTGGCATTTTTTTTAACCTTCTTTTATTTATAGCTTAGACACATGATTCAGTATCTCTATTGGACAACTGTCTTTGTTTTTAAATTCTCACCATAGTATTCTTATTCTTTGATATTTCCAGATGCAATGCCCTATATTATTCCTTTTTTCAGCTGTTGTGTGCATACATGTGTGTCTGTGTGTCCATGAAGGGAATCATGGCTACGTGGGATGGGTATGAATGAGGAACAAAAGAGCAGAATGATAACTTGGGAAGGAAAAGGGAAAATGTGCTGGTGGGAGCTTTCCAGACACTGAGCTGTTCCAAAATTCTGCAAATCAACTATTTTCTGTGACATTTTCCTAATTTTCAGATATCCGTGATAAGTCTAAGAGCCCTTCATTCCTTCCCATCCTTTCGTTAATTATAACTAATATTAATGATAATAACAGCATGCATTATGTGTTTGCTTTATGCAAGTCTTTACTAAGTGCTCTGCGTGCATATTCAATTCCCACAACAAACCTTTGAGGCAACTGCTCTGGTTCTTTTTGTTTGTTTTTGTTTGTATTTTTTTAAATTAACATGTAATGTATTATATGCCCCAGGGGTATAGGTCTGTGAATAATCAGGCTTACACACTTCACAGCACTCACCATAACACATACATTTCCCAATGTCCATAACCCAATTACCCTATCTCTACCCACCCACGCCCCTCAACCCTCAGTTTGTTTTGTGAGATTAAGAGTCTCTTATGGTTTTATTCTCATTTTACAAATAAGAAAACTGAGGCAAGAAACATTAACGAACTTGCCTGAGGTCACTCAAGAATGTAAAGAGTAAAGCCAGATTAAGAACCTACTAATTTTTGTGATTTTGATTTTAATAATCATGTTCTTAAACACTTATAATACAATTGATTTTTTTCTGTTAGGCAGAACCTGTCTCCACTTGGTTAAAAAAAAAAAAAAAAAAAGAGGTTTGGAGGAGAAAAACTATCCAGTGAAAGGAAATGAGTATCTTCTACCCTCCAGAGCAACCTCTGGAACGCAAGGAAGAGCCCTCTGCCACACCCAATCTGATACCAAAACAGAATTCTCCTTAATACTTGAAATTCTCTTTTTACATTTTGAACTATAAAGATGAGTAAAGATATAGCGCCTGTTCTGGGTTTAATTTTACAAACTTTCGGCTTTTACAAATCTAAGGAAAAAGATGATATTGCAAATGGCTTTTATAGAAACGTCGTTCCTTTTTGGTTGAAGTCTGCCACCATGTGGCTACTTTGAAAAACAACATTTTTAGACGTTCTTTTTTTTAAGCATTTAGATCTGTCTGGGAGGGAAGACCGCAGGGTGTTAATTTAATCAGCGTAAAGAGCCTGTTTGTGGGAACATTATTACTGTGTAAAGCACTATTTATCCCTTACTACCTGCTTTTGAGGTAGATACATATAACTTGTCTATGGCTTGCATGT
Source organism: Lontra canadensis (assembly GCF_010015895.1). Taxonomy (NCBI): domain Eukaryota; kingdom Metazoa; phylum Chordata; class Mammalia; order Carnivora; family Mustelidae; genus Lontra; species Lontra canadensis. Next base: position 83,771,456 of record NW_022630995.1, on the reverse strand, counting down.
ACTGTTTCCTTCATCCGTCATTGAGTACTGACTGACACAAGCTCTGGGTAGGGATCTTTAGATTCCAAATGGGTCTCTAATGTCAAAGAACTGTAGCATCTGTGATCTGTAGCATCACATTACCACTACATGTCAGAATTGGATTTTAACCCGCTTCTGCCTCACACTGAAACTAGGTATAGAGGGGCCTAACCTTTTTTTCCCCAATGACTTTAAGTTTCTAGGCATTTTTTAGTATATTAATTATATTTGTCAAATAACCAAAATATCTAAGATTCATTTTACTAGGTTGACATAAACTAATAGTAGTACTAGTTTTAGTATAGTATAGTATGAATAGTGGAAGGACAAATATCATCTTTTTAAGAGCTAGTATCTGAGGATTTCAAAGTTGTTGTTGTTGTTGTTGTTGTTTTTTCACATTATGTCAAACCAAAACAAAACCAAATGAAAATAACACCCAATTACCATATGAACTTGGTATCAACAAATACATATATTGTGTTTGTGTCGTGAACTTCCTACTAAAATAAGAAATCATTTTCACTATTTAAAATAGTATCAATAATACAATTAAGAGCAATCTACAGCAATCTACATTAATTAAGGATTATTACTAATTGTTAAGATTTATGTTTTGGACCCGCGAAACAAATCTTGTAAGGTGTGGTTGCCTATTTCTTATCCTCAGAATTATCTATACCATGAACCACAATGGTCCCCCACATTTCATAGAATGACATCATTGAAAGATTCTATTTCTATAAGATCTAATTATATATGTTTTACTTTTCACTGTAAACATTATTTTAATTGTTGAACAATTAAGGTAAAGGATCAGTCAAGGAAAAGATAATGTACTTTACCTAAAGCTTTTCCTTTTTCTCTTCTCTTTCTTTTCCGAGAAATTTGCGTACTTTGTTTTTATAAGTCACACCAAAAAAATTACCAAATCTGAGACTTGCTGTTCTGATTTGATCTTCCACACTTTTAAGCCCATGCTTAAAAACTTAATGTACAATCCTCTTAGTATTTGCTATACTCAGGATTAAAGTTGATTTGACACCAGAGACATCAATTTCCCTCATTTTCTGTAGTAAAAAAAAAATCCATTTTTGTTGCCCCTTCCTTGTATTCAATTTATACTACAATTTTCTATAACTGTCTACAACCATCATAGGAAAGTGATCTTGAAAGCTGCTTACATTGCAGGTAAAGAAGCTTCTCACAATTCAGGTGGGGAGGATAGAATTAGTAATGATATACTTTGTGCTTATTCACATGATATACGTTTGCTAAATATTTACTTTCCAATGGTATTGATTGTCCTAAGTACTAGGGAAAGAGCTTCATTATGTTACAGTTTCCATCCACATGAAGCTGATGTTCTAGTGGATCAAACAGATGGTCAACAGGTAAACAAATAGAATAACTTCAGGTAGTGACAAGTGCATTAAAGAATATTAAGCACAAACTCTAATAGTGAATGCCTGTTGGAAGGCAATGTTAATTATGGTAATTATATAAGGGATTTCTGACCTGCTGGAGGATTAAATGGTAGGAAAGAGTGAGTTATAGAAGCCTCTGAGAGGAGGGCATTAAACTAGAAAGAATTAGAAAGTTAAAAGGATCTCATTTGGTTTGTGGGGTAGGAAAAGAATAAATGAAACAAGATGGGATCAGGAGGGAGACTCTTAATCTCACAAAACAAACTGAGGGTTGCCGGGGTGGGGGGGGTGGGGGTGGTTGAGTTATGGACATTGGGGAAGGTATGTGCTATGATGAGTGCTGTGAAGTGTGTAAACCTGGAGATTCACAAACCTGTTCCCCTGGGGCTAATAATACATTATAAGTTAATAAAAAATGATAAAAAATGATCTAATTTGGGGTGGTTGGGGTTGTGGGGAGACAAGGTAATTGTATCAAAGAAATAAATAGTGCATACATTGGCTTAACATGTGGTTTTTTTGCTTTACTAGTCACTTTGTCAATTGTTTTAAGGAATTCAACACTAAAAGACTGGACTGTCATTAAGAATTATATAGACCAATATATTTCAAAGTACTTCTCAAAGTTTTTCTCACAATTGAATGTACTTGGCATCATGTAAAAATGTAGTTTTGATTCAGTAAGTTCTGGTACTCAGGTAGTTGCTCCAAGATTGTTTTCTGATAAAACTCCATTTGCCAGTGCTACTGCTCTGTGGATCCTTTTTGACTGTAGGCTCTGTGGTTCTCCATCTTTATGTGCATTTCTTAAAGGTGAAGATTTGGGTTTCTACTTCTGAGTTCCTTTTTCCATCAGATACAGAAATATGTATTTTTTAAAATTTTATTTATTTATTTGACACACAGATTGAGAGAAAGAGAGATCACAAGTAGGCAGAGAGGCAGGCAGAGAGAGGGGGAAGCAGGCTCCCTGATGAGCAGAGAGCCTGATGTGGGGCTTGATCCCAGGACCCTGAGATCATGACCTGAGCTGAAGGCAGAGACTTAACCCACACCCAGGTGCCCCCAGAAATATGTATTTTAACAAAGAATTCCATGTAATTTTGATAAAGATGATCCATGTACAGTGTTGTGGAAAGCACAGAATTGAACATCATAAACTCTAATATTCCTTTTTTCTCTGATATTTATTTTCAGAAACATTTAGCAATATCATGAAGAACTACTTTGTCCCGGCCTATACCAGTGAATATTCATCCAAATAATATTTATTGAATATTTACTCAATAAATATTGCTAGGTGGCTTTTGCCTTCAAGAACTACACAGTTGGAGATAAGTAGCTCCAAGAATACAGCAGAATTAATAAGAATATGGATTTTAGGGGTGCCTGGGTGTCTCAGTGGGTTGGGCCTCTACCTTCTGCTCAGGTCATGATCTTGGGGTCCTGGGGTAGAGCCCCGCATCGAACTCTCTGCTCAGCGGGGGGCCTGCTTCCACCTCTGCCTCTGCCTGCCTCTCTGCCTACTTGTGATCTCTCTCTGTCAAATAAATAGATAAAATATTTAAAGAATATGGATTTTAGAAGCAGACAAGCCTATTAGCCTGAGATGTATGAGCATGAGATGTATGAAGGCTACTTAAACTCTCTGATTACTCTTTTGGTATTCTCATCTACAAAATGAGTATCAATATTCTACAATCTTATGTAAGGATTAAATGGCATGATCTACGTGAAGTGATCAGTATACTGTGTAGCATAAAGTGAGTACAGAAATAGTATTGGGTCATTGGGTATTGGGAATCTGAAGATACTAACGATTATTTTTAATTTTGTTGAATATGGTAATGACAACCTGGATATGTAAAACTCAATAGCCTTTAAGAGTTAGAGATTAGAGGGGTAAATGTGTTGAATCTTATGAATGAAATTATATAGCTGACATTTCTACCTGACAAAACTTGAAAGAATTTTTTTGAAGAGATAGACAAGATTAGGAAAATGCTGATTATTTTTTCAGCCAAGTGACAGGTAATATCTATATTTTTATGTACCTTTTTAAAATTTCCATTAAAAATTAAGAAAAGCATATTCAGCAAGCCAAAGTTGAATATAATAATTCTAGTACTTATTCACTTCTGTGGAGGGTAAGAGCAGAATTGAAAACTCTGTAAAATCGAAGGTAATGTCCAAAAATGAACTATTTAATATAGCTTAAATTTACTAAAAATTTTATTTAAAATTTTTATATGTTATATATATAGTTTCCTATTTTTGCTTACAAACAAAGTTGAATTGAAATTCAATTACAGAATTGAATTGAATTGGAATTCAATTACAGAATTGAATTGAATTGAAATTTCAATTACAGAATTGAAAACTCTGTAAAATCGAAGGTAATGTCCAAAAATGAACTATTTAATATAACTTAAATTTACTAAAAATTTTATTTAAAATTTTTATATGTCAAATATATATTTTCCTATTTTTGCTTACAAACAAAGTTCTATGTTTTTTTTTAAGATTTTATTTATTTATTTGACACAGAGAGAGAGAGAGAGAGATCACAAGTAGGCAGAGAGGTAGGTGGGGATGGAGGGAGCAGGCTCCCTGCTGAGCAGAGAGCCCTTTGTGGGGTTCAATCCCAGGACTCTGAGATCATAGCCTGAGCAAAAGGCAAAGGCTTAAGCCACTGAACCACCCAGGTGCCCAAGTTCTATGCTTTTGAGGAAAATTTCAATTTATTTTATTTTTTAATATACAGATTCTAGGAGTACCTGAGTGGCTCAGTAGGTTAAGCAGCTGCCTTCAGTTCAGAGCATGGTCCCATCAGTCTTCCTGCTCAGTAGAGAGCCTGCTTCTCTACCTGTTGTTCCCCTGCTTGTGCTCTCTCACTCTCATTCTATCTCAAATAAATAATAAAATCTTTAAAAAATAATAAAACAAAATACAGATTCTGAACCTGTCCATGGAAAGAGCCTGGAGAGAGTAACATCCAGAAGCAATGAGCACATGTACACAGAAACCTTTATTTCTAAATATATTTCACATTAAAGGGAGCCAGAGTCCCATGGGGAAATGGCAGATTAGGGTATCAGGAGGGAAAGTGTAAAGTGAGACTTGACATCTTGAAGTACCAGAAACTAAGGAAGCACCAAAGGAAGAATGTCAAAAGGACAAAGAAACCAGTTTAATGGGCTCCCACTGCCCAAATTTGGGACATTTTAAGCAAAGAAAATAATAGTAAGTGTATTTGATTATAAAATACTCTACTAGTTAAATGCATATGTTCATAATGATACTTGTAGACAGAGGGGAATTGAAAGGGGTGGGGGAAAGGAGGGAAGAGAAGAGAAATCTATTTTTCCACCACCTAGAGGGACTATTATAATACTTTAATATAAAAATTCTTAATTAATGATTAAGTACTAGCACTTACTCTGCCTTTTGGAGAAAATGTAGTACATCTCAAGTTGGTGAAGGAAAGATTTTATTCTAGAAGTATTCTCAATAATAAATGTAAAGAGAGCAATAGATTTAGAAAAATCACTTTTAGTGACACCCAATGAAATAGTCAATTCAGGCAAGGATCATCTATGGATGCTGAAGTGGTTCCAAACTATTACTTTAAAGATTGCATGCTAATTCAAAAGGATAATTAACATTTTTTTTATAATTAACTTTTATAATGGATGGATCTGGTAGTCAACACCTTAACTTATCAAATTTAGCATCACTAATACCAAGAAATATCTGATATTATGTGCCCCCTATTGTGATGCATTATGATGAAACAGTCTGGAAATAATGGAACCTTTAATCTGTTTTCCAGTAGAGGTAAAATAAAGGGATAGAGAAATAAATATCAACAACATGACAACAAACAAATCAGAAAAATCCCAAAGAAAAATGGTCTTGTCTCTTTAATGGTCAACGACTTGAGACTTCTGGTTTCTAGTCCAAGCATGTAAGGAGCTTGGAAGTCACCACTTTGTCTTAACAAACAAAAAGCTAAACAAACTGAAAAATCAACAATTCCTCTTGGATCCATCAGAAGTGAGGTCACAGGGCAAATTACTGCCGTCAAAAATGGAAAGACAAAAGGGCTTGCAGATACAGAGAATCATAACTTACCTGAGCAGAAACTTACTGGGAGCCAGTACCAGGATAAAAAAACCTAAACTCTAGTTGAGGAATTGTTGGAGGCTCAGTGTGGACAAGTCTGAGAGTTAAAAACTCCAGGGATTCCCAGTCATAGGGAAGTCCCCACCCACTTAAGAATTTTACCTTCAAGGTTTGACCTGGTTCTCACGCAAATATTGGAGAAAAATCTCTTCACCTTTAGCCAGGGGCGTGGAAAAGCAACCAGTTTTGAAATATACCAGAGCATTCTGTTCTTAACAAAGCTTGCCCTCAAGATAAACTATTTTACCAGATCTTAACCACAGCAATTTTTTCAGTGCCTAACTGACCAGGAAAAGGGATATAACTCAACTCTACCCCTTTCTGACTATCTGTAATGGACTTAATAGGGTTCTCCTAAAATTCATATGTTGATGCCCTAATCTGCAATGTGATTATATTTTGAAATAAGGCTTTCAGAAGGTAATTAGGCTAAATGAGGTCATAAGGGTTAGGTCCTACTATAAACTGAATACTTATGTCCCCCCAAAATTCCTATCTTGAAACCTAATCCCTATTTGGAGAATTTGGAGAATTTGTCCTTATAAAGGAGGCCCCACGAAGCTCTCTTTTTATTTCTGCCATGTGAGGACACAGCAAAAAGTGATTGTCTACAAACCATGACAAAGGCTCTCATCAGACATCAAATCTGTCAGCATTTTAATCTGGAACTTTCCAACCTCCAGATTGTGAGAAATGAATTTCTGCTTATGAGCCATCCAGTCTATGGTATTTTTGTTATAGCAGTCTTAACAGACTGAAGTGGGTTCTAATTCCATAGGCTTTTTGGTCTTGTCAGTAGAGGAAGAAAGAAAGAGATCTCTCTCCATGTGCATGCACTGAGGAATGGACAAAGGTGAAAACAAATCTCGTTTTCAAAAGGCCAGATGGCCTTCACCTGAAGCCTTGAGAACAGGACCACTTTATGAGACTTGGAGGTAGGACTACCTGGTAGAAACATGGGGATGGAATAAACTGGAGTCATGGGGAAGGGACCACCCAGTAGTGCCTTGGGAGCAGAATGGCCTGGCATAGCTGCAGGGGCAGAACCCTCTCTCTCTTAGAGCCATGAGGTAATACGGCCATCCCAGCTGGCCTAGAGTGCAGAGCATCATACCACAGAGGATTATTCTTAATTCTTAAGATCTAATGAAATTTGCCAAAAAAAAAAAAAAAATGTGTCTTGCTAGGTTTTAGAGTTGCTTGGTAACTCATATTTCTCCCTTTGGAATGAGAATGTCTATCTTATGCCTATCCTATCGTTGTAATTTGAAAACATGTAACTTGTTTACTTTCACAGGTTCACACTTGGAGAGGAATTTTACCTCAGGATAAATTGTACCTTAAGTCAGCCATGCCTGATTTAGATGATATTTAGACTAGATGATATGAGACTTTGGAGTTTAGGTTCTACTCTTGATGCGGGAATGAGCTAAGACTTTCAGGGCTGTTGAAATGGAATGAATGTAGTTTACATGTGATGAAGACTTGAATTCTAGAAGACCAGGGACTGAATGTTATGAACTGAATTTTGCCCCCCCACAATTCATATGTTGAAGCTGTAATCCCCAATGGGATTTTATTTTGAAATAAGGATTTTAGAAGGTAATCAAGGTTAAATAAGGTTGGGATCTCATCCAACAGAATTGGTACCTTAAGAGTAAGAGCATTCTCTCTCACCCTTACGCTCTGCATGTGTATGTGTACATGCACCAAAAATAGGCCATGTATGGACATAGAAGGCAGCTATCATTAGGAACGAGTAAACCAGAATCTTTAACAGACTTCTAAGGCTCCAGAATATCCAGGGATCCAGGTTCAACCAGGTACCAGGAACCAGGTTCAACCAGGGAAGTTCACTTGATCCTTAATGTCCAAGGATTTTTGGGGGAGGTAAGTCAAGCAGGCATGAAACACCTGCATAACTGACCCTAGCTACTCAGTCTTCAGGCCCCCAGATGTCAGTCTGATACAGCATGACCCATGACTTCTGGGACACAAAAACCGGAACTCACTGTAAATCATATTGTTAGCATAAACTGATCAAACTTAAACAGTGTGGTCCTAGACTTTGAGCATACAAAATCACTATCATCAGATAGGATATTATAAGCTCTTGGAGGTTATCTCCCAGTGGTTGGGTAACAACCAGGCCCTTCTGAAGACAAACCTTTCTTCGGAATGTGCAGGGTTTGAGTGATCTTCATCTGTTGACGATTAACTCGTCAACAAATTAACTCTTTACCGCATGGTTATTAAGGTAATGCTGTCCTCATTGAATGTGCTAGAATGTGTTCCATCTGCTTTTAGTTTTGGAAGATACTTTGTAGAATTAGTATCATCTCTTCCTTAAATGTTTGATAGAATTCACCAGTGAAAACATCTGGCTCTGGGGTTCTCTTTTGTGGAAAGTTATTCATTATTGATTCCTTTTTTTTTTTTTAACAGATATAGGCCAATTTATTTATTTCTTTGTATTAATTCTGATAATTGGTATCTTTCAATGAGTTGGTCCATTTTATCTAGTAAATAAAATCATGGGCAGGAAATTATTTGGCATTCTTTTGTTGTCTTTTTGGCACTCACAGAACCAGTAGTGATAACTCCTATTTCATTTCTAATATTGATAATTTATGTCCTCTTTTTTCTCTTTTAGACTGGTTGAATGTTTATCAATTTCATGAATTTTTTCAGAGAACCAGCTTTTGGTTATGCTGATATTCCCTATTTTGTCTCTTTTCAGTTTCACTGATTTCTGTGTCATATTGTATTATTTTCTTCTGCCTCCTTCAGTCTTCAGTTGCTATTCTTTCCCTAGCTTCTTAGGGTGGAAATTTAGGTCACTGATCTTATTCTTTTCTAGTACATGAATTTAATGTTACATTATTTGTTACATAATGCTACATAAATTTTCTTCTAAGCACTGATTTTATTACATCCTACATATTTTGATATTATATTTTCATTTACATTCATGTCAAAATAGTTTAAATTTCCCTTGAGACACTTCTATGACCCATGTATTACTTCAAAGTACCTTGTTTAATTCCAAATATTTGATAATTTCCTAGCTATCTTTTTATTTTGATTTCTAGTTTAATTTCATTGTGACCTGAGAAAGATGTATGATTTCTATTCTTATAAATTTGTTAAGATGTCTTTTATGACCAAGAATATGGTATATTTTTTACAAATGCCATGTGAGCTTGAGAAAGTTTTTCAGCTATCATTAAATAGAACATTCTGTAAAGTTCAATTTGATCATGTTGACTGTTAGTGGTTTTCAGGTAAACTGTAACATTAGTGTTTTTATGTTTCTGAGATTTATCAACCACTGGGAGAGGTGTGTTGAAGACCCCAACTATAACACTTGTTTGTCTGTTATTCCTTTCAGTTATATTACTTGTTGCTTCACATCTTTTGATACTTTGTTGGTAAGTACACACATGTTTAAGACTGTGATAACTTCTTGAAGAATTAATTATTAGTTTATTTTTAATTATTACTTTAATTATTATTACTTTATTAGTACACGGTGCCCCTCATCATCCTTGATAATTTTCCTTGTCCTGGAGTCTGCTCTTTCTAAAAGTCATACATGTATTCCAGTTTTCTTTTAATCATTGTTAACACTGTGTATACTTTCCTCCATCCAGTAATTTTAACCTTGCTGAGTTTTTATATTTAGAATGGGTTTCCTATAGACGACGTGTAGTTTCTTTCACTCTGACAATCTATGTCTCTTAACTGGTGCATTAAGACCACCATCACTTACATTGATTATTGATTGAGCTAGAGTAATATCTACCCTGTATGTAACTTTTTATTATTTCTTACATTTGTTCTTTGTTTACTTTTCCCTGTCTTTTTCTGCTTTCTTAGGATTCCATTAAGCTTGTTATATAATTTGAGTTTTCCCTCCTTTCTTGACATATAAATTATGCTATTTAAAAAATGTTTAATTTTCCTGAGAGTTTGAAATATATATTTAAATTATTCAAAGTCACTTCCAAATAATACTATACCACATCATGTGTAAGATGGCTTATCCTATGAAGAGTATTCACAATTTTTCCATCCTTCTCTTCCCTTCCCATTTCTGTCACTCATTTCACTTATCTATATACTATAATCACCAAATACCTTGTTACTACTATTCTTATAAACAGCTATATTTTAGATCTATTAAGTAAGAAAAATAGAATATTTTATTTTCATTCATTCATTCATTCATCCCACAACCTTTTTCTTTATGTAGATCTGAGTTTCAGACTCACATTATTTTCCTCTCCTTAAAGAATTTCTTTTAAAATTTCCTTCAGGACAGGGGTTCTGAGGGTGAATTCCCTTAGTTGTGGTTGTAATACATGTGGTGTGTATGTACATACACGAGACAAAGACACAGAAAGTCCTTATGTTCTTTGGAAGGACATCCTTCTGAAGGGTAATCTCATTGGATATAGAATTCTAGACACTTTTTTTCTTTCAATAATTTGAGTATTTCATTTTCCTCTTCTTGTTTGTATGATTTCTGATATGACATTCATAGTGATTCTTTTTTGTTGTTGTTTTGTTTGTTTAGTAGGTAGAATATTTCCTCTCCCTCCCTTCTGTCTTCTTTAAAGATTTGCTTCTTTTTCTTTGGTGTTCTATAGTGTGAATAAATGCCTGGGTATAGTTTTAATTTGTTTATTTATTTGTTTTATATTTATCCTGTCTTATTCTCTGAGATTCCTGGATCTATAGTCTGGTGTCAGCTATTAATTTTGAAGCTTTTCTGTCTATTATTACTTCAAATATTTCTTATGCTCCATAGTGTCTCTTTCTTCTTCTGGTATTCTTAATACATATATGTTAATTTTTGAAATGTCCCAAGTTCTTGGAGTTTGTCTTTCTTTCTTTCTTTCTTTCTTTCTTTCTTTCTTTCTTTTTTTTACTCTTTGCATTTCAGTTTGGGAAGTTCTATTTTCCTGTAGTAAAGCTCACTGAATCCTTCCTCAGTGTTTCCATACTGATGAGAGCTTTAAAGAATGAAGAAGGGGGCGCCTGGGTGGCTCAGTGGGTTAAAGCCTCTGCCTTCGGCTCGGGTCATGGTCCCAGGGTCCTGGGATCGAGCCCCACATCGGGCTCTCTGCCCAGCAGGGAGCCTGCTTCCTTCTCTCTCTCTCTCCCTGCCTCTCTGCCTACTTGTGATCTCTGTCAAATAAATAAATAAAATCTTAAAAAAAAAAAAAAAGAATGAAGAAGGTATTCTTCATTTGTGTTACTATGTTTTTGATTTCTAACATTTCCTTTTGAACTTTCATAGGGTTTCCACCTGTCTGCTCACATTAACCATCTCTTCTTGAATATGGGCTAGTGTTTTCAGATGGAGCACTTAACACGCAATTCATAGTTATCTTAAATTGTTTTTCTGATAATTCCAAAATTTGTGTCATATCTGAGTCTGTTACTAGTGTGTGCTTGTCTCTTCAGATTTTTTTTTTCTTGCTTTTTGGCATCCTTATAATTTTTTGTTCAGCATGAGTCATGGTGTATTAGGGAATAGGAACTGAGGTAAATAGGTCTTGGGTTGAACATGTATGCTAATCTGGGTAGAAGTTGAGCAGTGATTAATATTTGCTGTGGCTATATGTGCCAGTGGCTTTAAATTATTTTGTATCATGTTATTATTTTTGTCTCCCTCCTTCACTTGGGGTTTCCTAGGTACTCCCTCCTCAGAGTATGTCTGCAGCTTGCAGCTCTTTCTTTTCTTTTTCTTTCTTCTTCTTTTTTTTTTAATTTTGTTTATTTATCTGACAGAGAGAGAGATGATAAGTAGGCAGAGAGGAAGGCAGAGAGAGAGGGGGAAGCAGGCTCCCTGCTGAGCAGAGAGCCTGACACCGGGCTCCATCCCAGGACCCTGAGATCATGACCTGAGCCAAAGACGGAGGATTAACCCACTGAGCCACCCTGGTGCCCCTGAGATCTGAGTTTCAGACTCACATTATTTTCCTCTCCTTAAAGAATTTCTTTTAAAATTTCCTTCAGGACAGGGGTTCTGAGGGTGAATTCCCTTAGTTGTGGTTGTAATACATGTGGTGTGTATGTACATACACGAGACAAAGACACAGAAAGTCCTTATGTTATGTGTATGTACATACATACATACACACCTTATGTGTATGTACATACACGAGACAAAGACACAGAAAGTCCTTGAGGCTCTTTCAACTATATTCTGCTATCATTACACTGGAATCCAGCGGGTGTGGGGCTAGAATGTGGGACAAAAGAACCATCCTGTCACGATTAAATCTTGGTCTTTCAGTGAGCCTGTAACTCTGAGCTAAGACCTTGATGGTGCTTCTGAAGTTAGCTTTTCCCCCACCACCTTAAGTTAAACTGGAAGGCAAGAGATAGCTGGAGTGGGAAAAATTCCCTTCCCTTATCCAGGATAAGGCTCTGGGTAGTCTTTTCCTCATGAAAAGTAGGCCTTTGTTATGAAGAATGCTCTAGGCAGATTTCACAATGATTATTCTTCCCCTCTTTCAGCTAACTTCACAAGGTCAGAGAGCTTTTATGTTCACTGTGAGAACCTAGTGAAGCTCCTGGAAATAAAACCTGTGAAAGTGTGGGGGTCATCCAAGACGGCAGCCCCCTTGAGCTTCTTACTCTCACACTACCCTCCCTCAGCCTCCAGCAATTCTTCAAAATTACCATCTAAGTATCCTTCTCAGTTTACGGCTTCAGCAGTTTCTGATCCAGGTGAGCAGATCTCAGAGGTGACTCTCCAGATTTGCCTGTCTCTCCATTTTTCAGAGCAGCAAGTTTCCTGGTAATCTTGGTCTCTGAGGTGTCCAAGAAAAGTCATGATTTTCAGTTTGTTCTCCCTTTTCCTGTAGTCATAGGACTGACAACTTACAAGTTCTTTATACATTGGAGTTTGGAGTGGAACTCTCACATGATCACATTTATTGTGGTGCTCATCAGGCTTCTTTTTATGAGACAGAAGCATCTCTGTGATTTCATCACATATAGAAGATTTCCATGGAGAAAAGCTAATTGCCTAGGGTCTTCTAATTTAGGTTTATCAAACAAATAAACAGTGTACATAAAAGTGTCATCAAACATTTTACATTCAGAAAGCTGAATATCTCTTCATCTAGTGCTATAGCCTCTGGGTTTAGGAACTGTGCTGTTTCAATTCTCCATGGATTAATAAATACTTAACAACTACGTTTATGGTTCCACTTGCGTTTTGCAAATGTTCTCTGCATACCTAGTTCACCCAAGTTAGGATCAACTGGCTGTCAATGAAAGAAATATCAAACCCCTTCATGAACGGTCACCATCTGGGTAGTTATCACATAAACGGTGTAAACTGAAATATACCATCTTGGTAAAGCCCATATGAATGTTACTCCAAACTGCACTAATGAAGGGCTGTAGAATGGCTACACATAGATACCAGGTAACTTCTCTGCAAGAAAAGAGTATTTCAGATCCAAGTGTCTGTAAAAGTGTGTGCGACATTTGTTTACTGCTGGAGTGGAAGATACAATTTTAGTTGGGAGGCAAGCAGTTTTGAGAATAGAAGGCAGCTATATTTTTTGGAGCTGTGTGTGAAGTTCTGGTTTTCATGTCCTGTTGTAGTATTTTGCTGACTGCCAGATCATTTGCACACAGAACTTGTAGACAAGCTCCAGAAAATGGTTCAAAACATGTTTCAAACAAAGAAAGTAAATGATCTGTGTCACCAATTTCATTCAACTTCATCAACCATTTTTCCAGTTGACCTATGCTGCACCTCATCTTGATGCCTTCAATACAGTGCTCTTGGCACTTGATGGTCCTTCCTTATAGCTTATCTGGTCATAGAGCAAACCTGGTTTCCACCCACTCCCTTACCACCATTCCATTTTATATGAATTACTCTTAATTAACAAAAGTATTTAAAAGATTGTCCAAAGCTGGGGTGGGGACATACTGAATATATCAAATAAACAGCAAATACTGTAATTAAGTCTTTATTTGAAACTTAAATGTGTTACAATATTGAAATTGATATTACTTCTGCCCTCCATTTTCTAATCTGAAATAATAATATTAATAAATATTAATTTATTGTGAACTCTAAAGTGCCATGCAAACCAAGATATTAACTCTTTCCAATGCTTTAGTACCGAAAAAATTTTTACAATAGAGCTTTTATCCCCTCAAATGTTTTAATTAGAAACTATTTCTCATTATGAAAGGGTAACAAGAAAGATATTAGTGAATTTAAACAATGAAATACAGCTACTGTTTTGTGATTTTTGTTCTTACGGAATGTTGTAGGTAGACTCAAGGGTGGCCCTCATTATCCATGCCCCCTGATGTTCTTGTTTTGTCTAGTACTTTTCCTTTTAGTGTGGGTGGGACTTTTGAATTGTTTCTAATTAATAAAATATGACAAAAGTGACACGATGTGCTTACTAGATTATGTGTATATATTATAAAATAGTGTAACTCATTTTCCTAGAAGATTCTCTTGCTGGATTTGAAGCAAGCGGTCATATTGTGAGCTACCACGTAAAGGAGATGTGGCAAGAAGCTAAGGATGACCTCTGGCCCACACTCTGGCAAACTACAAGGAACTGAATTTTACCAACAAGACTGTAAGTTAAAAAGTCAGGCCTCTCACAGTCAAGTCTCAAATGAGATCACCACTTGGCTGACACCTTGATTGCAGTTTTGTCACACCCTAAGCTAAGCTGTGCCCAGAATCCTGACCCAGAGAAACTGTGAGGTAATAAATGTGTGTTGTGGGAAGCCACTAAGTTTGAGTACTATCATTAAACAGTAGCAGATAAATAATACACTGAGTTTTACAATGTTCTTTTTTAAAGACTGAATACAACTTCTGTGGATGATTTTATTCATTTGCTCTAAATGAACACTCTTGTCAAATTTTGTCATATGATGGGAATAATAACTAACATTTATTAAACTCTTCCTAGGTACCAGCATGCACTATCCACATTATGGGTATTGTCTCATTCATTCTGTTTTCCAGCATGGAAGATCTGTCTCTCCATCATCATCTATTAAATCAATCAATCAATCTGAAAATCACAGTGTACTTCCAATACAGATAGAAAAAAAAAAAACTTAATTCTCAGAAATATCTGGTGGACTGTAAGGATTAGAATTCACTGAGCACAAAACTAATAATACAGAATTATTGAAAACAAACACAAGTATCCATAAACTCTGGCAAAATTATGAAAGATATAAACAATTAAATCAGCATGACACTTAGATCTTCTCATTCATCCTTCTTAATAACATCAATTTAATATCTTGAGTTATGAAATTATATGATAAGTATAATCATCAAAAAGGGATGAAAAACAAAGAGACAGATTTACCATTTGCAAACCTTAGTCTCCAATAAGGCAATAATCCAACCACCAAGAGGAAAAGATGAACTACAGGTTATCAAAGCAAAGATATTTATTTCAAATCATAGTGTTCTTTTAAGAAAATGCTTTAAAAAAGAAACAAATAACATGTCACAGACCTACTGGGGATCAGAAAGAGTTTGGACCATCCCCTTAACATGCTTGAAACAAACTTATTACTATCAATCTCCTGACTAAAAAGCAACAAAACAGTTTCATAAAATATTGTTCAAATTACTATATAGTTTATAAAAAGAACCTGGTGATATAATCATAGAGTAGTATTTTGGTTATATTCAGTGACATATTTGCTTTCACCGAAAGTATTAGCATATTAGAATTTCTTCAAATGTATTTTTTTATTTGGAGACAATAAAACTTTTAGGTTTTTTTCTGAAATATTTGTCATATGTAGTCTTCTGTTCAACTTTATATGGTTATTGTTTTCTTTCAACTAACTTTTATTGACATGTTGTCCTGTCTGAATCTACTTCATTGAGATTCATTCAAATTCATTTTAAAAACAAATACATTTAGTAATTGTATTTCCTTTAGTATTTAGTGTTTCCTTTCTCACAACCGTATTACCATGAGATTTTACTTACCTATAAATAATTCAATGTATTTATTTTATTTTTCTCATTTTGCTCCAAGTTTATGGAAATCTACTATAAATTTAAAAAATCTATATATGTACATATGTTACTGTTTTTAAATTAATAGAACTGTTTCCTTTCCATAAAAATTAGAGTTATAATTTCAACTATTCCCTAATATAGGTAAAATTAATCATCTAGAACTTTTTCTAATTAAACTGAGGTATATCTCACACTCTGGCAGATGGTAACTTACAGTGACCACATGAGCTGTGGAATATTCAAATGACTTACACTTGACCCAGTAGAGAGTAGGAAGCAGAGTCAGGATTAGATGCAATGACTGTGAGATTCTTAAAATTCAACTTTATTTAAGTGCAAAAGTTAAGAGTCTTGACTACAATAGTATCTCATTTGTGTTTGTCTATTATTTTGGCTTAACATTGTTTTATAAATATTAAACTGTCACTTTTTATTTGTTTGTTTCTCCAGAAACATTTCTTTAGTATAGCCATATGTAAATATTACAACTGAGAAGTAATTTATTTCCCAGGCCTCGTTTGTTTACTTTGTGCTTATAGTTTTCTTGCCTCTTGTTATGAGTTCATGGGTAGAGTGGAAAGGAAGGGGTTAATATGTTCTACCACTCCAAAATTACTATCCACAACCAAAATCATAGCTTAGTTTCTTCTCAAAACACATGTTTGCCATTTTTAATCACAGACTCAGTGATTAAGAATGGAATGAAAAAGAGACATGACTAAGGAGCAATTCAAATAAACAAAGAATTAAGATGTTGTGATATGTTTATAAAGACCAGAGACATCTGGAATATTCCAACTAAATAGTACAGATAATGCACCCTTTCTTTTAATAAGAGCTTTGAGTCCTATAAAATATCAAATTGCTTAAATATTCCTGAATTATTTTTCCTTTGTCTTCTAGTGTATTCTAAGTTCCAAGTTTTTTCTTTCTTCCAATATGTATTGTGTTCACTACTTCTGATTCATGAGACTTGAACCTTCTTTATTAAAGAGAGTCTATATTGTGTTCAAACAATATCATATTAATCAAATCTTGAATTAGATATGCTTGTTCTGTAGGACGATTCACTTAGACCACTCTATTCAAAAGGAAGATATGAGATGTAAATAGGAGGTAAACATTCCAATGCCCTAGAATTTCTCTTTCACTTGAAAGAGAAATGAAAGTGCAATAGCTTTTATTACCTGTGATGGACTCAGTCAAGATCCAAGTGCAGGAACTCTGAGGCAGTTTAGCTGTTTCAGTAAAGACATGTAGGGAATGAGTGACTTTCTGAATTATTGTGATGGTAATAGAAACAGAAATGTCCTACCGTGGGCACTGTGACTTCTGCCACATCAATCAAAAGGTAGAAAAACAGGGGGCCACGTGGAATAATTAACTTCAACAAAACACCAAAGTAAATGTGATCCAGAGGTTTGGAATTAGCTGCAGCTACAAATGATATAATTGTTGCTTCTCAATACACACAAATTAGACCCTGGCACACCAGTGTGGACATGCATCCATGGTTGTGTTGGCTAACAGATTCCATGTGCATGCATTTAAATAGAGGAACACTGTGTGAAGAACATGGATGAGAAAGGGTCTGAAAAAAGGCCACTAGAAATGCATACTAAAGGCAGGCTGGAAGGTTTGAATGGAAAGTGAATGTCAAGCTATAATACCCATGCTAGTGTTTTGGTATTTTTGTTTTTTCTCATTTGTTGTACAGTTTAATATTGTCTTCTGAGCCCCTTAGATTTATCTGTGAGGACCAACCTTTATCACATTTTAGAAAACAATGTTTTAGACTATAGCATTAAACCAATTTATTATTGCTTTTTAAAATTTTTATTTTAAATTTTAGGCATCCTTTGTGGGCTGAAATTTTATAGGCATTTGTTGGAAACTACCTGAATTCCAGGCATCATCCTAGGTTCAGAGAAAACAAAATTATTTCTTTTCCCTGCCCTGCCACTCGATACAACATAATAAAGACAAAAGAGTAAAAGGAAAAACAGAAAGAGGAAACTAGAATTAAAGATTTATGAGCATTTATTTAGTCTCTGCATAAGGGAAAGAATTATAAATTTTAAAAGGGTAGGTGTTTATAAAGGAAAACAGATTTAACCAACAATAGCAGCAATGACAACAAAAAATCTGAGACCCCCACTGATTAGGGCAACAAGCATGAATGATTTCATTAAAAAGGGAAAACAAATAGCTAATACATAAAAATAGAATAGAAATACATGTTGAAGGAAACCACACCTTTTTACCTCTTAAATGGGTCAGGATTTAAGATGTTATATTCAAATATACTTGTTCTTTGCTTTTTCTGGGAGAATTCTGATATACTGTGGTTTTGAGTATAAATTGGCATATCATTTTTGGAAAATAACTTGGAAATAAGTATTAAGGGTCATTAAAAGTTCAGATTCTTCGGACGCCTGGGTGGTTTGTTAGTTAAGCATTGTATTCTTGGTTTCAGCTCAGGTTGTGATCTCAGGGTCTTGAGATCCAGCCCAGGACTGGACTCTGTCCTCAGGAGGGAATTTGCTTAGGATTCTCTCTCTCCCTCTCCCTCTCCCTCTCCCTCTGCCCCTCCTCCCCATGTGCATGCACGTGTGCTCTCTCTAAAATAAGTAAATCTTTTTTTAAAAAGGTTTAGATTCCTTTTTTTTATAATTTGACTCAACATGGTAGAAATTGTATATCTGTTTTCTCATCTCTGTATCTTGTCTTGCTTCTAAAGTACCTGACATGCAGTTATTTTTCAATAAATTTTGCTGGATGAATGAATTATGATTTATCAAAGCATAAATTTCAATAACAAGATAACCTAAAATTTTCCGATTGTCAACATTAAAGGAAAAATTAATTTTTGGCCTATTCATATGGCAAAATGTTATCCATCCAATAAAATAATATGCATATAAAATTATTATAATGCCAAGGGAATGCTCATTAAGCAATAATACAAAATAAAGTAGTCTTATAGTAATCTATATTTCATTATCTCAAATAAATTTAAAATAAAAAATATGATAACATTTTAGCTGTGGGCCAAGGTTACTTGTGTTCTTAGAATCAGCTCTTCTGGAGGGCATCTCCTAATTCTCCACTTCCCTGCTGATGATGGAAATTACAGTTCGAATTGCTTAGTATTTTCAAAATTTTTCATTAACTAAAAGTCTAGTAAACCTAGATTGATTATCATATTATTCTACTCAACATTTCTTTGACAAGACATATATATATAAATTACCTATAAATCAAAGACATCCATTGTTTTTATTCTGTTGTTCACTGTTTTTATTCTAGCATGAAATTCAAAGTCAGATTCATTTTAATATTAAGGCAGTTTTTTACTATTTCCCATATTAATATATTTTCAGTTTGAGATAAATTGGTAGTTATACCTGTAAAGATAAAATATGACCAACACTTGACTTATTATGTATTTCAACAAAAGAGTAGATTGTCACAAGCAGTTGTTGGACTGAACAGTTTCTCCAAATTATGGTATGTAATTACTAGTTTGTGGCAAATGCCACAATATTGAGAAACCTAGTCTCACATTTAGTATAAGCAATTTCCATTCCAGCGGGTTTGCTCACATACTCACATGTACTATATTATGAAGGATTTTAAAGCTAACCCTTCATTTTACTTCTCCCATAAGTGTGATGTTAAAAAAATATGATTTTAGTTTCCATCATGTAGTTTCAGATTTATTTACATACACTGTTGGTTCCACATAATCTTTGGAAATTGAACACTGGCCAGAATTTTTAAAAATGAGCAAACATACATATTATATAATTGTGTGTGTGTGTGTGTGTATGCATGTGATATAGAGATATAGATAATGGAAAAAGAAAGCTAAGTACCAAATAATATAGGCCAAAAAATTTATGAAAGACTAGACAAGATAAGTGTTTAGAAAGAAATAATTTTTGTCTCTACCCTACGTTGACTTGAGGCAATTACTGCCTGCTTCTTACAGAAATTGGCAGCAACAGCCTAGACATCCATGTCCTCATGAAATAAGTATAGACTGACCAGTTGCCTTTAGGCACTGAATATCCCACTCTATTATCTAAAAATCCCTAGTGCTGTGGGCTACAATTTAGGGAGATTGTTACTTCCCAATCATACTACACCTCACAGTTTAAAATTCAAGACTACAGAGGGTCAGAAGGTAAAAAGGAAAAAAAGTGCAATTGATGTAAAACAGATATCAAAATTTTGAATCATATTCAAAATATGACTTTATACATGTACGCACATATATATGTTAAACAACAGATTACAATTGGGAACAATTAACAACAGTCATCTGGTGGAGTTTTCAGTACAAATCTTATCTCTCATGCTCTAAAACAGTGGCCAGCAAATGTCAGCCTGCAGGCCAAATTGGGCCTACATCTTGTTTTTGTAAATAAAGTTTTATTGGAACATAGCCATACCAAATAATTTCTATATTATCTATACCTGCTGTCACATTACAAAGGCAAGGTTAATAAGTAGTGTGACAGAAATTGTCTGGCTCTCAAAACCTAAAATATTTACTATCTTGCCTTTTAGAGAAAACTTTTGCTAATCCCTGCCCTAAACTCACAGACTGAAGCCTGGCTTTTGATTCCTTCTCAGCAAACATTACATGTTACACACACAGCCAACGAGCTCACAAGCCAAAATAACTAAACACATGAGAAAAATCAGTACCTCAGAGAAAGTCAGACTGGACAAGACAGGCCATAAGAAGGAGAGAATTTTGATAGAATAAGAATCTAAAATTAGTACATTAAAAATAAAAAGATAATTGATGGATATTGTCAATACCAAACAAGAATTAAAATTATTTTAAAATGAAATAGACAGAGGCACCTGGGTGGCTCAGAGGGTTAGGTCTCTGCTTTCGGCTCAGGTCATGATCTCAGGGTCCTGGGATCAAGCCCCGCATTGGGTTCTCTGCTCAGTGGGGAGCCTGCTTCCTCATCTCTGTCTGCCTGCCTCTCTGCCTACTTGTGATCTCTCTGTCAAATAAATAAAAAAAATCTTTAAAAAAAAAAAAAAAAAAGAAATAGACAAGGGCCCCTGGGTGGCTCAATTGGTTAAGTGACCAACTTTTGATCTCAGCTCAGGTCTTGATCTCAGGGTTATGAGTTCAAGACCCCTGTTGGGCTCCAGATTGTGCATGGAACCTAGTTAATAAAAAATAAATAAAAATAAGTAAATAAGTAAGTAAGTAAATAAATAAATAAAATGAAGTAGACAATATTAGGTATAAAAATATGAGTTGATATAAAGAGAACTGAAAGTTAAATAGTGGTAGATTAGATGGCTATATTTGAGTAGTGAAATAGTGAGTTCGAACATCAGATTGAGGAATTTTCCCAGAAGGCAGAAAGAAAAGTTAAAGCTGGCTTATGGATAAGCACCAAGAAATAAGATTTTTCCAAAGGAGGAAAAAATGGAAAATGAAAAACATTCCAAGAGATAAAGGGGTTTGAGGGCATCTGGACAGCTCAGTCAACTAAACATCTCACTCTTAAGTTCAGCTCAGGTCTTGATCTCAGGGTCTTGAGTTTAGCCCTGCATTGGGCTCCATGCTGGGTGTGGAGCCTACTAAAAACAAACAAACAAACAAACAAACAAAAAACAAGAAAAAAATGTTTTTTGTTTTTGTTTTTATTCTATAATACGCCAGATTATTATTTACTGCTAAAATTATTTTTAAAATTATTAAAATAATAATATAAATTAATTACAATATTGAAAATAATTATTTAATAATTATTAAAATAATAAATAAATTATTAAAATAAAAGTTCTCCATTGAAATAACTAGATACCTATACCTAGTCACCCCACCTTCTCCAAAACACTGAAAATAAAGATGCTTTGGAACTGACTGGAATAGGCAATGGAGAAAGAAACATCTGTAAGAGTTGAAGTGACAAGGCAGCTCTTAAAATCACATGGTAGCATAGGGGAAAAACAAAACAAGCAAGCAAACAAACAAAAAAGAACAACAAAACTCTCGTTATGAAGTAACTGTATGTATTTGTTCCAAGATTCACTTTTTACTGTTAGTGGGAGGGCAATCCCATTTTAACATTTAGCAGTTAGGATGTATATTATATTTGCTAAAGGCCAGCAGCAATTGTGACTTAATTATCATCAACTGTATAAGAACATCAAATGTGCCGTGTCAGCATGTTAGGAAAAAAAAAATCAAAGGCAAAATAATGGAGCATTTTTTTCAATAAATATTCACTTTGAGCTGATTTTCAATGTGAAAAAAATCTTAAGTATATTTTGTCTGGTTTATCTTGCTTATAGCTTCCTTTTGCTACATATAAAATATTGACATATAACAACAATCTAAATTAGTTTAAAAGATGTCTTTAGGGGTGCCTGGGTGGCTCAGTGGGTTAAGCCGCTGCCTTTGGCTCAGGTCATGATCTCAGGGTCCTGGGATCGAGTCCCGCATCGGGCTCTCTGCTCAACAGGGAGCCTGCTTCCCTCTCTCTCTCTCTCTCTCTCTGCCTGCCTCTCCGTCTACTTGTGATCCCTCTTTGTCAAATAAATAAATAAATAAAATCTTAAAAGATGTCTTTAAATAAAACCCAGTTATGGGAAAGCATTTTTTGACAACATTACTTAGTGATTTATAAAATACTACTGCTTTTTATTGTTTTTATTGTTTTATTTATTTATTTTTTTTAACTTTAGCTTCAACGAAAACAGTAGTGGTTGAAGACTAATAGTAACCCATATGCAACAAACAGAAGTATAATCAGATCTTTGTTATAGAAGCACACTTATCTTAAGCCTCAAGAACATCACAGATAATTTGCTAATTATAATGAACAGTTAAGACCCAAACTTAACTAGTTAAATAAAGAAACAATTTACTATGAGCAAACACTAGCAATAACAATGGAAAGCAGAAACAGATGATTACATATTTCTGATATTGAAATTGACACATATTTAAAACAGTATCAAAACTATGTTTAATATATTCAAATAAATAGAAAACAAGCTTGCAAACATCTGTGGGATATACTGAACTACAAAACACAACAGGATTTTAAGGTGTAAGAATTCAGTAATTAAACTGAAAAACAAATGGATGAGTTTGGAAGTAGGTTAGACACAGGTGAAAAGAGAATTGGCGAATTGGAATACAAGTAAAAAAATCACTCAGAATTAAGCATAGAGAAGATGAAAGAGAAAAACATTAAACTGATATAAGACATAAAAGATATCATGAGAATTACTAATATATGTCTAAGTAGAGTTACAGAAGGAAGAACAAGGAGAAAGAAACCCAGAGTAATATCTGAAAATATAATGGCTGAACATTTTCCAGAAATAATGAAAGAAAGATCTGTATCATGTAGACTTCAATTTCCAAGCAGGATTACAAACCACTTTATATCTATATATACCAAAATAAAAGTGCAAAATACCAAAAATAAGGAGGCATTTTAACAGTTGTAAGTAAAAAATATCTCTTGAACAAGAGATAAAAAGAAATCAAAACAAGATTAACAGCAAAATAAAAGTCAAACTTCTGTATAATTGAACTGTATTTATAAATATGAATAATGATTTTGAGAAAAGAAGATTCCTGTGAATTGAGTTACCAATGTATGGTATTAGAAATACTCTTAATTTCTTTTCTTTTTTCTTTTCTTTCTTTCTTTTTTTTTTGTATTTTCACTAGAATGGCATATGACAAAAAAAAAAAATCCTCGTCTAAATGACTTTAATATAGTTTTGAATTTTGAATTTTATTCTTAAAGAAAAAAGTCTTCCAAGAACAGGGGCACTATAAAGTATTTGTACCAGCAACTTCTATTTTAAAGGAAATTCAAAAATATATATTTCAAACAGAATGCAAATGACCCAGGATAGAATGCTTGTGTTAGAAGACAGATTGAAAAGAAAGAAATGCATGAGATACATTATTGTCTTTTTAAAAACAAAAATCTTGTGAAAGGTTAAAATAAAATGAAGAATTGAAAAGCAATATCAAATTAAGATGTAAATTGGAAAGTAAATGAATGTGTATAAAATGTATTCTTCAAGAAGAAGCCTCTTTTTTCCTTAAGGTATTGAATTATTATAAAATTTGAGAAAATTTATTTTATAATTTCTATAGGTAAAACAAAAATAGACAAAATAGAACATATATCAACCATTGTACTACCATTGTAGTAGAGGAAAGTGAAAGAAATATATAATTAATAAAAAGCTGGTAAGAAACACAGAAATAAACAAAAACATAAAATGAGAGAAAAAATAACAAAATTAGATAAGAGATAGAAATATAAGAGTAATTATATTAAATGTAAATAGATAAAATGCTCCAGTAAAAGACAATGATAATTAGAATATTGATTAAAAAATGAACATAATTTCAAAAATAATGCTGTGCCAAAAGACATGTTTAAAACATTAGGGTACAAACAATAGTTGGTGAAAGGATAGAAAAAAATTTTCCATAATGATACTAAAGAATACCAGTTACCTGTTCATATGTTACACAAAAGTAGACTTTTAAGAAAGTACATTATTTCAAATAGAGAATCACATCTGAATTAGAAAACGTTTAAGTCATGAAAAATACATAAAAATTTTATACATAATATACATATATAATGTCTTAAAATGAAGAACAAGAATAGCTGTATAGCCATAAGGAAATTAAATTTTTTATCAAAAATACAGATTTAACATTCCTCTTTTAGTAACAACACATCAGTAATATACAAGCTTTGAATAGCATAACTAATAAACAACTTAATGGTTGTAGATGGAACATTGCACCTAAAAACTGCGGAATTCACATTCTTTTTGGAGTGTTACCAGTTTATTTGAAGTCTTGGACAGGATGAGATCACCAAGGCACTGAGAGCTTAGAAAAGAGAAGGGAACAACTTGTCTGTTCCACTCTGGGGTGCTAATACCAAAACATCTGAGACTGAAAACTAGTGGTCCATCAAGCAGGATGGTGTCCTGAAAGGCAAATGAGTAAAGTTAATCATGGGGGAATAAGTGCTCATCAACTGCCACCTTGGTAGGAAAAAATTCAGTAGGGAGCCTGGGTGGCTCAGTCAGTTAAGTGTCTGCCTTCGGCTCATGGCATGAGCCCAGGGTCCTGGGATCAAACCCCTCGTTGGGGTCCCTGCTCAGGGGGACCCTGCTTCTCCCTCTACCTCTGGCTCCTCCCCTCCCACTTGTGTTCTCTCTCTCTCTCTCTCTCTCTCTCTCTCAATAAATGAATAAAATCTTTTAAAAATAGCAAAAGTTAAATATAAAAAGAGAATCTTAAAGACATCAAGAGAAAAACAAATAGTCATATATGAGAGAAACTTTAGGACTTTCAGGTGATTCTTTACCAGAAACATTACAGGCAAGAAGAAAGTGGCGGTAAATGCGTGAGTGGGTCAGTTGGTTAAGTGTCTGACTGTTTGTCTCAGCTCAGGGCTTGATCCCAGGGTTCTGTGATCTCAGGGTTGGGTGTTCAAGCCCCATGTTGGGTGTGGATCTTACTTAAACAAAACAAAAAAGCAGGGAGTGGCAGGATATATTCAAAGTGCTGAAAAAGAAAAAAAAAATTACAACCAAGAATAATTTACTTGGTAAGATTATCATTCAAAAGTGAAGGAGAGATAAAGAATTTCCTAGAAAACCAAACCTAAGGGAGTTTAACACAACTAAACCAGCCTTATAAGAAATGTTAAAGGATCTTCTTTAAGCAGAAAAAAAAGGGGGGGGTATAACTAAACATTGGAAAATAATATGAAAGAAAAAAAACTCACTAGTTAAGCAAGTCTATAGTAAAGGCAAAGAGTCAGCCTCTAAGAAAGAAAGAAAGAAGAAAGAAAGGAAGGAAAAAAAGTAAAGAAAAAAAATGTCAATAGATTGCTTTAAGTAGGTTAAGAAAATATGAGAGGATGAAAATTAAATATTTCTTTCTATTACAGAGTATCGATTTTAAATATAACACATTGAATAAATGATACAAAGAGATATAGATTCTATGTACCAAGGAAGGTGGTGAAAAGTAGCAGTGCTTGCTGAAGGAGAGAGCTCTTAATTAGTTCTCACATATTTGGAAACGTAATTATATATTAATATATAATCTTGTCCTACAGAGGAAACCATAAAATAAATTACCAAATATTTAAAAGTGAATGATAATGGAATCACTACACATAATATTTTATAATTAAACTTTGGGTGTCTCTGTGTGTGTGTGTGGAGTAAGACTAATTTAGTGCTTTGAGGGAACTTTATAGCTTTAAATATATTTATCAGGAATTAAAAAATCTAAAATACTGAATTAAACATTTAGTGCAAAAAATTGGAAAGCAACAGAACCAAACAAAGAAATAAGAATGAGACATAATACAGGTAAGGACAAAAATCTTGTCCACTTGTGTTAATGTTATCAAGAATTGGTTTATAAGTACCAGTATTAAGACCATCCCAAACCATTGTTAAATTCACAATTGTAACCGTACATATGAAATTCAGCCTATTTGTGAAAACTGTAGTCTAGTAACTTCAATTCCACAGCTAAAAGTTAACCAGTCTCAAACTTCTCCTGTTTCTCAAAGTTTGTCATCTCTGATGGCCACAATTTACCAAACCTCAGATCAGTTCTCTTCTTTGCTCAGAGATATTGTGTCCTACAAATGCAGATCTCGCTTGTTCAGCAAGTAACCAGCTATATATTTTGGATATGGAGTAGAAGCTTCTTCTTTGACATTATGTATCCCAAAGATATTTATTTCCATATGGGGGCAATTACAAGGGTATTCATTGCAGACTAATTTGTGATGTCAAGGAGTTGGAAGCAAACTGGATGTCTACAATTGTGTAAGTAGATACAGGTTAAGGGTAATGGATGCATTCCTAATACTAAAAGGCAAAAGTCAGAAACAATAGTTTAAATGTACATGTACAATAACAACACATAGAAATCTTTAGAACATAGTGTTAGGCAAAAAAGATAAGAAATAGGATAAGACACATACAAAATATAATCCAAGTCATCTATCTCAGTCAAAAATACAGGACAATTATATAATACATATTTTTCAAAAATATGGAAACAAAAAGATACACTTTCCCCTCATTAGAATATTTGCCTCTGGGAGTCCTGTTATGAGAGTTAGAGTAAGGTAGAATAGAGTAAAATAAAGTAAGCCAAGTAGAGAGAAAAGTAAAGGGAGGAAAACAAGAGGGAGAGGAAGGGAGAGGAGAGGAGAGGAGAAAAGAAAGCCTACGGGAGAAAAAGGAAGGGAGGGGAGGGAATGAGAAGGGAAGAGAAAAGAGTGGAAGGGAGAGGAGCAGAAGCAAGAGAGGGAAAGAAAAGGGAAGAGAACAACAGGGAGAGAAGGACAAGGAAGAGAGGGGAGAGGGGAAGGAAAAGGAATAGAAGAGAAGGGGGAAGAGAGAAGAAAAGGAGGAAGTAGGAAGGAGAATACTTTTCCGGACAGTGTTGCTAATGTGTTATAATTTTAAATTTTTTAATTTACTTGATAGATCACAAGTAGTCAGAGAGACAGGCAGAGGGAGAAAGGGAAGCAGGCTCCCTGCTGAGCAGAGAGCCCTATGCGGGGCTTGATTCCAGGACCCTGGGATTATGATGTGAGCCAAAGGCAGATGCTTAGCCCACTGAGCCACCTAGGCGCCCCAATTGTAAACATATGACTAACCTAAGCTCTTTTACTTGGAGTCCAAAATGTGAAAAAAAAAAAAAATTCAGACAATTAATGAAGTAATGATGGCAAATGTGTGCAGATCAGAGTAACAAATTACTATAAATCTATTCGTTTTAGTATATGTTCTAAGACTCAAATAAGCTGCATTCTTTAGTTTCTTTCATGCCTGGACAAAAAATATAATTCCCCATAGAGACTATTAAAATTGATCAATATTTTCTCTCTTAAAAGCATCTATTTTCAGCTACCTTATGACCCAGTGATTGCGCTATTGGGTATATACCCTAAAGATACAAACGTGGTGCTCTGAAGGGGCACATGCACCCAAATGTTTATAGCAGCAATGTTCACAAGAGCCAAACTCTGGAAAGAACCTTTATATCCATCAACAGATGAATGGATAAAGAAGATGTGGTATATATACACAATGGAATACTATGTAGCCATCAAAAGAAATGAAATCTTGCCATTTGCAACGAGGTGGATGGAACTAGAGGGTATTATGCTTAGCAAAATAAGTCAATCGGAGAAAGACAACTATCATATGATCTCCCTGATATGAGGAAGTGGAGATGCAACGTGGAGGTTTGAGGGGTAGAAAAAGAAAAAACGAAAGAAGATGGAATAGGGAGGGAGACAAATCATAAAAGACTCAATCTCACAAAACAGGCTGAGGGTTGCTGGGGGGAGAGGGGTTGAGAGAGAGTGGTGGGGTTATGGACATTGGGGAGAGTATGTGCTATGGTGAGTGCTGTGAAATGTGTAAACCTGGTGATTCACAGTCCTATACCCCTGGGGATAAAAATATATTATATGTTTATAAAAATTTTAAAAAAATTAATAAAAAAGCATCTATTTTCATGTTTCTTGAAAGCTTTCACTAAGTAATTCTTTTCTTAAAATAAATGAACTTTTGGTGGAAAACCAAGATAAATTAAAATTTACTTTTTCATACATACAGTCTCTATGTGTCTTTATTTTCTTACATTTAACTTTTTTTGGGGGGCATCTTTATTTTTCATCATGCACTATATTGTAATTTTTGAAACCCAAGGGAATAAAATAAAATAAAGCTTTTATCCCTTGTCTTTCAGTATAGCCTTTTTTCTATATTGTATTTTAAATTATGTACTTATATATACATAGACTATAATTTTATGGATAGGTGTTATCTATAAATGAATGTGTTACTTTAAAGTAATTATCATGGAAAACTTCCACTTATTCAAATAACAATACCATAGTCTGGATTATTTTTGATAATCCTCTTTCAGAATTGTTCAAAAAGTTATTTTATAATACTGAATACATACACACTTACAGAAATATTACTTAATTGTACCATATCTCATTTTTTTAAAATTAAAAACAATATATAATCCACAAAATGAACACCCCCATTCCACAAAATGAATGATTTTAACCTGTTCTCCCAAATTAAATCCACTTATAAATGACTAAATTTAAAACTATGGAGACTAAATATGAAGATTACTCCACAGGTTCTACAAACAAACAAACAAACAAACAAAACAAAACAAAAGTACCTGTTCTCTTACAACAAGTATCTAAATGTTTTCTTCTTTCCTATCTGAGTGATTGAAATGTGGTGCATAAGCAACAACAATAAACAAACAAAAAATCCAAATATTCTTTTAAAATCATGTATCATAGCCATGGCTTGGTCCCACAAAGAAAAAAAGAAGCAAACAATAATATAGACTCTTAAATGTAAAGAACAAACTGATGGTTACTAGGGGGTCGCTTGGTGGGGGGTGAGTGAAAAAGTTTTAGGGACTAAGAGTAAACTTACCATGATAAGCACAGAGTAATGTACAGACTTGTTGAACCATTATATAATACACCTGAAATTGATATAACACTGTATGTCAATTATACTTGAAGTTTTAAAAAGGGAAGAAAAAAACTTTTAGTTCTGCTTCAATTAATCTACAAATCTTTGTTGGCTTAATTACACCAGAAAAGTGGCATTTAGATTGTAATATATTGGCAAAGATATGGGTTTGAGAAAAGGCTTATAAATGTCTCTCTTTTAAAAGAAAAGCTTCCAATATTTTAAAAAAGGTTTTAAGTCCTAAAAATACAAAAATGTTGAAATTTATCTTTCTTGTCAGAAATGTAATTTAACTTTCTTGTCTGTTTCCAATTCACTCATTATATATGCTACATATGTCATTATATATGGTAGTGGAATATGCAAAAGTGATTTTTTTTTTCAGTGCTCTAACCTAAACAAAGGAATTGGTAAAGGCATTTATAGTCTTCAGATTTCCATGTATCAATCTCCAATTACAGGCTGTCTACATCAGAGGACTTGAATTTGCTATCTGCTCTATTGCTCTTAAACTTTTTTTTTGTTTACCTTTATAAGGAAAGGCACTAGGAGATTCCTAAAGATCCTTTTTTCTTTGCCACTATCCCTAGGCAAGAAGGAGGAATTAGCGTTGTAACCAGATCTTTTTAGTCTCTGTATTTAATTTTAAGCAAGAAACCAGACGACTAAAGGTGTAAGGCTGACAGAGAACAGCAGAGGGCAGTATTTACTCATAGCTGAATCATGTCAGGTCTCAAAAAGTTTTAAATTTGGTAGGGTCACTGTGGCAGAAATGTATGACATATGCCCTATATTTACATTCCTTGGCTTAAATTTGTATTTTCTAAATGGTTTCCCTTAAAGGGGAAATAATACTCACCTGATTCCCAGTAACTTTTTTTTCTTTAGTGAAGCAATGTATGCCACCACAAAAATTAGTTACAGTGAATAACAGAATTAACACGAGTGCAGTACGTGGCATGTGGGCATTTTAAAATTTTAAACTTCGTTTTATTTATTTCTATTTTTCTCACATCTATCCTTTCCCAAGACCCGCCCCCCCAAAAATGAAAAAAAAAAAGAGAGAGAGAGAGAGAGAGAGAAAAGAAAGAAAGAAAGAAAGAAGAAAGAAAGAAAGAAAGAAAGAAAGAAAGAAAGAAAGAAAGAAAGAAAGCAAGCACAACTTCATCAGGATTCCTTTGGCTGCAATATGTCAAGGGGGAAATACTCCAACAGAGATCAAAATTCCAAACGTTGCGACAGGAAAAGATCTCCATCTTTCCAAAGGCCTATCATTGTTATTGTTGAAACTGTAAGGTTAGCTACTGGCACCTGGGATCCATTTGGGAAGGGTAACAAAACAAACACTGAGTTCCCTTGGCTTTTCCTATAGGAAGTCCAAAGTGGGATTGGTACTGAGGCCTTGGTGCCCCTAGTCACCTAGAAGGGCGGGGAAGGGGCAAATGGGTGCAAGTTTAGAGTCTGGCTCGCTCTGGGCTTCAAGGAACTCATTCTGTAGACAGAGGAGGAACGAGGGCGATTTTGTTTGGATTCTGTCGGGTCGCATTGTACAACAGCTCTCTCCCTCTCCTCCCATCGAAAGAGAGGAGGCAGGAAATGGTTAAAGCAAATCTGCACTGTGCATTCCCAGACAGGCTTTGCTTAATCCTTCCTCCCCGCTCTAACAGACCCTCACCCCCCGCCTTTCTTTTATTTCTCTCGACCCCCTTACCCTTGAGTTATTACTAGCATAACAACCTAACGGTCTTCCTTCAGACCCCGCCACTAAAGTTATTTATCTGCAAACCCGACCCCACCCCCATCTATCCTGTGGCAGCTTTTTGCTGTTATTGCTCTGACGCCGGCCAAGATTTGACCAAAAAGAAAGAAAAAAAAAAAAAAAAAGAAAGGGAAAAAAAAAAAAAATCATCCCCCTTCTCAGCGCCTCCGACTCGCCGGGCTCCCACACCCGACCGCCTACAGTCCTCTGGGAGGCTGGAGTGATTAGCATCCCGAGAAGCCAGTCGGAGGCCCAACGAGCCGGAGAGCGCTCGCGGTAGGAGCGCCAGGCGGGCCTGCCTCAGCTCCGGCCCAATGGGGCTGGGGAGAGGGAGGGGCAGTAGGTGACAGGACCGGGAGCTAGGGGGAGTCCGGGCGAACTAAAGTGCGGGGATCAATGAGCGGCGAGCAAAGTTTCTGAGTCCTGCTCCAGCTCGCGGTCTTCCCTCCCCCTCTGTTTGTGTTTCAGCGACGGTCGCTGTGTGTGCGTGCGTGCGTGCGTGTGTGTGTGTGTGTGTGTGTGCGCGCAGCGGGGAAGAGGCGGGGAATCTGAGGGACCAGCCGGAGGTTGAGAGCGGCTCGCTGAGCTCCGGCTCCACAGCGGTACAACCTTCATCCCGGGCAGGCGAGGAGGAGAGCGCTGACAGGCGCCGTCCGGAGCTGCCGCGGGCGCCGCCACAGCCCCGCGCCGACTTCCCCGCCTCCACCGCCAACGGTGAAGGAGAAAGGGGGAGCAACCGCCCCCCGCCCCAAACAAAAAGGCTTGTGGATTACAAAGTGAAACTGACACGGGACAATAAAGGCAAAGATAACGGGGGCAGGGGCGAGGCGCACTGGAGTGGTCTTCTGACGCGGGCCGCCGGAGAACGATCCCCCTGGCATGGTGAGGGGAGGGGACTCGGGGACCGCGCGCCGTTCCTGCTCGACCCCTGCGAGGCCGAGAAGAAAGGGGGACGGACCTGCACTCGATTTGGATGTACAAATAATGAGACTGCAGGCACCTCGGCAGAGGTAAAAAACCAAAACCCAAACCAAAATGCTGAAGAGCCCTGGATGGTACCTGCGCGCGACCACCAGCTCGAAGCCGCAGCAGGGGCGGCGGCGGCGGCGGCTGGAGGAGAAGGGACGAAGCTGAGCGCTCCTGGGTACCGGAGCCCTAGCTCCAACGCGAGCGCCTGGAACGCAATCGCTAGCGGCCAGCGCGCAGACGCCGGCGCCCGGGCCTCCGCGGCCACTTCTGCAGCCGTGTCGAAGGGGCCTCGCAGCCTTGTTATTGAGGAGTGAGGACTCGAGGAGCTCCCTCCTCTCCAGCTTTTGGGAAAGGAATTCTATAATCTCCCGGGTCGCACCGCCCCCTCCCCCGTGCGCAATTGTTCTTGCCACACATCTCTGCCGAGGTTCGTTCTTCCCTCTTCAGCTTCTTCGCCGTGGGTAAGTTCTAAAGTTTCTGGAGACAATTGTTTGCAATGATTCCTCATATACCTTAAATACAGGCAACCGCTCCCAATCCACACCCACCCAGGCGAAAACGCTCAGACTCTGGATTCAAAAAACAAAGTGAAGGGGGGAAATGTAGGAGGTTGGAGAAACTTTTCTGGGAATTCATCAGCGCACAGGAGTGTCCCGCGGAATTCCTTACGGCTTTTCGCCCAGGCATCTCTCTCGTACTGTAAGTCCAAATGGCTACCTGGAGCCTTTCTCTGACGCGATTTGCTTCTGCTGGGCTGGAGGTTCTTTGAAATAGCAGAGTTCTGAGAGCCCTCGGCTGCACTTTTTGCTGGGGCTACTTAATCCCTGCTGTTATTCTTTTTGCTTCACTCTTCCTTCTTTTTATCACACCGTTCCAGGGAGCCAGGACCATGGACTTAGAAGACAGGGCGCCTGGACGCCCATGGCTCCAGCTGCCCCCTCTATCAGTATTTCAGCTCCTCCGAGTCTTTTGGCTGCTATCACAGCTCCCCGGGCCGGCTCAGGTCAGCGGGGCCGAGCAGCGCCAGGTGTTCCAAGTGCTGGAGGAGCAACCTCCCGGCACGCTGGTGGGCACCATCCAGACGCGCCCCGGCTTCACCTACCGGCTCAGCGAAAGCCACGCCCTGTTTGCCATAAACAGCAGCACCGGGGCCCTCTACACCACCGCCACCATCGACCGCGAGAGCTTGCCCAGCGACGTGATCAATCTGGTGGTCCTTTCCAGCTCTCCCACCTACCCCACCGAAGTGCGAGTGCTTGTGCGGGACCTCAATGACAACGCCCCCGTCTTCCCCGATCCCTCCATCGTGGTCACTTTCAAGGAGGACAGTAGCAGCGGGCGCCAAGTCATCTTGGATACGGCCACCGACTCGGACATCGGCTCCAATGGTGTGGACCATCGCTCTTACCGCATCATCCAGGGTAACGAGGCGGGTCGCTTCCGCCTGGATATCACCCTGAACCCGAGCGGCGAGGGTGCGTTTCTGCATCTGGTGTCCAAGGGCGGGCTGGACCGCGAGGTCACACCGCAGTACCAGCTATTGGTGGAAGTGGAGGACAAGGGTGAGCCGAAGCGGCGGGGCTACCTGCAGGTAAACGTGACTGTGCAAGACATAAATGACAACCCCCCAGTTTTTGGCAGTTCCCACTACCAGGCGGGGGTGCCTGAGGACGCAGCGGTGGGCTCCAGCGTCCTCCAGGTGGCGGCGGCGGACGCGGACGAGGGCACCAATGCGGACATCCGCTATAGACTGCAGGACGAGGGGACTCCCTTCCAAATGGACCCAGAAACGGGGCTTATCACCGTGCGGGAGCCCCTGGACTTCGAGGCCAGGCGTCAGTACTCGCTTACCGTGCAGGCTATGGACCGAGGCGTGCCTTCCCTTACTGGGCGTGCCGAGGCGCTTATTCAGCTTCTAGATGTCAACGACAATGACCCCGTGGTGAAATTCCGCTACTTCCCGGCCACCTCGCGCTATGCCTCTGTAGATGAGAACGCTCAAGTGGGCACTGTGGTGGCTCTGCTCACTGTGACGGACGCAGACTCACCCGCGGCCAACGGGAATATTTCTGTGCAGATTCTAGGGGGCAATGAGCAGCGCCACTTTGAGGTGCAGAGCAGCAAAGTGCCGAATCTGAGCCTCATCAAAGTGGCCAGCGCCCTAGACCGCGAGCGCATCCCTTCTTACAACCTCACAGTTTCGGTCTCTGATAACTACGGGGCGCCCCCTGGCGCAGCGGTCCAGGCGCGTTCTTCTGTGGCAAGCTTGGTGATTTTCGTAAATGACATCAATGACCACCCTCCTGTCTTTGCACAGCAAGTGTACAGAGTGAACCTGAGCGAGGAGGCGCCCCCGGGAAGCTATGTGAGTGGAGTGTCTGCCACTGATGGCGACTCTGGTCTCAATGCTAATCTGCGTTACAGCATCGTCTCTGGCAATGGACTAGGTTGGTTCCACATCAGTGAACATAGCGGCCTGGTGACCACTGGAGTTGCGGGGGGCTTAGACCGTGAACTGGCTTCTCAGATCGTATTGAACATCAGTGCTCGGGACCAGGGGGTTCACCCCAAGTTTTCCTATGCCCAGCTTGTAGTAACTCTCCTGGATGTGAATGATGAAAAGCCAGTATTTAGCCAGCCAGAAGGGTATGATGTGTCTGTGGTTGAGAATGCCCCAACAGGGACAGAACTACTGGTGCTTAGGGCAAATGATAGAGACCTGGGTGACAATGGGACAGTGCGCTTCTCCCTACAAGAGGCTGAGACTGACCAGAGATCCTTCCGGCTGGATCCTGTGTCTGGAAGGTTGAGTACTATCACCTCCTTGGACAGAGAGGAGCAAGCTTTCCATTCCCTGTTGGTTCTGGCCACGGATCTGGGCTCCCCTCCCCAGTCATCAATGGTTCGCATAAATGTGAGTCTCCTGGATGTGAATGACAACAGTCCTGTCTTTTACCCAATCCAATACTTTGCTCATATTCAGGAGAATGAGCCTGGAGGAAGTTACATCACTACAGTATCTGCCACTGACCCAGACTTAGGTCTCAATGGAACTATCAAATACAGTATATCTGCTGGGGACAGGTCTCGGTTTCAAGTCAATGCTCAAAGTGGGGTTATTTCTACCAGAATGGCCCTAGACAGAGAAGAAAAAACAGCCTACCAGTTGCAAATAGTGGCTACTGATGGTGGCAATTTACAGTCTCCCAACCAGGCAATAGTAACCATCACGGTTCTGGACACTCAAGACAACCCACCTGTATTCAGCCAGGCTGCCTACAGCTTCGTGGTCTTTGAGAATGTGGCTCTGGGATATCATGTGGGTAGTGTGTCTGCATCCACCATGGATCTCAATTCCAACATCAGTTATCTCATTACTACTGGGGACCAGAAAGGTATGTTTGCTATCAACCAGGTCACTGGGCACCTTACCACAGCGAGTGTGATTGACAGAGAAGAGCAATCCTTTTATCAGCTGAAAGTAGTGGCCAGTGGGGGCACAGTGACTGGAGACACTATGGTTAACATAACTGTTAAGGATTTGAATGACAACTCTCCCCATTTCCTTCAGGCTGTAGAGAGCGTAAACGTGGTGGAGAATTGGCAGGCTGGTCACAGCATTTTCCAAGCCAAAGCTGTGGACCCTGATGAAGGTGTCAATGGCATGGTACTCTATAGCCTGAAGCAAAACCCCAAGAACCTGTTTACTATCGATGAAAAGAATGGTAATATTAGTTTGCTAGGACCCCTGGATGTTCATGCTGGTTCCTACCAAATAGAGATCTTGGCATCTGATATGGGTGTCCCACAGCTCTCCTCTAGTTTCATCTTAACAGTTTATGTCCATGATGTAAATGACAACCCACCAGTGTTTGATCAACTTTCTTATGAGGTCACCCTTTGTGAGTCAGAGCCCGTGAATTCTCGATTCTTTAAAGTGCAAGCTTTTGATAAGGATTCAGGAGCAAATGGTGAAATTGCATACAGCATTGCTGAAGGAAATACAGGGGATGCTTTTGGCATATTCCCAGATGGTCAATTGTATATAAAAAGTGAACTGGACCGTGAACTTCAAGACAGATATGTTTTACTGGTTGTTGCTTCTGACAGAGCAGTGGAACCCCTTAGTGCTACTGTGAATGTTACTGTAATTTTAGAAGATGTAAATGATAACAGGCCTCTTTTTAACAGTACCAATTACACGTTTTATTTTGAAGAGGAGCAGAAAGCTGGGTCATTGGTGGGCAAAGTAAATGCTATAGATAAAGACTTTGGGCCAAATGGAGAAGTAAGGTATTCCTTTGAAATGGTGCAGCCAGATTTTGAGTTGCATGCTGTTAGTGGGGAAATTACAAATACTCGTCAGTTTGACAGGGAGTCTCTTATGAGACAGAGAGGGACTGCAGTGTTTAGCTTTACAGTCATTGCAACAGATCAAGGGCTCCCTCAGCCTCTCAAGGATCAGGCCACAGTGCATGTTTACATGAAGGACATAAATGATAATGCTCCCAAATTTTTAAAAGACTTTTACCAAGCCACCATATCAGAGTCAGCAGCCAATCTGACACAAGTTTTAAGAGTATCTGCCTCAGATGTCGATGAAGGTAATAATGGACTTATTCATTATTCTGTAATGAAAGGAAATGAAGAAAGACAGTTTGCTATAGACAGTACCTCTGGTCAGGTGACACTAGTGGGCAAATTAGACTATGAAGCAACACCTGCCTATTCCCTTGTAATTCAAGCAGTGGATTCAGGTGCAGTCTCCCTCAACTCCACCTGTACCTTAAATATTGATATTTTAGATGAAAATGACAATACCCCTTCTTTCCCTAAATCAACACTGTTTGTTGATGTTTTGGAAAACATGAGAATTGGTGAACTCGTGTCCTCTGTTACTGCAACTGATTCAGATTCAGGTGACAATGCTGATTTACATTATAGTATCACTGGAACTAACAACCATGGAACTTTTAGCATCAGCCCAAACACTGGGAGTATTTTCCTTGCCAAAAAATTGGACTTTGAGACACAGTCTTTGTACAAATTAAATATAACAGCAAAAGACCAAGGAAGGCCTCCTCGTTCGTCTACAATGTCAGTGGTTATTCATGTGAGGGACTTTAATGACAATCCTCCTAGCTTTCCTCCTGGGGATATTTTCAAGTCCATTGTTGAGAACATTCCTATTGGAACGTCTGTTATTTCAGTGACTGCACATGACCCTGATGCAGACATTAATGGGCAACTCTCCTATACAATCATTCAACAGATGCCCAGGGGCAACCACTTTGGCATAGATGAAGTCAAAGGCACTATATATACTAATGCTGAAATAGATCGGGAATTTGCCAATCTCTTTGAGTTAACCGTAAAAGCCAATGATCAAGCCGTGCCTATAGAAACGAGACGCTATGCTTTGAAAAATGTGACCATCTTGGTCACAGACCTCAATGACAACGTTCCAATGTTTATATCACAAAATGCCCTTGCTGCAGACCCTTCAGCTGTGATTGGTTCTGTTCTGACAACGATAATGGCTGCAGACCCAGATGAAGGGGCAAACGGAGAAGTGGAGTATGAGATCATCAATGGGGACACAGACACCTTCATTGTGGATCGTTATAGTGGAGACCTGAGAGTGGCTTCAGCACTGGTGCCTTCTCAGCTGATCTATAACCTCATAGTTTCAGCAACAGACCTTGGCCCTGAAAGGAGGAAATCAACCACTGAATTGACCATCATTCTTCAGGGCCTTGATGGACCTGTTTTTACTCAACCCAAATATATAACTATTTTGAAGGAAGGTGAACCCATTGGTACCAACGTAATATCCATAGAAGCAGCTAGCCCTAGAGGATCTGAAGCCCCAGTGGAGTATTATATTGTTTCAGTTCGTTGTGAAGAAAAAACAGTTGGACGCCTCTTTACTATTGGACGACAGACTGGCATAATTCAGACTGCAGCCATTCTGGACCGGGAGCAAGGAGCATGTCTTTACCTCGTGGATGTTTATGCCATAGAAAAATCAACCGCTTTTCCCAGAACCCAGAGAGCAGAGGTAATGATTTTGTAGTCATTTATGAATTATTTGTTGATGTGCCTTTTAGAAAGATTGTTCTCTCATATTTACTTTCTATAATGATTTACCTTCATTGTTTCTATTACTGACAGGACCATATAAAATGTTCTGTCACAAAAAGAACAAGAATCACATAAAATTGAGCTTTCATCCTGGTCAAAACCAAACAACAAACAGCTTATATGCTTTACCTCATAGCAATCATATGCAAAAGGCCAGGGAGAAATCTAGCCATTTCAGAAGTGGAAAAAAAAAAAAAAAAAAGCTGAATCAATGCACTAACTAGACACCTCTCAGTAAGGAAGTCTGCTAGAGAATGGGCAATTTCAGACTCAATTTCTGTTCCAAAACCAAAAACTCTGGTAGAAATCAGCATTAGAGCAAAGCTTTCTGGGAGGAGTGGCAAGACAGTACCGACTGGCAGTTTACATCAGGATAGTATTAACTTTCACATCCTCAGCAGTCTTGGCAGTTTCTTTATAGACAGTGACTAATTTTAACGTGCTGAGCCAAGTTTGGGGAGATTCCTGATTTCATCTGCTTTCACATTTGAGGCACCATCTTCTGACTTAGGGTAATCCTCTCTCTTCCCTCTTGAAGGAAAGCATGTAATGTGCTATGAATTATCAGAGATTAGAGGGTGCTTCTTGATACAAATCTGTGTTCAGTGCTATGGTATAGGCACATGTTGCTCTGTCTGCTGATGGGTAAGAGATTAGGGTTTCTAGAATATGCCTAAA
This sequence comes from Lontra canadensis, assembly GCF_010015895.1. NCBI lineage: Eukaryota > Metazoa > Chordata > Mammalia > Carnivora > Mustelidae > Lontra > Lontra canadensis. Next base: position 83,732,617 of record NW_022630995.1, on the reverse strand, counting down.
ACATTCCAAGCCTGGCCTTCCCTGGGCTGTACTTTAGGCTACTACCTCTGTGTTGCATTTTCATTGAACTGCTTCCAGTGTTGTTTTGATAATCAACTAGAAATCACATAGCTAGACTCTGGAAAGCTCTTGTTCTCTTTTTCTGAGTTCCTTTCTCCCTCCTCCTCCCCTCAAAGACATTCTAGTGTCACTCAGCCAAAAACACAAAATATCAAATGTCATTTGGGATACTTGGCAGTAACCCAGACACAATATACTAGTGAGATTGAGGTTTACGTATTTGTTTTCTTGCTTTCTTTATTTGGGGTGGGGGTGTGGTGGAGGGTGAGCAGTTTTCTTCATTTAAAATATTCACTTATTATTATTATTACCCTTTTGAATCCCTTGTGATTTTTTTTTTCATAATAGCTAGCTATAGCTATTCTTCAGATAGAGCAGCATATTCATGGCCTAGAGGATATTAGAGATATAATTAGAGATATAATTCTTAATAGAGATACAATTCTTAGCGATATAATGCTAACTGGAATTCAGTTTTATCTTATATACATAGCCCTGAAGGGACTTGTAACCCAAATGTCCTCTTTTCCTAATTAGATTTTTAAAGATCTTAACATGGGTCTTACATGTTGAGCTATTTGGTTTAACTTAGGCCATGATTTACATACATTTTTATATTGATATCTGGTTGTCCCTCAAGTTAACTGACCCCCTATTTCTACCTTCCTTCTCTGGGATTATTTATTAGATAAAGAGATTTAATTAGTTAGAAAACTGAAATATTTATTAAAGATAGGCAACTAAGTCTTTCTAGACTTTAGATGAATTTGCTAAACAGTGAAACAAATTATGTTATTGGTTGTTGCTTGGTTCAGTGCATTATATTTTATTAGAACAACATGGAGAATGAGAATAAATACCCATTGGTATCATTAGATTTATTTTGCCTTGCTATTTAATCATTAAATATGCAAAGATTAGCTTGGCTTAAATTTATTAAATAGTGCTGGCTCTGCAATAGGCATGAGGATCAAAAAGTAATAATTGTAAGTCATTTTGCTGGTCATAGGGGATAGTATTCCTATTACTTTTTAAATATCAAATAACATCAATATAAAAATTGTTCATATTTACTACACCCTATTCATCTAAAAATCTGGGGATAATTCATTATGGTGATTTTTTGTTAAGGAAAAAAAAAAAAAAGAAAAAAAAAAAACTGCCAGGGTATTTTCTATGAACTAAAGTGCTGAAATTGTAAACCAAGTTTGAGTTTCCAAGCTCCAACCACTCCTATAATTAAAAGCAAATGTGTTTCTCCAAAGAATATTGAAAGCAGTGGTTGGGAGCTAGAATTTCATATTATTATTGGTTGTATCTTTCAAGTATATACAGTAAAGTTCTTTTTTCCTTCTGCTCAAACAATTAATTTACTGTGATTGTGCAAAAATAAGTTATGTTACCTCTGGTTGTCAGAGGTGATTTTTCAGTTGTTTGTTTTCAAGTGCAAACTGTTCCAATACTTTTTCTTTTTTTTTTTTTTTATTCATGTGCACTGATAGGGCTCTGGGTTGCTTACTTAGGTTTCTGGCTAGAGTCATAGCTGATCATTCCATGGGCAAGCAGAGGGTCAGTGGGTAAAAGAGAAATGATTTAATCTGCATTCTTTTTCAAGCTCTGATGTGTGTGGGGAGAGCAGAGGCCCGTGGCTCTGATCTTGCTCATTCCAGAGATCTTTCCAATTGTATACCTTCACTCTCTCTCCTTATCATATCTAAACCTTTGGCATGAATAGGAATTCTTCAAGGATGGCTTCTGAGTTGCAGACACAAGGTTTATTATAGTTTTGTGTCTTTGTATGCTTGGATGAATCTTGATTATGTTAGAATAGCTAGAGATTGTGGACTCTGAGAAAGAAACTGAGGGTTTTGGAGGGGAGGGAGTGGTGGGGGGTTGGGTGAGCCTGGTGGTGGGTATTAAGGAAGGCACGTATTGCATGGAGCACTGGATGTGGTGCATAAACAATGAATCTTGGAACACTAATAAAATAAAATAAAATAACAAAAAATAAAATGGATAAAAAAAGAATAGCTCATATAAAATTTGTACCATTTTTCTAGGTTCAAGAAAAAATAGGGATGCAGTCCTTCAAAAGACATTTCTTTTTTAATATGTGTTGTATAGAAACATGCAACTTAGGGACTTGGTTGTACCTCAACAAAGCCGGAGGTTTTGTTTCATTGATCTTTGTTATCTCAGAGTCTAGTATATACTTGTGGTATAGCAGGTGCTCAGTACATGTTTGTTAAATGAGACGGTAGAAGAGTTAAGACCAGAATATGTTTTCTTTTGTATCAGGAATAACTCAACAGAGAGAAGCTGAGGGAACAGAGGAAATTAGTAAACTTGATTTTGATCATGAATTGAACTAAGGACATAAAGACATGCCAATTATGTCTGTTGTACAAGTGAATTGAGAATTGTCAGAAAACTCAGAGAGGAAGGAGAAACTTAGGTGGGTGGTCTTACATGGAACTTAGGGTTTAAATGGAAGGACATACTATATATGTGTCTAGCTCACAGTTCTCAAATTTGTCAGTCTTAGTACCCCTGTATGCTCTTAGAAATTGTTAAGGACTTAAAAGAGCTTTTGTTTAGGTGTGTCTTCTCTATCAAAATTTGTCATTTTGATCATAAAACTGAGAAAAAAATTAAATATTTATTAATTTGTTTAAATATCATATTAAACACACATTTTTACTTTATTAGAAAACTTTATTTTCCCAAACTTTTCACATAATGAAAATAGATATTATTTTGTATTTTCATAAACACCTTTAATAGATGGCTTAAGATAAAACAGCTGGATTCTCAAATCTTCATTCCATTGCAATAAATTATTTCAGTTAAAGTAGATGAAAAGAATCTATCCTCACTCAGATCTATGAAATTGGATAAGGGAGATATACTTTGGTATTCTTTTCAGATAATTGTTGATTTTCTTTTTATACTACACCAGAACTCCACAAGTGGCACTTTCTTAAAATTTACTTGGAATGTAGAATTTGAAATCCTATCAGTGAACTTTTTATACTTTGTTACATAAAAATACATTGATCTATCTTGCATTTTGAATTGATTTTTTTTAACTATTAATGATTTAGAAATATCAAGAATTGATCATTTGGAAAATATTGTTATAAGTGCTCAGAATCTTATAAAAAACTTTAAATATATTGACTCTCAACTTCATGGCAATGGTTAGAAGTTTTTCAAAATTGGAATTTTTACTCAAAATCTCAAATTTCATTATCAGTAACATATGTTATTGTTTTCCTTCAAGTGTCAGGTGCCCTTTGTTCATTTGATAACAAACAAGTATCTGCCACATACTCAAGTCTAAAAAAATATAGTTTCCCTGTCAGTTGTTCTTTCGAACAAAAACTGTATTCCATAAGGAAAACAGCTGGTTTAGCTTGCATTTCATTCACATGCATGCTTTTCTTTGAGACAACTATAGTCCTTAGGTAAAAATTAGTGGTTTAGGTACATTCTATTGTTTGCCACACAAAATATTTTAAAAATTCAGATTTAAGTGCTTAGATTTAATAAATTTAGTAATTTTGCTATTTCTTCAAAAGATTTTCTTCAGTTTTTAAATGAAACTGGCATTTTATTTTTACTGTGAGTACCTAGCAGTGAAGAATACAATTACTGCTAGAATACTGGAGAGGTACTGCTTTAATTTGTGCTAAGGCACTAGCAGTTTTACCCATCATTGTTTTTGCACCTCTGGTGTACATGTCAATACAAAGAAAATGGCAAGTAATGTTGTTCATTATTATGAAGACAGTGTTGACTTCCCAGGCCTCTTTAATGGGTCCCTGGTATGCCTCAAGCCCCATGTTGCACTGAAGAGAACCATTGGTCTAGGTAATGAGATTTTTACATCTCAGTTTAAGAAAAGCCATTAGAAATAGTCTATTAGAAGTGTGTTTATAATATTAGGTGCACAGACTATGACAGTAACAGAAATGAATTTTAGCAATTGGGTAATAAATCAATTTATTTTCACAGTGAACACCATCAAGATTTCTAAGAGAAATGAGAAGATATTTATAAGATTAGTGCTGAATACCGAGTTTAGAAATGATTGTCTTCTAGAGGGTTTAGAATCAGAGTTAATGAACCTTAGATTAAACCTCTCTGTATCTTGTGTATCATCCCTCACAGGCAAAAAATAAGCAACAGAACTCAGTAAGTAATAATAATAATTATTATTACAATAACATTTATCAACTATTGCTATGTTCATTCATTGAGTTAAGTGCTAAGTTCTTGGAGAGTTTACCCTTTGAGCCTCATAACACTGTTAATATCATTTCCACTTCATAGCTCTGGAAACAGCCTCCGAAAAGTTAAATAATTTGCTTAAATTCAGATAGCTAGAAAGGAAAATCACACCCAGTCTGCATACGTCCACTATTTATACTCATACCTACTATTCTAGAAAGCCAGGGAAATCTGTGGTTTCAGTTAAGAGAAGGGGCCTTTACTCTGTAGATATGAGTATGTATGCTTTTAATAATCCTGTTTTCAAGCCCTTATTTATTGTTAAAAATCTTTGAATTACAATTCCCTTAGTCTGAACTAAGGGAAATGGCTTTTGCTTGCCTCAATCCTGGCCATCAGCAGATGCTGTACATTTTTATGGGTCAGTTAATGGTGGTAACTGTCCCCAATTGGGATGTGTGGAAGTGTTTCTAGAGCAGGAACAAAGGGTCAGAATACAAGAGAGGGGGGCTGGAGACAAGTGAAGAGCCCAGGTATTGGTAATCCCTCTTCTAATCCACAGTACCATACAATTTGGAAGTAGATGCTGTAATTTATGAAGGTGGAGAATCCATTTTTATATTAACAGATGATAAATCTTACTCTCCTAGGGAATATGATAAAGTTGGAGTGGATGGCGAATGAGGATTCTATTAAAGGAGGAAAAGATTTTATTGCTTTTTCTTCTTTTGATCTCCAGAGTATTCTTTTTAAAAAGCAACCTGTGATTATTTTCTGATTTTATTTTGTCTTACTGATATGTTTCCAAATTTATTAAACAAGATATTATGATTATATTTTCAGGACATGTACAAATGTGTATTACAAACAGCATTATTGATGGCCAGTTAAGCTTATTCTCCTTATTTATATATGGCTTCAGGATGCTTGATTTGGTCTCCCTGTTTTGGTAATAGATTTCCATGGACATAATTTATCTTCTGATTAATTTATTCTTTCTTTTTTTTTTCCCTTGCCTTTATTAAAACACTAATCATTTTAATTCCTTGTTGTTCCAATAGATTTTGAGGCAACTACTCCAGGATTATTTTGGAAAAGTATATATGTACTTAGCATTTTGTGGAATCAATTCTTCCTTATATTGTTTACAGCTTGCGCTTTGTCATCATTACAATGAAAAACTGCCTAGGAACCTCATTAGTTGTGAGCGACTGTGGAATTAGTGACTGTAAAGGATTCCACAGGACTGAAGGTGTGTCCTGTATTCCAAGAATTAATACATCTAAAGTTCAGCTCTTTATAATACCCTCGAAAGTAGGTAGTATTCAGAATTAGGAGCATGTGAGTGAAACTAGGAAAAGAATAACCAGCAAATAATTTGGGCCAAGATGAATTTTAAAGTACTTTAAAGTAACCTAGATATAAAATGTGGTAATTTTCCAATGTTTTCGGTCTTTAAGCAGTCTGCGACAACAGTGGCCAATTTTAGTAGAAGGAGAAGGAGAATGTATAAAGAATGAAGACAAGTAAAAGCAATTCTATTAGACAAGTATTTTTTTATAAGATACAGATACACAATATATTATTTATTAACATATATAAGATCATATGTTAGCATATATGCAACCATTATACAAAGACTGTTGGATTTTTTCTGGTGTTAAGATATGAGACAAAATGAGACAATCAGTTCATGGAGAAGAAACATAATCTAATTGGCAGATAACTTATATGTGGTAATCAAGAATTGACTACAGCTCTACAGCTCCAGTCTTTTCCAGTTTCCAGACATATATCCATATTTAAGAAGCAATCAGTGAGTAAAAACCAAATTTTAAGGAACATTATGAAACACTGAGGAGGGACGCTTGCATGGCTCAGTCGGTTAAGTGGCTGCCTTTGGCTCAAGTCCTGATTCCAGGTCCTGGGATCAAGTCCAGCATCAGGCTCCTTGCTCAGCAGGGGGAGCCTGCTTCTCTCTCTGCTTCTGCCTGCCACTCTGCGTGCTGTGCTCTCTCACTCTCTCGCTCTCTGAAAAATGAATAAATTAAAAGAAAAGAAAAGAAAAGAAAAGAAAACATTGAGGAAATTTTAATGGACATTGACAGACCCTGCTGGCCAACTGGTAGTTGGGAACAATGGTGTTGTTAATGATTATTTATTTCAGACTATTTGATATTTTTCTGAAATATTTTGTCATTTATAGATGTATGTGAAGTGCTTACATTATGTCAGACAGTGGTAAGTACTGGGTATTATCTTGCCTTCACAATACTCTTGGAGGTATAACAACATCTCATTTTTCAACAAATGACACTACTGAGGCTAGTGAAGGTTAAGTTTATGGAGCTGGTTTACAGTGAAAGCAAGGTTTGAACCTAGCGGTCTGAACCCACAGTATGTACTTTTAATCCTCACCCAGTACTGACTAACATTTTAAGAATGGTTGATACTTTCTGTAGTCTCATACGCATGCAATTTTTGCTGGGTAAAAAGTTGTTTTCATATTTTGATACTTCTTCATACTGGTGACTTAAGAAATACTGGGTAAATTTTAATTTAGGTAATGGTCAAGTAGTAGCATTACTTTAGCTCCCTATTAATCTTTATTTAGGTTAGGCTTCAATGAACGGACCTACAATTTGTAAGGTGCTTAAAGTTGAGGTGGGAATATATTTCCATTTTGATTTCTTAAACTTGAGATGGGAATATATTTCCATTCTTCCAGTTACTGCCTCATTTATATTCTTCCCTTTACAGCAAAATTTCTTGGAAAAGTTGCATATACCTGCTTTCTTTCTTATTATCTCTTAAATTTGTCTCATCAGACTTAACTTCTGCCACTCCAATGAATGTTACTCTTGCCAAGGCCACCATGATAGCCACATTTCTACATCCAATGGTCAGTTCTCAGTGCTCATTGTATACTTACTTCTAAGTCATCATACTGTGGATTTTTCATCCTATTTCTTAGAACAATTCCTTCTCAGCCTCCTTTACCAGTTTCTCTCCATGTCCTTAAATTCTAAATGTTGTAATGTCCATGTAATCCTTGAAAATACTCCTCTTTTCAATGCACACAAATTCTCTTGAGAATCTCAATCTTATGATTTTAAGTAACATATACATTGATGACTCCAAAATTTTGTCTCTACCCTATGTATTTCCCCTAAACCCCATATTTATATAACCAACTACTTACTCATTATGTTTAATAGATATTTTAAATTAACATTTCCAAATTTGAGCTTCTATTATCTTCCCCAGCAAAGATCTATTGCACCCCTAATCATATCCTTCTCAATTGATGGCAGTTCCAATCTTTAATTGTTCAAGTCAGAAAACTTGGAATCCTCTTTGACTCCTTACCATCCTATACACAATCTGATTAGCTAATTCTGGATATCTTAAAAATATATCCAGAAACTGGATCATTTCTCATCACTTCTACCATTACTATCTTTTTTTTTTTTTTAAGATTTTATTTGTTTATTTGACAGACAGAGATTACAAGTAGGCAGAGAGGCAGGCAGAGAGAGAGAGGAAGGGAAGCAGAGACCCCGATGTGGGGCTCTATCCAAGGACCCTAGGATCATAACCTGAGCCAAGGGCAGAGGCTTTAACCCACTGAGCCACCCAGGCGCCCCCCCACCATTACTATCTTGATCTAAGACACTTTCATTCTTTCCTTAGATCATTGAAGACATTTTCTTATTGATTTCCAATATCCTTTCCTACTATTTTCTTCCCTTGCTTGTCTGCTTTACCCATACTGGTGTCTTGCTATTCCCAGGACTTGCTAGGAACATACCTGCCTTGGAGCCTTTCCTTCTGGCCCTTCCTTCTGTATAAAATGTTCTTTCCTCTAGATATCTATTCGGATAATTTTATCCCATTTGGATAATTTCCTTCCGTCAAGTATCTCACACTGTAATTGAGAATTAATCTTCCTTTACTAACATCACTGTAGCACCATCTCATCCTGCCAGATCTCCATTTCTATGCTATAGTTTTTCATATTCCTCTTCCATAGGATTTAGCAGTCTCCTGAACCAGCCTCTTCTTATCTCCCAAATGCTAAATGTTGGAATACCCCTGGAATCAGTTCTCGAAATTCATCCCTTTCTATACTATTCTGTTGAGGAGCTCAATCAATCTCATTAATTTCAAGTATCTATCTATCTATCTATCTACCATCTACAGTACATGTGTAAGTGTGTGTGATATAATTTACTGATCTATAATTTTCATTATATTTTACCTGTCTTTCTCCCAGTAGATCACCCTATGTGACCAGCTCTTGTCAGTTACTTTTGACTTTTTCCCCTCCCATCTCTCCTTACTGCACTTGCTCAGCAGTCACAGTGAGGGCCCCAGGTCCCAGCCTCAGGGGTTCCTGGCTCTGAGTCTTTGTGCTAGCTGTGCCCTCTGCCTGGAGTACTTGCTTCTTGCTTCCCTCCCATCTTTTCTTGAAGTCACCTTGCCAAGTTCTCCCTCCCTTAACCTTCCTTTTTCTCTTTCCTTCTTTTTGTTTCTACTTAGACTCTGTCATCACCCAACATAACACATAAGTTACTTCTTTATTTTGTTTACGATATGTCTTCTCTCTAAAATATATGTTTCACGAGGGGAAAGGTTTTCATCTGTTTATTACTGCTGTATTCCCAGTACCTACAGTAGGGCTGGCTCAATTCAGACATTCAGTAAATATTTGATAAACTAAGGAATTACTGTTGAACACATTGCAAATAAACTGCTTGATGGCTAGGAACTCAGTCAGAGATACATGCTGAAGTAAAGGAGTCATTTTTCATATCTCAAGCCAAGCTATGGAGCTTCTTCTGAAATTAGTGAAGCTAGCTAATTGGCAAGGACTGATTTTTTTTGAATAAAATGACAGTGGCTGTAGGAGTTGACTGGCTAAGAGCCTTGTAACCCAATTTTCAGAAGTCATTAGTGTCTGAGGTACAGTGAGATCACTAATGCTTATTTTATAGATATGTCAGTGAAGTAGAACATTTTTTAATATATATCACAATGTAGCTACACTATTACCATGTCTTCTCATTTTCTTGGAACTCATCTAATTTTGCTTCAGAGGGAAAATCTGATCTTATCATAAACCATGTTGCTCTTGAGCAAACAAATGAATACATAGACACTTTAAGAAATCAGTACTTTCAATATTAATACATTTAGGTACTGTTATTCTTTTTTTTTTTTTTCAAATTTACCATCCCTGATCAACATTTGACATCATCAATATTAGTAAATTTGATTAAAAAAATACAGCAGAGAAAATGTTGCTTAATAATTCATCTTGACTGAGGGTTAGTTGGCAGAATGTATGCTCTTGATTTGGAAGGATCTCGATTCAAATGTTGTCACAGCTACTCTCATCTTCCTCATCTGTAAAATCTGAATGACAATACTAATTTCACAGATTATTGCAAGGAGGGGTGGAAGATGTACTCGGTGAAGTTTGTAAGTTTCCTCCTCTTTTCTCCAAAGTACAGATATTCACAGACTATTAACATTAAGAAAAAAAAAACAAACTTTTATTTCTAAAGTGTTTTGGGGTGCCCCCCTTCTTTTTTCTTGATTTCCCTAACAAGTCTGTAAGGAGGTAATTCAGACATTCTCTCCATTAAGGAAAAGGCAGAGAATTTCATGATTTATGTGTGGTGATAAATCTAGACTACATCTGGGTTTTTCTAACTTTGGTCAAACATGCTTGACATTAAGCCATATTGTCCAGTCTGTGGTTAAATTAATGTTATTTATCCATCCACCATCTTATTGTTGTTGACATAATTCAATAATAGTTATATTCCCTTAAGTGAAGTAATTTATTAATCCAGAAACTTTGTTGAGAAGCTTAGTTGCTTAAGAAACATTAAAATATTAGATTGTTCATTGTCCATTTCATTTTTGAAGCCTTATCTTTGAGTTAGATGGAGAATGTTTGTCTCGCCATTTTTCAGTGATGGTGGTGAAATATCAAGTACCATGAAATTGTGTGTTTATTTGTGAATCTATTTTGAAAATAATTATTTTAATCAGCTACCTAATGCAGTCCTCTTAACTGAAATCAAATTTTCCTCATCAAATGAAGGTTAAACTATCTTTTATTCAAAACTATTTTGATTTTTATGAGACATATAAATTCTGGTAACTTCCTAAGTGAGAGTTTTGTAATTCATAGTTAAAACATTTCCCTGAAAAGAAAAATATTTTGCTACTTACTGAAAATTTCAGAATAAGCACATGCCCAGAGACAATGGGCTTCCCTCTTGGTTGGTGAAGTATTCTATTGCATATAACTCTATGGTCAAAATAATTACAGTTTATATTTATGTATACCTCCCTTCTACTCTACAATAGATTTGAAGCAGTTTGCAATAAAAGAAAAAATAATTTAATGAATCTCTTATTTATGTATGTGTATATATTTTTTTCTAAAACTAGGGGCCTAAGAGGAATTTGTCTCAATATGCTCAAAAAGAAATCTTTTTTAAGAGATGATTTTTTAAAAATGGTACCCTCACTAGTACATTGACAGATTTTCAACATCTTTTTATTGTGATATCTATTACTGTGGGTTTATGGCAAATTGTAATAAAAGTATGATTCTGACAAATTATTTACTTAGGTATCAGAAGAGAGTCCCCACTGGTAAAGCACTTATGTTTGGCTTTATTTCATGTGGTGAGTTAATATTTTATAGCCATACAAAGAACATTCCTGTTGGGGTTTTCACATTAACATATCTGCAGCACATCACAGGGAAAACCTGACTTACAAGGGTTTTCAGTACAATTTTAACTTAATTTATAAGAAGACTGGTATCTTTAAAGGGAAAATTGGTTAATTTAAGGCAATCATTTAAAACACTGGGCACAGATCTAGCAATCTGTTTCTTGGATTATGTCTGTTTCTTAGAAACAGATTCAGAGTTACTAAATGTTACTTGAATTGACTGTATTGCTTTATTGTAGCATTTTCCCTCAGCAATAGCCACATGTCCTTTACTTGCTACAGAAAGTTAATTCATCCTCTATCTTCTAAGATGGTACATTAAATTCTCCACTAAGAAGATTAAAATACTAATTCATGTGTACAACTAAGCAGGACAGAACTGCTCATATTGCAATGCCAACTGAATATTTTATTACTTTGCATAATAAAATAGGGAAAATTAATTGTTTATCCATTGAGGTTGTAATTGGTTACAAGTAAATAATGAGTCCTTAGTATTTGAAGACCAGAGCCTGGCAGATTTAGTATACTGCTTGACTTCTTTCTAGACAATGAAGGAAGTGGGAGTAAAATTTTTCTTTATAGGACAAGACGATTTGGGATGGGAGAGACAATACAAGGTTGCCAAAAATTTGGGTCAAGCTGAACACAGATGGCTGTGGCTGATAGAGGTGTCTAGTATTCTATCTTCTTCTCAGCATGTTTCTGTGTGTCAGTGCATTTATACTGAGATGAAGAATATTTTGTTGCTCAGCAACCAAGGGAAAATACATTCAGAGAATCCATTTTTGTTAAAAAACAAAACAAAACAAAACAAAAGTTTGTAGTATATATTAGAGAGTAGAAGATCGGGCAGTATTTCCAGGAGATTCTTCTGGAGGGAAGTTTTCATTACACATGTCTGAAATTAAATAAATCACTCTGTACATTTTACTTCTTAGCTTGTCTCTACCTTCTACCTCAAATACTATTTGGAAACAATGGCCTAAATAAATACTTATATTAGTCAATAATATAAGTTATAATGCACAGGGTAAACATTTGAAGAAGTAAAACTACACTTAAATTTCACTTTCATAACTTCAATTTTTCTATTTTCTTTTCAAACTTTGATTAAGGGACTTAATGTATATTTCACTTTCTGAAGGAGTTTTATGTTGTGCTTAATAATCGAGTGCAGTTGTGCATGCATGGTTAAACACTAAAATAAACATAAATTTGGGAGTCAGAATAACTGTGTTCAAGTCTTGGTTTTATCCTTTAGTGCTGTGTGACCTTGAGGCAAATGCTAAACTTCTCTGAGCCACAGTGCCTTCATCTGTTAAAGGCAGGGAATTCTAACCACTTACCTTATTAAGGGTTGTGACAAAAATGTCCACTACACATAGCAGTGCAGATTTTCCTGAAAGACTGTTTGGTTTACTTTTATTGATGCTACATTCAGTTACTCCTTGTGTGGTCCAGAAGGCAATGATTAAAAAGAAAAAAAAAAAAAAAAGATAAACAGCTACTGGTATGTAAATAGCTACTGTTTATTCAGGAATTAGGATGACATTTCTAATGCTACCAAGCAGAAAGGAAACAAAACTAAACTTCTAAGTTCTATTTCCTAGTTTTAGGAAAATTAATAAAAATGCCTATTAAAAATTACCTCTGTGGTAATTTTCTTCATGATAATATAACAGATTGAAAAATAATTTTTAAGTGGCAGTGGCTACTGAGCTGAAAGACAAAATGAAGGAAAGAAAGATTATTAAATAAGACAGGGGAGTGATAGAGTTTTCAAAATATCAAGTTTGCCCATGATTTAGGTAAATTGCAACATTCTTTTAAAAATTTAAATATATTACAAAACCAGATAAGCATTATCCAATTTATACACTATGTTCTGATAAAAAGTATCAAATATTAAAGTCATTTTCTCAATATTTGGAGCTTTTCCAAGCAGCTCTGCAACATAGATTTCACAAAAGAGGACACGGATGCTTTCATACCTATTTCACAGAGCTGCTTTGAGAAATAAATAAATGTACACAGCATATGCCCCCCAAATATGTATTAGGTCACCTTTTTCATCTCCACAGATGTAATTTTATCTTTGAGTAGCCAAGATATCAATATGACATTGAGGACTGCATGAATGGAACCTCGTCTTTTCATTCCTTCCTTTAAATGAGAACAAGTTTGAGAGCTTTCTTGCAGTTTTTCCCAATAGAGAATTCAACCTACTTAGGATTTCTAGTTTTCTTCTAAGATGGAATATGGGCATAGAAACAGAAGAGATATGAATCTTTATCCTGGCCATTTGTCCTGATGTATATGTCAACCTCGCTAAATCTTTTTCTGCACATTGTCACTTAGGCACTAACCAAGGACCTCTAAATTAGGACCTTGTTCTTATTATTTTTTAAGTTTTTATTTAAATTCCACTTACATGACATACAGCGTAACATTAGCTTCAATTGTACAATATAGTGACTCAACACTTCTGTAGGTCACCTGGTGCTCATCACAAGTGCCCTCCTTAATCCCCAATCCCTATTTCACCATTCCCCTGCCCCCCGTCCTTTGTGGTAACCATCAGTCTGTTCTCTGTATTTAAGAGTCTGTTTCTTGATTAGGACCTTAGTAATTGTAAACAATTTATTTGTAAACAATTTATTTGCCTTAGTATTGCCTTGTTATTCTTAACTTTCATTCCAGTGTTCAATATGCCAGACATCCTGTTCAGTACAGGAGATGCAAATTTGCATTTTCCAGATGCGTGCTTTTAAGAGACAACAGTGTAATAGGTAGACAAACATCGCATAAAGAAAATGTAGAAAACTGCTATGATGAAAAAAAGTCTTACTGTTAATTGTAATAACTTGCTCCATGCAATTGAGATTATTTATCCTACTTAACCATTCAATTTGTGTACTTCATAAGGGGTTGTCTGCATATTTTAAGATATTTGAAGTAAAATTATTTTCATGCTTCATGCTCTGAGAAAACATCTGTGAAACAATACTTACCTTTGTTATTTTCTCATTTAAAAAAATATTTGATATAACACTACTTAACTAAATGGAGTTTGAGTTAACGTAAGCCCACCATTGGGCTCAACCCAGAGATCCTGTAGTGTTCCTGGTCTCTGGCTACTTCTCAGTCCTAATGTGTGTCCCCTTCCTCACAGTTTGGACAAGGGTCCGTTCTGTGCCACTACCATCTCTGACCTTAAGAGCTACCTTTGCTCTAAGATGCCTCTGCACATGTTTATATTTGATGACATATTTTCTTAGGAATTATATTTAATCATCTGTCTTCCACATTATTTCCATCTCTGGTAATGGTTATTAAACAATAACAACATGTTTGTTAACCAATAATTATTGAAAAATAATAGCAACTACCTCCTAAAACAATGTGAATTATTTATTAAGAACAGATGGCAATTCATGCTTTTTAATTCAAACCTCAAAATAATTCTGTGAAATAGATGCTGTTACTATCATTTTACAAATGAGAAAACTCCGTCTTAGGAAGGACTAATTTACTCACTTTGAGCCATACAATTAGAAAGACAGAGAGCAGAGATTGGAACCCAGGCATTAACTCCAAAACTTATCCCTGCCAATATGCAATTCAACTGAAGTTGCTGACCAATATGTCAGTTTGGGAACTTAAAAAAAAAAGTTTGGGAACTTAAATATCTATCTCTCTATCTCTCTATGTGTGTGTGTGTCTGTGTGTGTCTGTGTCTGCGTGTGTGTATATATAATAGTATGGATGCTTTTTAATGTATCACTTTTAAGTCTTTTTGGAATGAGTCATTTAAAAAATGTAGATGCAGGATTTTAAGCAAATAAATCTGGAAAATATTTTTTAAAATACCACTGGTATCACTGGATTCAGGAATATATAAAAATATTATTTCCTTCATTTTTTTGAGACCTTTTGTTGTTTCTATTTAGAAATACTCAACTGAAGCAAAATTTAAACTTTTAAAAATATCTTAATTTTTGTAGCTACTAAAAGTAGTTTGATTAGTTCTCAAAACTTAATGCACATAAGAATCCCTTATATGGATAATTATTTGAAATGCAGATTGTTTTTCAGAAGATTCAAGAAAGATCCTTGGAACCTGTCTTTTTTGTTTTTTTTTCCCCTCAGTTCTGCAAGTGATTCTGATGCAAATGGTCACAGAACTCATTGTAAGACGCCATTATTCTTTACTAGGTTAGGTTTTACACAAGCAATTAATCACACTTTTGCAAATTTGGAAAACTCTTCTCTGAACCAGCAGTGGTAGTATTATTGTAGGATCAACACAGGAGCATTGGTGTATAGATACATTTTCTAATTTGGTATATACTGAAAAAAGGTATGACAATATGATAATAGTTGACAAGATATAGCAAGTATGTATAACAATTAGTGAAATAATATAATGTAAATTGAAATAAAAATGTACACTCTCCTATTTATTGGTTAATTAAGCTCATGTAAATGTGTTATAAATAGCTACATGACTTTCAGTATTCCCTTACTGTCTTCTCAGAAATTACTTTGAACAATATAGCTTTTATCTATCTACCTACCTTTAAATTTGTTATACATTTAGAAAGAAGATGAGAACAATAGATTTTTGTTAGAATATGTCAAATTTTAAGTGGTTAAAACTTCTTAGGAAAACAATATTTCACAAAGATACACAAGGAGAACAATATGGAAGAACTATGTAATATTCATGTGTCCATAGAGCCATTCCTAGGACAGTATATTTAAAAGGAACTGAAATAAAGATCTTTTGCTGAGAACAGAATGTATGAAGTGTATTTAAAAGTACATCAGGTGGCCTGAGGTGGTAGATATATAGGAATTTATGGTAATATTAGAGATTTAGACTTTAAAAGTTAATGATATATTATGAGCTTTACTAATTTGAGGATGACCTCTTTGATTTCATATTATACTTCAATAACTGTTTTATTACTATTAGTGTAGAGTCTCAAAGTGTTCCTTATTTCTGAAGTTTTCTAAAAAGTGAAATCATGGGAGTATAAAAAATTCAGCTATGAGAAAATTGATTAATCATTAATAGAACTATTAAAGAAACTTAGGATCCATCGTGTACTCAATTAAATCCATCATGCTCTCATTATCTTTTTTACATTCTGACTTTTATACTGTGTAAAGCATTTTAATTTTATGTATATTTTCCCTTATCTAAAAGCATTTATGTTTATGAATAAGAGTATTTTTACCTCCAGCAATCAAGATACAATCAGTAGCTATACATGTAACATTCTATATGTAACAGAGTAAGAGAACACTTGAAAAAAAAAAATAATTTCACTTAATTGAAACATGTGCCCAGCCATCTGGAACACTCCTGCATAATATAGAGACATTTGGCATTTTAAAGAAAGGATTTTGAATTAAACCAGAAATCTTTTGTGTCTTCAAAAGACATTGATTTATTGAGACTATGTGTGGCTTTCCCTCATATACAAAAGATTAATGATTTCCTAAATGTCCTTTCATTCTTTCATTTTATAAAATGAATATGTACAGTTAAGCAAATGACATCTTTGAGGTTCTTTGAACAAAGATGACAGGAAATATTCCAAAGTATTTTGTTTGAAAAATTCATCACATGGTAACAAAATATATTTTTCCCAAAATTTAAAAAAAAAAGATCTTGACATTATTGAATGATGGTTGAATGAATGGATGAATAAGTAAATAGATGACTATCTTAATATTACACATGAGTGATTTATATGAAGCACATTAGAGAGTACTATAAAATCATTCTACCCTGTGATCTATAAACATCTTAATTTTCAGCATGGTGATTGATGTTGATAAGCTTAAACATCAAGCATATCTTACCAGTATGAAGTAGTTTATAGGAAGAATTTTCGAGAGTAAAATTTATTTAAGTTCAAATCAAAATCTTGTAATTCAAGTATTAAAAAATATCTTTAATGTTATCAATTATGAAATTGAAATTGTTGCTATACTAGCTCTTGGTATTCAAATTTTTATGTTATTTTTGACTTTTATTTAGATTCTGTAAATGAAGTTATGCATGTATTATTTACACTTGAATAATTATTTACACTTGAATCTTGAGTCCCCTCTTCGGTGGTCTGTTTTAATATATAATGTTCATGTAGAATGGTTACCAGAGACATAGATTTTGGTTATTTCTTGTCCAGGACACACAAATCTTCATAATCAAGTAAATTAAAAGATTTTATATAATTACATATATACAGGGTTGGTGAAAAGGGTTATATCAACAAAAATAGGAAAATAAATCTTAGGATCACCAACGAAACCCTGAAAACTCACTTGAACATGAATAAAGTTAATCAATTAGCTCTTTATTGACTGATCAGAACTCTGTTTCATTGACCGACATTTATATATTCTGAATTAAAAATATAAAAAGAAATGCCTAACTATGTGTGCATAAAGGCTTCTTATGGTGTCTAAAATTGTTAATAAGTAGTTTATCTTATGAAAGGGATTCATTAAGTTTACCAATAATTATAACTGTAGTGATTTGAGATTTTATAATTTCTTGATTTATCATTTTAAAATTCTCTATGTGAGAATTGCTGATTATCTCTTTCACTATATGTTTTCATGAGGAACACATTAACTTTGTAGAAAAATTAATAATTAAATTATTTTTAAGGTAAATAATTAAAATATTTTACTGGTCTTACCTAAAGTAAATGCATTTTAAGAGTAGACTTATAATAAAATAATATTCAGGTAATTTATTAAAGTATTATATGATATTTTATTTAGTTTTACAGTGTGCTTTGGATTCTAATGTAAATATATCTAAATTAAAAAACAAACTAAAAATAGTATTTTTAATTTGAGAGCCTGAAGTATGTTATATACATCTAAAAAAGTGTTTTGGTTAGCATATGACTTTTTATTCAGTGTGCAAAAGGTTTCTCCTAGGTTTTTTTTTTTTTTTTTCATATTAAGAAATTCAGATTTTTATGTTCTCACTTTTTAAGGCTTTTTTCTATTTCAGACTGCTATTTCTGTATCCATTAGATTATTATTACTGAATGATGGCCATATTATCTTCTTCGGATTTTTACTTTCTATATTAGGCAATACATTTCAATCTGTATTATAAATCATCTCATTACTCTTGCAAAATACTTCTTTTCTTAAGAAATTTATTTAGGTTGCTACTAAAGAGAGCAAGATCAATGGCCAAGACTTGTTAGTCAAACTTTTTCCTAACTGTTTCATATATATTCAGTTTAATAACTATACTGTTATGTTTTATAATATGTATGCATATACATCCACTAACCTAAAAAATATTGATGAGTTCTTTGTGCATAGTTCATATTCTAAGCCAAATAAGCATGTGTTTGCCATTGTATTTTATTTTAATTTAGGCTTCTGAATTAAAAAGATGTCTTTTAAAAGACTTTTTTCTTTTCTTATTTACTATGAATATGCCCTTAAATATTAAAAAATTCCTTAAACAATGTATTTGTTACAATTTAATGTGATCATGACTAGCACTTAAATATTTTGTAGATGTCATCATACCCATATAATTTTATTCTTTATAATAAAAACAAGAGCAAGACAAAATGTCGTATTACTCCATACCTAAGAATACTAAAATGAAATCTGAAATGCCACTGTGTAAAACTTTGTTCATTCATTTCAATGCTCTTTTTATTTCTTTGTTATTAAATTAAATCAGAATTTTTAAAGAGAGAATGTTTCACCTATGTACAACTCTTCTGAGTAAATATCTAAAGGAAAAGAATCAATGCTATATAATTTTGAAACTGTACATTGGGTTATAATGAACTATACTGACTAAAATTAATTGTATGACTGCTTTAGTTATTAGATAGTAAATGTTCTGCAGCATTTTTACATAATTTCATGTAGAAGCTACATAAGTTTTTTAAGAAATCAATCATTTTGCAGTTTTAAATTCTATCCAGTGAGTACTTTGAAAAACACCTGTTGTTCTTATATTTAGGACTGTATATTTTCCTGTAAAAGCTACAGTATGTCTTTTAAAATCTGCAAGTCCTCTTCTGCATATTGATAGCTTGCTCTCCTTTGGTTAGTGCAAATATTTTCAGGAACAAGTCAGTATTTTACTCTAGGTATGTCGTCCTGTATCTTCACTGGTTTAAAAACAATGATGAATGAAGCAGCTTCAGTTCAGGTGGTGTTTGCTTTTCAGTTTCCCGGGGCTGGGGCTGGAATTTATAGCCTTAGGACCAGACCCTTCCCACTTTTCCACCGTGTAGTCATCTGCTGACTGTTCTAATGGACCCCCCCCCCCCCGTAGTCAATCAGGAACTTTTATCTAATTTAGAATTCCATTTAGTTAGAAGATGAAACTTTAATTTTATCTCTTAGTATAGTATTACTAGCAGTTCTTAATGATTTTATTTATCTCAGACTTTTGAAGATACTTTTTTAAAATTTGAGTTTGCGTACCGACTACCTAGTATGTGAACAACTTCACTGCTTAGAAAATCAAATAAAAAAATAAATATTGGCCCTTCTCTGATAAAAAATTTGAGAGGCCACAATATAGAAAAAAAGGAATGTAGCAACAACTTTGTGAGAGCAGACAGAGTAAATTAGTTGACCACATTATTAGGTGTGTTAATTTGGAAGGGCTTTCAAAAGAGAGGTTTGAACTTGGACTTACAGGAATTGCTAAATGCAAGTGGGGAGGGAGAAAACACCAGGCACTTTCCAAAGGCAAACCCAACCCAGAACTGTATAAAATGGGGATCAAGTACAGTTGCTGAGCTGCTTACAGAACCATGTTCTGTTGTAATAGATGAACAGATAGAGATTTGGGTTTTGATGGGAGTGGCAGGAAGTGAGGAGAAGTGCATTAGGCAGGGAGATTTTATGGACATGTTATACATTTTTTTAGTTCCCAGGGATCTCTCACAGCTCAATTACTGCAGTGAAAGAAAGTTCCTTATGTCTCACATTCAGGTTTTTAATTCTTTTTGTACTTATTTTTGTGTAAAGGGTAAAAAAGTAATTATTCTTTTGTAATTAGATGTCCAGTTTTCCTAACACCATTTATTGAAAAGACTGTCTTTTCCCCATTAAATATTCTTGCTTCTTCTGTCACAGATTAAATGACCATATATGTGCAAGTTTATTTTTGGGTTCTCAATCTTATTCCATTGATTGTGTTTATTTTTATGACAGTACCATACTATTTTGATTAGTATAGCTTTGTAGTATATTTTGGAATCTGGGGTTATGATGCCTCCAGCTTTGTTCTTTTTTAAGATTGCTTTGACTATTCAAGGTCTTTTGTAGTTCTACACAACTTTTAGGATTATTTGCTCTAGTTCTGTGAAAAACACTACTGGCATTTTGACAGGGGTTGCATTAAATCTATAGTTTGCTTTGGGTAATACGGACATTTTAACAATATTAACCCCAAACACATGAGTTTATCTTTCCATTTATTATATGTGGAATCCAAAAAACAAAACAAAACAAAACAAACAAACAAAAAACCAGACTTTTAAATACAGAAAATAAACTGGTGGTTGCTGAAGTGGGGATATGGGTGAAATAGGTGAAGGGGATTAAGAGGGATGAACTTCCAATTATAAAGTAGTCACAAATGTGAAAACTACAGCATTAAGAGTATAAGCAATAATATTGTAATAATGTAGGTCACAGATGGTGATAGGCTTATTGTGGTGAGCACCGAGTGAAGTATAGAATTGTTGAATCAATATGTTGCACACCTGAAACTAATATAACATTGTATGTCAGTTATAATCCAGTAAAAAAAAAAAAACAAAAAACAGTTCCTGATAAATGTTGAACAGTGCTGTAAATTTTACCAGAGCATATCCAAGAGATCTTAAGTGTGGACTTTGAATAAAACATCTTTAGTGTCTACAGTGGTGCCTGGTATAGGGCAATGATCAATAAATTTGAAGAAATGAATTCATTGAAGTGAATTTTATGAATAACTGGGTTTAGCTTTTTTGGTGCTATTGTAGGTATTGCCTTCAGATTATTTTCTCTTCTAACTTTAGGAGGTACATTTGTAATTTGGTCATATTTCAATTTCTGATAGAAACAAAGATCATTCTCTAATCACAGTCCTAGAATTGCTGACACTTTCTTGTACGTATTATAGTTGATCAAAAATTTTGTGAAATTGGTGAATTAGGTGAATGTCCAGGTGTCTCCTGGAGGGAATAGGGAATGAAGTAGGTCATTATTCTGCTTCCACAATGTATTTTTACATTGGAGTAAGCAGTGGAAAATAACAACTCTGTAAAAGAAGAAAATTGGGCAGTGAGGTTGCTGACTTTGCCTTCTCTGTGTTTTGGACTTGGAGATTCTAAGTTTGAAGTGATATCAGTAAAATTCAAGTTTCTTCTGCTATTAATCTTGTGCTTAAGGCCGAAGAAAATGTCTAAGGACCTTTTAAGAACCATTAGGGAAAAAAAGGGATAATAATAATAAATGTTATTTTGCTTTTAATAAGTTATTTTCCTCTAATATTTTTCTGGGATTTTTGTTCATGTTGTTATTATAACCATTTTAGCTAATCTTAGAGGTTGCCTTTGATACCACAAAAAATAATACATAAATTATGTGTTGGTTTCCTTCACTTTTTTTATTAGAAGAAAGTATAATATAGAAAAATCTTATCTTTCAAGCCTATAGATAGTGTGTAGATTTTTTAGTAGCACTTAATGATTTTCCTTTCTCCTAAATATTGTCTGGCATGCATTATTAATGAACTTTGATTTACATTTGCATATTGGAATTTCTTATTGGTTTATAATTAGATTCAAGTACACTCAGAGTTTCCAAGGGTTGTAGTTTACATATATATCTTATTTATATTTTATAGTTTATAATTTATACATATACAGATAGTTCTTTAAATGTTAATAGGCGGATTTTCCCAGCTTCCCAGCCAGAGAGCACAATACTCAGTATCACAGTTAAGCTGAGCGGCCTTATCTATATGAGATCAATCTTTTGGAGAAAGCAATAAAAGTTTCCTGATTTAATTTGCTTTCAACTAGACTTTTTTTCAGTTTTAAGTAATGCTCTTAGTAGGTCATTAGACTTTGAGAGTTATTCACTTTGTTTGGCCTAACACTAAAACTTTGTGTCTTTTAACTCTGATTAGTGACACTTTAATAAAGTCATTTGAAGTTCAGTGGACTGAATTTTCCAACTTTTCTGATGTTTCTATGGTCACCGAAAAGCAACCTGTATTGATGCTGGTATACAATCTTTTAAATGCAAATCTTGGAAAACTGTGAGTAATTTTGTGTATCTGACTTCAACACCGACTGCAAAATGTGAAGGATTAGAATAAAAGCAGTAGCAGTGGTCCTTAATTTTTGCACGTTAAGTTGGGGTACAGTAAGTGGTGGGAAATAGAAAAGTAGTCACTTGGCTAAACTTGAGTCTTTGAGGAGAAAAAATGTGTGGGTAAAACTTTTATGGCTACACTCTTTTTTTTTTTTTTTTTGATAAATCAATAGCACAAAACCTCGTTTTCTTCCACATGATTAGGTAAGGGCAATGCAAAGCTATTGAATCGAAATTTTCTTAGAGATAGATCCTTGAGTTATTTTTTTCAGAAAAGTAAAGGAAAAGTATGTCCAATTGGCTATAATTAAATCATGCATGGTGAACTCACTTTGGAGGAATTAATGCATTTTTGTATTGGATTGTGGACTTGAGTGAACATTTACAACACGTGAGAATGGAAAGGATGAAAAATTATGGTTGTCTTTTAGTTCACAAGAAGCCAAGGAGGCAGGTCATTGACTTGATTTTCATGGGAAGACCGACTCTAGCCTGCTCGCATATTCAGGGGCCGAACAACCTGGTATTGACAGCCCCAGTTTGGGAGGGGAACATGCAGGAGCATTGTGCCATGGTTTGTTGGGAAAAAACAAGGGAAGATTTAAAACAAAGCTGTGAAAGGAAACAGTAGTCCTTGTGTCTTGAAGCTGACTTTTCTCCTCAGTAGTGCTTCATGAAAGTGTTACCCTTTCTCTAAATAAGGTCTATACTGTGCTAAGAAAAATGTTTAAGTTGTAATTCAGTGACTCTCAAGAGTGGAAGCACTTACATACACTCTTGTAGGAAATAAGGTGGGGGGCTATTAATTGCAAATGCCATTAAAAAAAAAAGCATGAGCCTGACATGTAGGCTCAGGGCTAGTCAAAAAATATGTAAATATACTAAGAGATTCATTTTTCCAAACCAAGTAGGCTTGCATTTTTTTATATTTTTTATATTTCTAAATCTTGATATTAATAAATTTGGATATTTGTGGTTATATATTCAATTATATAGGAAATATAGCTTAGCATTTAATTATTGCCTCAATGAATTTTTTTTTCTTTTATATCAAGTTAATTAATCCATGGGTATTTTCTAAGAATTAATTTTATGGAAACAATAGAAATGTTATTATGTAGATAGAATCTAACACCAGAGATATACATTTATTTGCTAGGGATTAATACATGCTTGCATTTAACAAGTGAGAACATCAATAAATTATGACAAAGTAATGGAGAAACTAGTGGCTAACAGTAAATATAGAGCTTTTTTGAATTTTTAGTGATAAGGTATATTGTGCAGTGTTGAAAATGAATATTGATTTGTAATGAAGCAGTCTTCTGAAGAGTAATAAAAGAACAAAGGCTTTCTTTGAATTGGTATTTTGGGAGAATAACTGATATTTTGGTTATTTTGGTTCCTAAAGCTTTAATGAACAAACATTAATCATAAAAAATATTACCAATTATATATACAATAAATAGTTTATATCATATACATACATAATGCACATAATATATAATATATATTATCTCTCTGTATAAATATTTCAATCATTGACTTACTTTATATGTAGAGATAAAGACACATAGGTAGAAAGACCAACCCATTAGTGGTGCTAATTAAAAATTATAAAATAAAAATAAAAGAAGAAAGATAAGCAAATACCGTATAGTAACATTTACAAATATTTTTAGAAGTACAAGTAAATGTCAGTTAAACTTCCAGTGGAAAAATAGTTTTCTATGACTACTTCTGTTACCAGTAACTCTTCAGTTTGTTGACTTAAAGAGATAACTGCTGACATTTAACTGAAACTGCTATTTGATATATAGGGATTTGAATGTTATATATAAAATCTGTAACATTACTAAATCATAAATAACTACTACTAAGTTACAATTTGTAAGAATTCTCACTTTGTTATATTGCCATTGTGGTTTGATCCATTGTTCGCTAGATTAAAATAATAATCAATTTTATTTTAAAAATTAATATATCTTACCTAAAATGTTCAGATTATTTTCATACATATTTCCTAATGTTTTGAAGAGAGCCAAGACTTTATTTATATTCATTGAACCTGAGGGATACATGACTGAAAATGAATTGACTTTTGCATTTGGATATATAACCAATTCACTTAACCATTTTATTTATTTATTATTCATTCATTCATTTATTTATTTATTTTCAAAGATTTTATTTATTTATGTGAAAGAGAGAGAGCATGGGAGTGGGGATGGTCAGAGGGAGAAGGAGACTCTCCACTGAGCAGGGACCCTGATGCTAGACTTGATCCTGGGACTGCTGGATCATGACCTGAGCCAAAGGCAAACACTTAACCAACTGAGCCAGCCAGGCATCCTCACTTAGACATTTTAAATTGTGTATACCAGTTGCTAAGAGTTAGCAATTTTATCATAATAATCATAGTGATGCCTAATAACCTTTGCATCTACTATTTGGAACTTTTAGAGTTGAAAATAGTTAAACACAATATTAAAAGAGCTAGAAAGATAATAAATTTTGGAGTCAGGGGGCTCAGGGCTCAAAATTCACATCACTTAGCCCCTGCACTAGCTGTACGACATTGTGGAAATTATTTAAAAATTTCTGGCCCTCGGTTTTTTGATTCTAAAATAATTATGTTAGCACATACCTTAGTTAGTTACTGTGCATCTTAATTTATGAATAGAGTAGCACATCTAATACAGTACTTTCTATACGGTAAGCAATATGCTTAAGGAAATACTTGTTTATCACATAAATTAGTAGTTTCTATACTGTAAGCAATATGTTTAAGGAAATAATTGTTTATCACATAAATTGGACATATCCTTTGATATTTTAAGATGGTCCAATTAAAAAAAAAAAAAACTTCAGAGGTCAGAGAACATCACAACACAATGTCAAAGTACCCACACCTATAATAGAATGGAGCTCTCTATCTGAAGGTACACTTTGCAAAGGTGAGGGATCTTTTCTGTCCCCATTTTTATGCTCATCATTGTAAGCCCTGCAGTGAGGCAAATGCCTGACAGCTAAAGTGTTTTCAATAATCATTGATTGAGGAAGTGAATAAACACCACAGAATTAGAGTGGGAGAAAATTAATTAATGTGAAAACTATATTCTTAACCTAGATTGCACACTGGAGGGGCTATTTTTTTTTTTTTACTGTATGAATAAATAAAGTAATAATCCTGAAGAACATATATAAATAATTCAAGCAAATAATGAAACTTGGAACCATATAATGTTGGCTCTATGGATAATATCAGCAAAAATGATTTGATAATGTTACATTTTACTTGTGACTGAAACAAGGCATTTTTTTCTCTAAGATAGTGTGCAAAGTTTATTATAAAATTGAGGATGGCTTGTATTAAAATGATCACATCTGAGACAAAATTGCAGACATTTTATAATGCTAAAGAATATAGAAGAATCTGGGATTTCTATATAGATAATTCTTGGAAAATTATAGTTGTTTTCCAAAACTCCAAACAATATCAGGAAGAAGATCATATAGGAAATAATCAATGTGCTGGGAATATTATATACAGTTTTGGTTGCTACAATTGAGAGTGATGCAGCAAAGAGGACATAAATTATCCAGAGAGGATTAGAAGAGTATAATGAAAATAGAGAAATAAGAGTTCCCAAGTCTAGGGAAGAAAATAAAAAAAAATTTTTTTTGTTGAAATTTGTTCAGAATTTTACAGTATATTAAAGATAATAGCTAACATTTGTAGCTTGAAAGAGATGTATTTAGGGAAATTAATATAATATACAGTATTCTTTTATATATACATTATTAACAGTATGTTATGGATTGAATTACATCAATATCATAAGAGATAAAATGAGTTGAAAGTTTAAAAGAGGTTTAAATTAGTTTGTGAATGGTTTTCATACCCTTCCACAAATGGCCCTGTGCTTCCATAGTCTGCGATAGAATATTGGACCCAATGCACTGAAGTCTTTGCATTCCAGGTTAAAGGTCTCACCTAGAGAGATTTACAGGGACTTAAACAGGCAAATAACACATGTAGATTTATATATGTGATATATGCCGTGGTGTGATTTAAAGTAATGCCTACTTTTAAACTTCTAAATATATCAGTAATACATTTTGGGAATATAATACTGAATTCACTTATAATATTTTCCTTGACATTTATATGTCATAAACTAGTTTCAAATTATATAAAGATGTGCAAAGCCCTATTTGAAATAAAAAACAAATAATTGTGATTGACTTATAAAGTGAAAGACAATAAAAACTGATTAAAAATGTGTTCTAGTACAATTCAGAGAGATTTCATAGACCCCAACCTCAGTGAGAAATTTCAGACATGCATGTTGAATTGACAATTACTGACTATATTAAATTTATTTTGTAACATCAGGTTTTCATGTGTGAACCTATTACTTCCAATTAAATTTGGATTCAGTAAATTTCTATCCAATAAACCTTGGTTGTTTGGATCTTCATAAAAATGCACACTTCACATGAGTGTATAATTTATATTATGATTTCTCTTGGGTAGGACAGTTTCTTGAAGGAACACAAAGGAACAGGAAATTTTGATTCCAGCAATTCATGCACTTTAGAGCCAGTTGAATGTGGAAGTAACTTGGTTGTGTTTATCTTTGGTCACAGCCACTTTCTTTCTTCCTTACTTTCTTTCTTTCTTTCTTTTTTTTTTTTTTTTTCTCTCTCTCTCTCTCTCCCCAACAAGAAGAGAGACTTGAAGCTTTTTCTCTACTTGGGCTATGTAAATTCAAAGAAATTGAGAAAACCATAGATTTGCGGACTGGCCCTATATTTGCTGTAATTTTATCATTGTTTTTTTCCAAATACAAAAGTCAAACCTCATCCTACTATATTCAGATGCTCTTCCAAAGTCCTGTTCCTTAATGCTGATGATTTTTTTAATCAGTTTCAAAGACTTAGTTTCTTGTATGCAACAGAAAGCATCCAGTTTGGTCTTTGTAAGGAGTGAAAGACTAGGAAGGAAGTATGTGTTGTATAGCCAGTATTTCGAATTAGTAGTTTTTGCTTTTGTTTACTGTGTTTCTCATTCAGCCCAAATGTCCCTATCTGTAACAGCTTTGGAGAAGCACCTTTGTCCCCAGGGCTGGCCTCCAGGAAGGCTTGGATCCTTGCAAGTTTGAAGAAATGGGTACTGGCTGTCATCCATAGGAAAACAGAACAAGTTTACAGAGCTCCTGCTGATTTCCTTGAAAGTTCTTGCCCCTTCTGCACTGCAGTAAGCCATTTAATGTTACTAGGGACGGACACTAGGCAGAAAGATTTCTGAGGTATCTATTCATCTTTTCCAGTCAAGCAGTCCATTACATTTGAAGAAGAATGCCTGATACCCTAAGGCAGGGTGGTTCATCATATTCCCTGTTCTGGCAATTTGTCATGAGAAAACTCTTAAATTATTATTTTTACTATCAGATTAGAGGCAGAGGAATGGTGACTGAGGTTTCTCCATAGTAGATTACTGACTTCAGGTATCACTCAGCAGCCAACCAGAGCCAATGCTTAGTGGACTTGAGTATGGTCATATGATGTGATTTTATGCAGGGCAATTAGAGTATTCTGGAAGATTTTGATTACCTAATGCAGTGATTTTCAAACTAGAGTTGAAGAGGCCTAAGGGCCAGGAGAAACTTATAGGTGTTTCTCTCCTTTCTCAATATTTTAAGCAGAGCAGTTCCAAGTTTAACTATTTTAAATTTTTTCTTCCACCTAATATTTACTTTTAAAATAACAATTAATTTTTCAAGACTAAAAAAATTATTTGAGCAGAATATCTAATTACTAAGTGTTTTATTTGAAAATTTACGAGCATGCAGGTTGCCAACAGATTTGGGAAATGCATCTCTTGTGCTTGACTATTCCTCTTAGAGTTATTTTCTAGTTGTTTCTTTTCAAGCCTATTTGTCAGTATTTCCAAGTATACTGTACATATTAGAGTAAGAATGATTTTTAAAGTGGGACTTGGGGTCCCTGATATCAGAGTGTTTCTTCAGGTTGCCTCTCCATCTGGGTAACTGACGATAATGGACACTATCCTCTATGAGTGCTGCCAGTTCTGTCCTTTGTAATTCCAACACATATGAGTTGTCCTTCAATGTAATGAAATAGGGGCTTTCCTATGCTTCTCTAACACATGGCAATCTTGGCATTAGATGGAAAAAAAAGCTAGCATCAACTGTATAGGCTGCAAGACTATATTGGATACAGTGGTAGTATTAGAAAAATGATGCATTTCCATATTGTTCTGTCTGCAGCAGAGTACTTTGCACATAACAGGCCCTCGATGAATGTGTTTCTAATTCAATTATCCCTCTTCTGTACCATAATGTTAAAATATGATTCTACTCTAACTTGAAGATGTTTTCAAATCCTTCTGAAATTTTAGAAAGACACAAAAGGTGCATTCTTAAAAACTAATAAAGATTTTAAATGACCCAAACCAGATCTTATTTTTCAAGAAATGTTTGGCTCCATAGGAAGTTTGGCATTCAGTTAGAATGACTTCTTTATTCAAGCAGTTTTACAATAATTTGAAAATGAAAACCAGCCAGCTTTTAGTGATGATAGTCTACACAAGTTTCACCAAAACATTACTTCATCACAAACAAAGAAACTATTCATTGCCTATTAGGCATCATCTCAACATCTGTCCACTATTGACTTGTCAATTTTATATTGTTTAAGAATATGATGAAAATTAAAATTTTCATTGTTTTCTTTTTACTTTAAAATTGTATTTTGCCTCCTTGGAATTGGCCCCAAAGTGAGACAAATACATTTTAAAGTAAACACTTTTCATAATATGCCTACTATTCTTTGTAAAGCTATTAGTTGGTCTAAGACTTGACGTTATCTTTAAAAGCATAAATGACTCTTTATCTTTAAAATAAATTAGTGCCTTAACAAAGGTTATGGTCACAAAGATTTGGAAGGATCATGGGTCTAGGCAAAAAGTTTCAGTGATTGTATTATGTCATAAAACAAGTCTGCTGTTTTTGTAGTATGGATTACATATAGACAACTTTACTTTTAAATGAACATATGATACATTTTACACTAAAGTAAATTATTTAGTGGCTGAGAAATTATGAATGAACACTACATAGACTATGCTTTGGTTGAGAGCTGTGGCATTTGAGAATTTGCAAAGTCATCAATAAAGAATTGACCCAAAAGTCTCAGAAATGTTCCATAATCAATCATTCTTTCTTCAGATTAGATTTTAATCATCACAGGAAGATAAATATCAATGCCATTACTAAACAAATATTTTCAAAGTGAGTGTAATTTGTAAGGTAAAAAGTAAATACTGAAAATACTTTACATTAAAAAATAGAAGGCTATGTCTATGTTACAAAACAAAAATCAGAAATTACATTGCTTTTTACAATATTTTAGAAAAATTCTATAAACCACTAAAGTGGTTTTGAAAAATTTTACCCCATTTTTTTCATAGATTACCTATGGAAAAAATAAAATAACATTTTCTCAAATCAGTTGTTGCTAAAATTAATGGATTTTTTTAAATTATCAGAGTTTTGTTTTGTTTTTTTTAATAAAGATGTCTATTTGTAACCTTCAACATATATTTTATATGCTTTGGATATAGTTTCTGATCCAAATGCAGAAAGCAATAACTAAGATACTTTGGGGTTACACATAGATAGAGTCAACTTTCAAAATTCTACACATAGACTCTTTTTATTATTGTTTGCTGTAAGTGAACTTTTGATTATGAGTATGCTCGTGGAATGGTGAACAAATTATCTCTCCCTTTTCTTATCTATTGTATAGTCATAGTGCCTGATAAGTAAGAAAAGAGAGTCTCAGGCCAATTTAAACAGGGATGAAGTACACCATTCTTAGTCCCAAGAAGCCAGTTCAGTTAATTTTTCCCAAGAAAAATTAAACCACAGTTGAGAGGATCATAGGGTGTAACTGGAAAATGAATATCAAACCTCAATTCTAATAGAAAAATAGAAATCAAGGAAGGACAGATTGGAAGATGGGAGAGTAGTGAACTAGCCATGCAGAGTTTAATGAAAGGAACTGATTGGAACAATTGGGTAGGAGGGAAAATATATCTAAAGTTTAGTTTTTAAGTTGATCAGTCTTGGATCAAACATTATATCCTTAAAGAACTGTTCAAAGCAGTATTCTCAGAATTGTTTTTGAGACTTTCTGCATTTTTTTGTATTCAGAAATACTGGAGAAAGTCATAATAGCTTTGCTTCAACTGTACCTTTATATCACGGCAGCCTTTCCCATTATCCCACATGTTTTTTCATTCAGATATGCATATAAAGAACTTTAGTATAGTCTCTACTTATTAATAATTTTGATGCTTCACTTTCCTCAAAAAATTTTTGCATATCAATTATTTATATTTTTAGTCCATTTAGTTTTAGAGGACTTTCATGTTATATTGATATTGATAAGAAAGTTAAAGATCTTTTTAGAAAAATCAAGCAAATTTTCAAGTAAATGATTGATAAATACATTTATTAATTTTCTTTAATCTTAAAACATACTTCTCTACAGTAAAATTAAATAACCTCTAAGATACCTATTAGAATTATCTAGCTATAACAGAATATTTAAAGGGTGCTCTTAGTAAATCAATAGCCTCTACATATATTAACATAACAAGATATAACAAAAATAAATTCTTTTATCCATCTCATTACAAAATCCAGATCTGGTTCTAAATGCATAACTAGGAAAGGAAAGGAAAAATAACTCTACAGTGATATGATGGAAAAATATCAGAGATGTGGTTTGAATCTCAGTACTTTTTACAGCTTTATGCTCTTGGTCAAGTTACTTAGCTTTTGTGAAGTTCAATTTTCTTAGCTGTGAAGTGGAAAAACACCTATATTTAGGGTTTTGTAAATATTAAAGAATGCAATTTATGTATTGCACATGTAGCAGTGCTTTTTCTGTTATTACAGGTAATATATTTTATATCTTTATCTCATTTGTTTCTGGTGATGTGGAGACAGTGGTTCAGTTTTTGTTTTGTTCTACATTGATCTATGCACCTAACTCAATTGGAATGGGTGGTGCTTTATGGGAGAAGAAAAAAAATGTGACAATAATGGTAATGATGATGAAACTGATTTCCAGGATCATTTTTTTTTCCTTTCCTTTCTTTTCCTTTTCTTTTCTTTCCTTTTCCTTTCTTTTTCTTTTCTTTTTTTCCTTCCCTTCCCTTCCCTTCCCTTCCCTTTTTTCTTTTTCTTTTCCTTTTTTCCTTTTTTTTCTCCTCTCCTCTCCTTTCCTTTCCTATCCTTTCTTTCTTTTCTTTTCTTTCTCTTTTCTTTTTTTTTTTTTCATTTTTAACAGATCATCTTGTTATAGGGCCATTATCAATGTACCCAACACTCATATGTACAAGCACAAATAGTCCTTCTTTCCCTCTCCCTAATATATTTGTGTTAGAAGATTTTCTCTATCACAGCTGCATCCCTTGATTGACATAATAATATCCTGTGAGTAGCAGCCCTGCTGTTTGGATCATGTTTTGTTTTCTGTCAGCAGTGTATCACAAGTATTTTCCTCAGTGGGCTAAATAGACCCCGAGTGGGAGGCCGATAAAAGCAGCCTCGTCTTCATGCATCACTTTGAATGATTTCAAAGAGAAAAGAAGCAGCTGTGACAGTGTTCACATGAGCCACTCAGGGTGGTCTTATCTTTGTAGTCTAACAATAATAGTACACCCTGGCTTGCATTCCTCAGCTTGAGCAGAGCAAAGTCGCCTAAGAGTCATACATTTTTATTCCTTGACATGTCTTAAAATTGGATCTGTGATAAAGGGAATGACATCTTTACCTCCCTGGGTAATTTGTCTTCAAAGTAAATGTGGAGAAGTGCTGTTTATGGATTTATTGCATGTCTGAATCAATATTTATTTTATACAGATACTTGAACTAATATGTAACAGATTGGTTTATATATGCAGTCTGGAGGGTTTTTTTTTATTTGATTAAGGGAATATGAAAGAAGTCTTCTATATATGCAGGAGATCATTATAGTAATAACGTTTTGTCCTAAAATTGTAGATCAAAGTTTTTGCTATTTTACAAATCATGAGTCATGTTTACATATTTGGAAATGTCCTATGAAAGAATTATTTTCAAAAGTGACTATATAATACAAGTGCAAAGATCAGCTAATATAAGTAAGATATAGTTGAGTTGAAGAATGTTTTATACATTGTACATACAAATGGAAGTCATTCACCAGTTGATGAGGCAGCATTGCATGAAATCTCCAATAGTTCTCTGTGAAACATTCATGAACCTAAAGCAATGAAAATTAAATTCCCTGAGGTTGTCACTATGTCTTTAAATTTCTCCTATTTTATAATCTCACCACCCTCCCCAACATCTCCCATTGTCTTTTATCATACAAAACACATGGCAGTAATGATGAATGAATAAAATAAAAAGTGAACACACCATATGATGTGCTATATAAAATTCTGTATAAAGCAATATTCAAGTAGACATTATAATTGACCATCATTGTGCGCATGTGTAAAAGTCTGTGTTTCTGAGCATCTGTAAATTAAAAGAAGCATTAATACTTCTCAGGTGTCACAATATCATATACTAAAATGTTTAATTTGTTTCTAGTGAATGAATGTCTGAATAAGAGAGTCATGATTCCAGTTTTTATAATGAATTTAGGCTAGTATACAATCTTTTGATCTATAATAAACATTGTTACTTGCTCACTTACATTAATACAGATTCTTATAGCATAAAGGACCTATAACACAAGATCAAGGATATATTTACATTTTAATCCAGACAATTTCAGTCATTCAAGTAATAATATCAAAAGAAATAAAATCAAATGGAATTTTGGTACAGATTATATTAGTAAATGCGCTCACTAGTATTAGTTAAACAAAATATATTTAGTATCCCAGTTATATTCACTAATATTAGCTTTTCACACAAAGACACCGGAAATTTCATTTTACTACTCAGTCTTGTGGTTTTTACTCCTTTCACTGAAGAGAAAATGTTTTCTCTCCTCATTGTGGCTCAGATTTAAAATGTAACAACTAAAGCATAAATTGTTGAACACTGCAGGCATGTGCTCCATGGATATGTTTGAATCAAGGGCTTTTATAAAGGGCTCAGACCTTCCTCCCAGGGGGCTGTCATTTGCCATAGACACTCTTTTTCATTGTGAGGGACTAGCCTCTGAGAACCTCTCAACATTGTTTGTCAAATCCTATAGATTAATGAACTGGGCCATATATCCCTTCCCCTTCACTTATGAAAGGAATAGCTAACTAATTCATAGAGCTGAAAGATTATGTCCTTTTGCCCTTTGATACTAGTTTCTTTGTAGTTTTGTAGTTATTTAATCTTTAAATACATAAATCCAACTGGAGTTCTTTTAAGTAAGCCAGCAAGGGAAAGGAAAAACACTATTATTATGAGTGTGTAGTCAGAAAAAAATGTAAATGGAATTTCATTTGACTGATACCAGCCTCTTTTTTCTTTAGAAGAATTATGTTTAATTTCAAGTGTCTATTTTTTAAATAATTGGGACTTATTATGAACAAATTTCCTGTTATGTTGTGAGGTTAAATGATTTTCTGTTACTATTTATGTCCACATTTTCTGTCTTTTGTGAGGATTTAGTGTGTGGTAATGGATTTTAAAGCCAAAAATTATATCTGTTAGAAGAAAGAATGCAACTGGAAGTGGAAAGTACAACCCATTACATTGTACTTTCTTTAGAACCCACATTCTAGGTATTATAAATTACAAACTTGTTTGCTGGACGAAGCATGACTGGGTATTTTACCATGGTTTATTTAGAAAGTAGTTAGTTGTGTGTGAGTCACCATTGTTGATTTGCCTATATTAAATTTATGATCAGACTTAGTAGCTAAATGTTCAACAAATAATACAAGCAGCAGCATAAACACCTATGCGGCATTTACCAGATTTTGCCCTAGGATGTTGACACTTGGTTGCATATTTAAACCCACAGAAGTCCTCTGCGGTAAGTACTGCTACTCTCTCCATTTTGCCAATGAGAAAATTGTCATTGACAGGTAGAGATAATTCACCCAAGGTCATTATGGCTAAATGAAAAAAAATCTTCTTACTGCAGCTAATTAGGTTATTTGTTAAATATCCTTGATTTGGGGGATTTTTTTTTAACATATAATGTATTATTTTCCCCAGGGGTACAGGTCTGTGAATCAGGCTTACACATTTCACAGCACTCACCATACCACATACCCTCCCCAATGTCCATTACCCAATCACCCTATCCCTACTCCCCTCTCCCTGGCAACCCTCATTTTGTTTTGTGAGATTAAGTCTCTTAGGGTTTTCTCCCTCCTGATCCCCTCTTGTTTCATTGTTTCCCTCCATACCACCCCCAACCCACTGCCCTTCCTCTCAAATTCCTCATATCAGAGAGATCGTATGATAATTATCTTTCTCTGATTGACTTACTTCACTTAGCATAATACCTTCTAGTTCCATCCATGTCATTGCAAATGGCAAGATTTTGGGGGTTTTTGTTGTTGTTGTTTTGTTTTTGTTTTATCGATGGGCATAGTATTCCATTGTGTATATATAAACTCTTCTTTATCCATTCATCTGTTGATGGACATCTAGGTTCTTTCCTTAGTTTGGCTATTGTAGATATTGCTGCTATAAACATTTGGGTGCCTGTGCCCCTTCGGATCACTGCATTTGTATCTTTAGGGTAAATACCCAGTAGTGCGATTGCTGGGTTTAAGGTAGCTCTATTTTCAACTTTTTGAGCAACCTCCATACTGTTTTCCAGAATGACTGCACCAGCTTGCATTCCCACCAACAATCTAGGAGGGTTCCCCTTTCCACATATCCTCACCAACATCTGTTATTTCCTGACTTGCTCATTTTAGCCATTCTGACTGGTGTGAGGTGGTATCTCACCATGGTTTTGATTTGTATTTCCCTGGTGGCAAGTGATGTTGAGCACTTTTCATGTGTCTGTTGGCCATCTGGATGTCTTCTTTGCAAAAATGTCTATTCCTGTCTTCTGCCCATTTCTTGATTGGATTATTTGTTCTTTGGGTGTTGAGTTTGATAAGTTCTTTATAGATTTTGGATACCAGCCCTTTATCTGTAATGTCATTTGGAAATATCTTCTTCCATTCTGGCATTTGTCTTTTGGTTTTGTTGACTGTTTCCTTTGCTGTGCAAAAGCTTTTAATCTTGATGAAGTCCCAATAGTTCATTTTTGCCCTTGCTTCCCTTGCTTTTGGTGATATTTCTAGAAAGAAGTTGCTGCAACTGAGGTCGAAGAGGTTGCTGCCTGTGTTCTCCTCAAGGATTTTGATGGATTCCTGTCTCACATTGAGGTCTTTCATCCATTTTTTATTTATTTTTATTGATTTATTTGACACAGAGTGAGATAACAAGCAGGTAGAGAGGCAGGCAGAGAGAGAGAGGGAAGCAGACTGATTGCTGAGCAGAAAGCCCAATGCAGGGCTCAATCCCAGGACCCCGAGGTCATGACCTGAGCCGAAGCCAGAGGCCCAACCCACTGAGCCACCCATGTGCCTCCTTTCATCCATTTTGAGTCTATTTTTGTGTGTGGTATAAGGAAGTGGTCCAGTTTCATTCTTCTGCATGTAGCTGTCCAATTTTCCCAACACCATTTGTTGAAGACTGTCTTTTTCCATTGGACATTCTTTCCTGCTTTGTCAAAGATTAGTTGACCATAGAGTTGAGGGGCAATTTCTGGGCTCTCTATTCTGTTCCACTGATCTGTGTGTCTGTGTTTGTGCCAGTACCATACTATCTTGATAATTACAGCTTTGTAATAGAATTTGAAGTCTGGAATTGTGATGCCACCAGCCTTGGTTTTCTTTTTCAACCTTCCTCTGGCTATTCGTGGTCTTTTCTTGTTCCATATAAATTTTAGGATTATTTGTTCCATTTCTTTGGAAAAAAAAATGGTGGTGTTTTGATAGGGATTGCATTCAATGTGTAGATTGCTTTAGGTAGCATAGACATTTTCACAATATTTGTTCTTCTAATCCATGAGCATTGAACATTTTTCAATTTCTTTGTGTCTTTTTCAATATTTTTCATGAGTACTTTATAGGTTTCTGAGTACAGATTCTTTGCCTCTTTGGTTAGATTTATCCCTATGTATCTTATGGTTTTGGTGCAATTATAAATGGGATTGACTCCTTAATTTCTCTTTCTTCTGTCTTGCTGTTGGTGTATAAAAATGCAACTGATTTCGGTGCATTGATTTTATATCCTGGCACTTTACTGAATTCCTGTATGAGTTCTAGTAGTTTTGGAGTGGAGTGTTTTAGGTTTTCCACATAAAGTATCATATCATCTGCAAAGAGTAAGAGTTTGACTTCTTCTTTACTGATTCAGATACCTTTTATTTCTTTTTTGTTGTCTGATTGCTGAGGGTAGGACTTCTGGTACTATGTTGATTAGCAGTGGTGATAGTGGACAACCCTGCCATGTTCTTGAACTTAGGGGAAAGTCTCAGTTTTTCGCCATTGAGAATGATATTCACTGTGGGTTTTCTGTAGATGGCTTTGATGATATTGAGGTATGTGTTGGGATCCGTTATCAAAGGAATGAGACTGAGACAAAGTGAAAGTTATGCAAAGCTTTATTCTATGCCAAGCATTAGAAGTCAGACTGACCGGCCAGGGCCTCCTCCAAAGAGAGTGACCCTGTCCCGATCTCACAGGCTGGTTTTATAGAGCATAACCACAGACCTCAAGGTAGGTGGCTTCTATTGTTAGGGCGTTTACTCCTGGAATCGATACCCGGAACCAATACCAGGAACTACTGGGGTGTTCACTCCCGGAATGATGTCTGTGGATGTAAACAAAAATATGGCTACCTAGGCAATATGGGGTCGCTTTGGCTAAGCAGGCCCTAATAGTTAAACAGGTTTTAACATTAAATCGGCCCTAACAGTATGTACCCTCTCTCCCTACACTTTGAAGAGTTTTGATCAAGAAAGGATGCTGTACTTTGTCAAATGCTTTTTCAGCATCTATTGAGAGTATCATATGTTTCTTGTTCTTTCTTTTATTAATGTATTGTATCACATTGATTGATTTTGTGGATGTTGAACCAACCTTACAGCCCAGGAATAAATCTGAGTTGGTCATGGTGAATAATCCTTTTAATGTACTGTTGAATCTTATTGGCAAGTATTTTGGTGACAATTTTCGCATCCGTGTTCATCAAGGATATTGGTCTGTAATTCTCCTTTTTGGTGGGGTCTTTGTCTGGTTTAGGAATCTAAGGTAACGCTGACCTCTTAAAATGAGTTTGGAAGTTTTCTTTCCATTTCTATTTTTTGGAACAGTTTCAGGAGAACAGGTATTAATACCTTAAATGTTTGGTAGAATTCCCCTGGGAAGCCATATGGCCCTGGTCTCTTGTTTGTTGGGAGATTTTTGGTGATTGCTTCAATCTCCTTACTGATTATGGGTCCATTCAGGTTTTTTATTTCTTCCTGGCTCAATTTTGGTAGTTTATATGTCTCTAGGAATGCACCCATTTTTCCAGATTGTCCAATTTCCTGGTGTATAGTTGCTCATAATATGTTCTTATAATTGTTTGTATTTCTTTGGTGTTGGTTGTGATCTCTCTTCCTTCATTCATAATTTTATTAATTTGGGTCATTTTTCATTTCTTTTTTATAAATCTGGCCAGGGGTTGTCAATCTTATTAATTCTTTCAAAGAACCAACTCTTAGTTTTGTTTATTTGTTCTATTCATCTTTTGGTTTCTATTTCATTGATTTATGCTTTGATCTTTATTATTTCTCTTCTCCTGCTGGGTTTAGGCTTTCTTTGCTGTTCTTTCTCCAGCTCCTTTAGGTGTAGGGTTAGGCTGTATATTTGAGACCTTTCTTGTTTCTTGAGAAAGTCTTGTATTGCTATATATTTTGTGTCCCAGAGATTTTGAACAATTGTGTTTTCATTTTCATTTGTTTCCATGAATTATTTTTTCAATTCTTCTTTAATTTCCTAGTTGCTCCATTCATTCTTTAGTAGGATGCTCTTTAGCCTCCATGTATTTAAGTTCTTTCCAACTTTCCGCTTGTGCTTGAGTTCTCGTTTCAAGGCATTGTGGTCTGAAAATATGTAGGGAATGATCTTTTGGTACCAATTGAGACCTGATTTGTGACTCAGAATGTGATCTATTTTGGAGAATGTTCCATGTGCACTAGAGAAGAATGGGTATTCTGTTGTTTTGGATGGTTGTTCTAAATATTTGCATGTTGTTCTAAATATTCCTGTCATACTGGTCCAGTGTGTCATTTAAAGCCTTTATTTCCTTGCTTATCTTTTGCTTAGATGATCTGTCCATTTTGGTGATGGGGTGTTAAAGTCCCTTACAATTACTGTATCATTGTCAATGTGTTTCTTTGATTTTGTTATTAATTGGTTTCCATAATTGGCTGCTCCCATGTTAGTGACATAGACATTTAAGATATTTTTAGATCTTCTTGTTGGACAGATCCTTTAAGTATGATATAGTGTCCTTCCTCATCTCTTATTATGGTCTTTGGCTTAAAATCTAATTTATCTGATTTAAGGATTACCACCCCAGCTTTCTTTTGATGTCCATTAACATGGTAAATTGTTTTCAACCCCCTCACGTTAAATCTGGAGGGGTCTTTGGGTCTAAAATAAGTTTCTTGTAGACAGCATATTTATGGGTCTTGTTTTTCTTGTTTTTGTTTTTGTTTTTTGTTTGTTTGTTTGTTTGTTTTATCCATTCTGATACCCTGTGTCTTTTGATTGGGACATTTAGCACATTTACATTCAGGGTAACTATTGAAAGATATGAATTTAGTGTCACTGTATTGCCTGTATGGTGAGTGGTACTGTATTTTGTCTCTGTTCCTTTCTGGTCTGTTACTTTTAGGTTCTCTCTTTGTTTAGAGGACCCCTTTCAATATTTCCTGTAGGGCTGGTTTGGTATTTGCAAATTCTTTTAGTTTTTCTTTGTCCTGGAAACTTTTTCTCTCTCTTACTATTTTCAATGACACTCTAGCTGGATATAGTATTCTTGGCTGCATATTTTTCTTGTTTAGTCCTCTGAATATATCATGCCTGTCCTTTCTGACCTGCTAGGTCTCTGTGGATAGGTCTGCTGCCAATTTGATATTTCTAACATCATATGTTACAGACCTCTTCTCCCGAGCTGCTTTCAGGAATTTCCCTTTGTCACTGAGACTTGTAAGTTTACTATCAGATATCAGGGTGTGGACCCATTTTGATTGATTTTGAGTAGTGTTCTCTGTGCCTCCTGGATTTTGATGATTGTTCCCTTTGTCAAATTAGGGAAATTCTCTATTATAATTTGCTCTGATATACCTTCTGCCCCTCACTCTTCCTTCTTCTTCTGTGATCCCAATTATTCTAATATTGTTTCATCTTGTAGTATTACTTATCTCTCAAATCCTCCCCTCTTGGTCCAGTAGTTGTTTGTCTCTCGTTTTCTCAGCTTCTTTATTCTTCATCATTTGGTCTTCTATATCACTAATTCTCTCTTCTGCCTCATTTATCCTAGCAGTAAGAGCCTTCATTTTTTATTGCACCTTATCAATACCTTTTTTTTATTTCATCTTCGTTAGATTTTAGGTTTTTTTATTTTCCAGAATGGGATTTTATTTCTCGAGAAAAGATTCTCTAATATCTTCCATGATTTTTTTGAGCCCAGGTAGCACCTTGATAATCATCATTCTGAACTCTAGTTCTGACATATTACAAATGTCCGTATTGATTAACTCCCTACCCATCAGTACTGACTCTTGTTCTTTTTTTTTTTTTGATGAGTTTTTCTGCCTTGTCTTTTTTTCCAGATAAGAATAGATGAATGAGAGAACAAAATACTAAAAAGGTAGCAATGACTTCAGAAAGATATATACTAACCAAATCAGAAGGGACCCAAAACTGGGGGGAGAAGGAAGGGAGAAGAAAAGAAAAAAAGGAAAAAAAAATATATATATATATATTAGACTGGTGAATAGAACAGAGCCACACTCTTGATTTTGGATGTATTTTGGTCTGTTAGAAGAAACTGCCTCCCGAAATTTTAAAGAAAGAAAAACATATATACAAAAATAAGGGCAAACACGATGAGTAGATAGAATATAACTGTAAAGATGAAAATTTTAAAAATATTCTAAAAAAGGAATTGGTAAGAAGTTGTTTGAAAAAAGAAAAGAAAAATAAAGAGGAAAAAATGTGATTGGTTTGGAGACTAGATCAAAGCCGTGTGCTAGATTTAAGGTATATTTTGATTTATTAGAAGAAATTGAACCCCAAAATTTAAATAAACAAAAACCTATATGTATACAAAAAATAAGGTTAAATACAAGGAAGCGATACATGGTTATAACAATGAAAATTAAAAAAAAAGATTTTTAAAAAGGTATTGCTAAGGTAAAATAGTTAAAAAACATTAAAATAAGAAAGAGGAAAAATTTTAAAAAATAGAATAAGAAAAAAATAAAATTAAAAATATTTAACTTTGAAAGACTGAAGGATCATCGGAAAGAAGGCATGATTGTACGCATTGCTTTCCCCTAGCTCTGGAGTTCCTTTGTTCTTATTGATTTGTGAACTTGGTCTTAGCTTAATGTTCTTGCTGATCTTCTGGGAGATGGGCCTATTGCAGTGATTCTCAAATTTCTTTACCCCAGGCAGAATTGCATTGTTCTTGCCAAGGGCCGAGCTAAGTAATCTGCTCAGTTTGGGTCTCTTGGGAGCTTTTGTTCCCTGAATGCTTTTCATACAACTTTCGAGGTTGGAAATGAAAATTGCACCCTCCCCATCTCTGGCCCTGTAGGAGCTAAGAGCTTGGGGTCTCACTCCTCAGTGTGGTCTCAGAGAAAATCAGTCAATCCTTCCTGTCTCCTTGGTCTCTGGCCACACTCCATGTTCAGCCAGACTGTGACCCAGTGTTTCTATCTCTGGTGCATGGCTCCCTTTGGAGTCTCCAAACCCAGCTGATTCATGCAGTTTGCTCCCATGCCACTCCTCCTGGAGGAAGAAGGTGAGTCTCCCCTGGATTTGCTGCTTGTTGGGTCCCTGCCCAAAGAGCAGTGGTCTGACTGTGCCACTGATCATGGCTTAAGGTAACCCTGAGCAGAGAACCCACTCCTCAGCTCGTCTCTGCAGCTGGCTTCCCTGCTCTGATAACTGGGAGCTCTGCCACACTCAGACACTCCCAGTCTTTCTGTGACCCCAAGGGTCCTGAGACCACACTGTCCCCGTGAGAACTCCACCTCCACTTACCTCTGGAGGGACATCTCTCAGTAGACTTCTAAAAGTTCCGATTTTGTGCTCCACTGCTCTACTGCTTGCCAGGAGACAGCCCTTACCTCTAGGGTCTGTCTTCCTGAATGTTGCCTTGGTTTCACTACTCCACATGTCCTACATTCTGGAAAGTGGTCGGTTTTCCCTTCCTAGAATTGTTGCTCTTTTTCTCTTCTCTCTCCTGCTGAGTCTGTAGCTGTTCAGAATAGTTTGATAACTATCTAGATGAACTCCTGGGAACTGATGCTATTTAGGTCTCCTACTCCTCTGCCATCTTGCTCCTCCCTCCTTCTGATTTGGGGAATATTAATTGTTTTCTTCATAAGTGAGTTCACTGTATTAGAATGCTTAACTGGCAATGCATTCTGACTATGGCAATATGTCCATCAAATACAGTAAGCTCATACATCTTTGCTAAATGGGATATTTAGATAATACACTGCTTATATATTCAAATGAAAATCATTTACTTTAGGGTGGCTTGCAAACTGCTACTCAAGAAATTGACTAGTGGTTAGTAGTGTAAGATTTATCAGTCTTTAAAATATATTTATTTATAAGATCTTTATTTGTAATTCTATTATTATCCAATTTTAATTTTAAATTAAAAACATGTACCTTCTTGTTGGTATGAGTATAGTAACCCCAAAGAAAATAGAAGCTTCAAAGAGAAAAGTGAAATAGTGGAGGATAACCATGAGAGGAAAATCATACTTGCATATAAATTCATATTGAAGCAGTAGTGTAGTACCAGCATTTAGGGTATGAATGCCCTTATATTTTTCCCTGGGGTGTATGTGTGTGTGTTTGGGTATTTATTTATTTATTTCCCCCTGTTTCTCTTTCTTTTATTTATAGACTCTCACCTGAATCTCTGGGCAGAAATAATTCTAGTTTATACTACTTAACCTTAGTCGAAAAACAGTACTTACTGACTTTCCACTGGTGTCTACTCACCCACATTTCCCTGGATGTGTGGTCCTTGCGACTCAGTAACCTTAGTTGAAGTATTCTAAACTCCTCTTTCCTCCCTCCAGTCTTTGCCTATCTCTCAGTTTCTTCACTTCAACTCAGCTCATCTTTTACTCTTTTCTCTTAATCCTCTGATATTCTGAAGCACTCATGTTCTTCCACAATGCTCCTCCCTCACACATTCATAACACTAATACTTCTGTCAATGTAGGGATTATTCCCTTATTCCTTTTTCCAAAATGGTAAGATTCTGGAGTCTGGATTCACATCCTGCATTTACAGTTTACTGGTTTCGTGACCTTAGCAAGTCAGTTTAATTTTATTAAGCTTCCATTTCTTCTTCATGGATAACAATATTCCCCTCTTAGGCTTTCAGGGAGGATAAAATTATGTAATGAATATGAAGTTCTTAGCAGCAAGCCTGGTGCTAGATTGCATATTAGCTATTATTATTGTTGTTCTCATACTACAAACCCACTCTTAACTCCTTATTTCTTATATAATTAACTAACTCGGATTCTATTTAATCAAGCTGGTTATGTCCAAAGACCAGGGAAAACAGATATTGTCCTCAAGGAGCTCACAGTCTGGTAGGGGAGGCTTGACCACATGAGGGATAATTGTAATGGGCCTAATCCTATTTCCATCGAATTGCAGTATATATGCACTTAGGTGTAGCTGTCCACCCTAATATTCTTATAAAACTTAACATACCTTTAGGGAGGAGTATGGATTACAGACTGAATATGGGATGCATAACCACCTTTACTTCATTAAAATTTTAATTTTCTAACATAAAAATTATAAGCATGTAAAATATGGTTTTGCTTAATTCTGGGATAAATATTTATGGATATGAGTACAGTAATATGTATTGTTTCAAATACTTTTTATTAAATTCAGTGTCAAATTACTAGTTACTTTATGGCTAAATATAACATTTTTTCCCTATAGGGCAAAGTTCAATTTAATTAGCCACAATGAATATGTATTAGATGTTAATTCTCTCAGAGAGGTACTGTGTTATGTGTTAGAGGTAATAGAAGTAGAATAAAAAAGTGTCTGTTCTTTGGGATTTTTGGTCAATTATTAGCTAAGCATATAAAGCAGTTACATATATGATGCAATTCAGTATCACATGTAAAAGGAAAAAAAAATAACAAGGTGTAGTGGGAAAAAAGGGAATGTGATCCATCAGATTGCAGCAGTCTGAAAGGAATTGTGAGAGAGATGGCATTTGGCAGAGTAAACAAGAGATGAAGCATTTTTTATAGTGATGGAGTAGAGACCCCATGCCCATAAAAGGTTTGGGAAATACAGTTATTCTGTTTGTTTCAAATCTAGGTTGGTGTGAAGGCAGTAATGTTGAGAGGTGAGCTAACAAGTGTTCGTTTAAAACTTGCTACCTTGAACAGGGACTGTATTTGATGACAAAGACACAAATTTGACCTAATAAGGAGGACAGGCTACTAAACAATTTATTTTAAAGTTGTGA
This sequence comes from Lontra canadensis, assembly GCF_010015895.1. Classification (NCBI taxonomy): domain Eukaryota; kingdom Metazoa; phylum Chordata; class Mammalia; order Carnivora; family Mustelidae; genus Lontra; species Lontra canadensis. Next base: position 83,688,314 of record NW_022630995.1, on the reverse strand, counting down.
TACTTGCAAACTTCTAAAAAATTTTATTTAAGTTCAATTAATTAACATACAGTGTTATTACATTCCATACAGTATTATTAGTTTCAGAGGTAGAGTTCAGTGATTCATCAGTTGTATATAGCACCCACTGCTCATTGTATCACATGCCCTCCTTAATGTCCATCACCAGTTACCCCATGCCCCCATCCACCTCCCCTCCAGCAACCCTCAGTTTGTTTCCTAGAGTTAAGAGTCTCTTACGTTTTGTCTCCCTCTCTGATTTCAGTCAAAAACCTAGACACTTCAAGAATATAGTATTGGAAGTGACCCGAAACTAGACTGTGGCTCTCTCAAGGAGTCACTATAGAAGTGATATTTAAACTCCAGCTTGAATGATCACTTGAAATTAATTAGGCAAAGTTCAGTGGTCAGGAGGCAGTGTTCCAAGCAGAAAGAATAGCATGCTAAATACCCTGAGGTGGGAAAGGATACGACTCAGAGAAACTGAAAAATGAGAAGTCTACTGAGCTGGCAGATTGAGAGCTGAAATGAAAGAAGTGACAGGTGATCAGGAAGAGTGAGCAGCTCCAGAAGCCAGGTTAAAAATGTAATATTCCTCATGCCAAAAGGGGAAGCTACTAAAGAGTTTTCATCAACGTATCAATTTGATCATATTTGTGTTTTATAAAAAGTCTTTTAGCTGAATGGAACCAGTCTAGTTAGAGGTTGGAGATACTACATCTTAGTAGTTCAGCATAGAAAACATGGAGCTCTAGATTAAGAAGCAGCAGTGAGGTGGGTGGTCAGGCATTGATTTGAGATGCGTCGATGAGGTGGTAGTGAGTGGTTCTTGGCCATGAATTGATGTACCTGTGGAGGACGATGGAAGTGGCAAGATGGCATATTCCTGCCTTGAGCAGCTAAGTGGTTGGTGAGTTAGGGAGCACTGGAGGAGGGGCCATAACAGGAAGGTGATGCCTGTAGTTTGTTAAATGAGGCTATTCTGTGACACCCAGTGGAAATATCAGGCAGGTCAACATGTGAGCAGTCTAGGTTAAAATTGAGATCTGGAGTTTAGTATTCAGGACAGTGACATGAGAGCAGATATGTTATCCAAAGGAGGCTGGGCTCTATTATGATATTAAACATTATCATTACAAGCTCAAAACTTCAACTTTATGCTTTGACTCCTTGTTCCTCTTTCTTGCTCCCTGTATCTAAGGTGATTGTTGAGTCTTATTAGTTCAGGTTCCTATTTTCTTTCTCATACATACTGCTGTTTCTATTTCCAATAGTCTAATTAGGTTCTTGTTACTTCTCAGCAGAACTATTATATGTTTGAGGGCAGTAAGACTGGTTGCCAGGAAAGTAACAGAATATTACAGTAAACTACTAGGAGAGTTATGACTGTCATTTGTACAGGGTATTAGTCGTGGGGAAAGAGGAAAATGGATGGATTTAAGAAATGTAGGATATGGAAAGAAGGAATGGAAAATGAGTATTTGACTAAAACTAGCAGTTACAGAACATTAGAAACACCTTAGCATATGTGTATACTAGAACTTTTCCCCTTCATTTTTAACAAAACAAATTTACATCACATCATATCAGTATATTTTATCATACTGCTCTACATAAGCCTTATCTAGCAATAACAATTCTTTCAGGTAAAATTGATTTGAAGTAAATTTTAGTAGAGCTAGGACCAAGTATTTTCTAGACAATTTTTCTATACTTCATATATATTAAACCATTTAATATTTATAAAAATTCTTTGAAACACTTATATAATCACATCTAAAAAATAAGGAAATTGAGGAACAGAAAGGTTATGGTGGATCTATTCTTAGATCATACAATTTGTCACTATCAAAAATAGTTTTGAGTCTAGATGTTCTGTCTCCAGAGAATGTACTGTTATCTGCAAAAATAGAGGGTTGCATATGTTTTAAACACTTATTAATGTATGATGAACAATGAGGTTTATGAGAAATGCATGACTTAATATTTAAATGCACATAGATATATAAAATATCTATTAAATATCCATCAAAATACATATAATATTTAAAAACTCATTGGAACAAAGACCAGAAAAGTGGTTGCCAGGGGAACCACTGGTAATGGGGGAAATAGAAAAAGGTAACAGTAAAAACTTTCAGCTGTAAGATAAAATTGAGGATCTAATGTAAAATATGGTGACTATAGGGGCGCCTGGGTGGCTCAGAGGGTTAAGCCTCTGCCTGCAGCTCAGGTCATGATCTCAGGGTCCTGGGATCAAGCCCTGCATCTGACTCTCTACTCAGCAGGGAGCCTGCTTCCCCTCTCTCTCTGCCTGCTTCTCTGCCTACTTGTGTTCTCTGTCAAACAAATAAATAAAATCTTAGAAAACAAAACAAAACATGGTGACTATAGTTGATAGCACTGGATAGTATAACTGAAATTTGCTTAGAGAGTGCAACCTATATGTTCTCACACACACACACAAAAAAAGAAAGAAAAATAAGTATGTGAAGTGATGGATGTGTTAATTAACTAGATGGGGAGACTCCTTTCACAGTGTATACGTATATCAAATCACCATGATGTACACTTTAAACATATCTTACAAATTTATATGTTAATTATGCCTCAATAAAGCTGAAATAAACTTATATACATACAGAAGTCAATATATACTCACAGCTTAATTATCAGGTTGGGGGATAAAAAGACACACTGTAATTGGTTTTAAAACCACATATCATAGGAACTTAAGTTATTTAGTTGTTCAAAGTGAGTTGAGTTCAATAAGAGATGGTTGAAATGAAAAAAAAAAAAAAGGTTTTCTCTAGGGGAAATTCAAGGGTGATCCTTATCATTTATATTCAGACATCTAAAAACATTCACCTTTCTTTTTTTTTTTTTTTTTCTTTTTATAATTTTATTTTTTATAAACATATATATATATATATATTTTTCCCCCCAGGGGTACAGGTCTGTGAATCTCCACATTTACAAACAACATTCACCTTTCTTAAGTAGCACGTAAGGAAATTATTGCAAACTGGAAAGTACAAAAATCAGCTTTGGTGACTTGCCAACAAATCTACCATTGTTCTAAATCAGAAAAAAGAGCACATGTCTGTGTGTGTGTGTGTGTGTGTGTGTGTGTGTGTGTGTGTGTTGTGTGTGTTGTATAAATCCTACCCTGTCTCAGGTAGGTAGATACTCTGTACAAAAGGGGAAAAGGCAATTTCCTACCTGATGGTGTGGAACTCTCTAAATCTGCCAGTCCAGTTTTTTTTTTTTTTTTCTTTTCTGTTTTAGGTTTTATAGGACTTTCTAAATAGTCAATTTAGTTTTTGTTACCAGTTTGGAAATTATTTTTCTGAAGCCAGTATGAAGTGTTAAGTATTTATAGACAGAAACTTTGGCAAAGAATCTAGAGAATCTTGAAATGGCCTTTCACTGTGGCAGAAGAGCTTGTACAGATTCAAGTGCAAATCCAGATTTGTAGAGAGTAAGTGAGAGTTTGTGGAAGTAAAGTGTATGATTGAGAAAGCTGGTTTTTCCAGTGTGACTTAGTGATTATTAAATAGCTGTGTGTTTTATACGAATTGCTTGTAGGGAAGCTCCATAACATTTAGGAGTAAACAATTTATGCAGTTAAAATATGAAAAAGACAAAGAAAAGCAAACTAAAAAGACATTTTAGAGTAGAATGGGAATTGAGCCAATAAACCTGACTGGTAGAGTCTTTGGAGGGAAGCCAGGAAGTCTGTGATATTTCTCTAGTTAGTATATATATATATATGGTATTAGATAAAAAAAAAAATGTTAACTCTTTCTATTGAATTTGAGACGTTCCTGATTCTGAAACTCAAAACTGAATGCAAATTAAGGTTTTTTTTTTAAGAGTATGATTAAAAAAATACCAGTGCATCCATGACATTTGGCAATGCCTTAGACCTCTCTAAAATGTCAAGATAGAAAAATATCCAAAACCTTTTTTTTTTTTTTTTTTTGACAAAAAGAGAAAGTTGGCTTCTAGCCAAATGCCTGCTGAAGAATTCTTATGAGAATTTCTGGAAACTGTATTTTTTAAGGTAATCATGTTCTCCATGCTTGCATAGCCCCAAATGTTACTTGAGCGAATTTAAAGTCTCATCAATTTGTGCCTTATTGTTGTACATCCTTTAGACTTCAGTGGTCAAGTTTCACTTTGGCGAGGTGACAAAAAAGTATATTGTGTTTGGCACCACACAATCTAAGAAACTTGAAGAATAAATATGCCAGGAAAGTCATGTTTAGTAGTTTGAATTACATTTTTTATGTATGATATGTGTGTAACCTTATGTTAGACAAATCTTTATCAGCCTTTTGCTTTTCTCATTAAATAAATAGACATCAGATACCTGATATACATATGAAATGGTTGGAGGGCAGAAGTGAGATATGATTCCAGGTAAATAATGTAAAATCAGCAGAGCTCTCACCTGAACTTAAAAGTTTTAAATCTTATCAACATAGCTTTCGAGGGACAGGGAACAACTGTCTACAGTCAGAAATGGCCAAGAAGAAAGATTCCTAACTTTTCTGCAACAATTTGGGAGATCACTACTATCACTTGTATTAATTAATTCATTCTGTTATTTAATATAGATGGTACACATGTGCCCATAGCACTGAATTTTTTCAAGTTCTGGTAAATTGTGCATAACATAAAATTTACCATTTTAACCACTTTTAAGTGTGTAGGTCCTTTGTCACCATTCATTTCCAGAACTTATTCATCTTCCCAAACTGGAACTCTGTGTCCGTAAGACACGAACTCTGTGTCCATAAGACACAAACACTCCTTCTCCCCAACCCCCAGCTCCTGACAACTGGCATTCTGATTCTGTTCCTATGAATTTGATTACTCTAGAAGCCTCACATAATCATATAATATTTGTCTTTAGTGACTGGATTATCTCACTTAATATAATGTCTTTAAGGTTCATGTGTTTTGTAGCACTTGTCAGAATTTCCTTTCTTTTTAAGGCTGAATACTACTTCATTGTATGTATTTACTACATTTTATTTATCTATTTGTTTGTCCAAAGGGCACTTGAGCTGCTTCCATCTTGTAGTACTGTGTGATTGCTTTATGTTATATGATCATTAAAAAGGGGGGCTGGGAAGGAAGGAGTGAGGAAGGTGAATGATGTATCTCTTTTGGGAGGATCAACTGTGGAAAAAGATGGAAGATAGCTGGGCAAATTTATAAATTGAATAATTTTGCAGAATGAAAGATTTTATGAATAAAACTAAACATAGTGATGAAATGGAGAAAATTTGAGGTATATGGAGAATAACCTTTTCATAGGGTCATTTAGAGAATGCCTTTCTGAGAATGAGGCATCTTAAATGATGGTTGTTCAACTAGTCCACTCCATCAGGGTGAGGACCATGTTTTCCTCATTGGCTAGTATAACTGCAGTGCCTTGCCCAGAGCCTGACACTTGACAGCATTCACTATTTATTGAATGTAAGAAGATTGAAGTGGAATGTCAGTAAATAGGTCTTCACCATGTGAAGGGCCTCTACCTCCAATAGTTCTTTCTCTCATATCTCATCTGCCTTGTATGGTCCTTTTCTACACCTCTATAGGCAGCCTAGGGAGAGTGATTGGTTAGCATTTGACAGAGGGAAGACAAATAAATTATTAAAGGGAAAAAAATTGATGGCTTAACAAAAGTGATATCAATAGTAATGATACTGATACCAAAATATAGTATGATGATGGTTTATAAGTGTAAGTCACTTTTTAAAATATTTTAATGGGTATCATTTTATTTCATATTTATTTTTTAAAGATTTATTTATCTAATTTAGGGAGAGAGAGAGTGTGTGTGCACCAGTGGGGGAGGGAGTAGAGGGAGAAAGGGAGGGCAAGCAGACTCCCGGATGAGCAGGGAGCCCCACCTGGGTCTCCATCTCAGGACACTGAGATCATGACCTGAGCCAAAACCAAGAATCAGATGTTCAACAGACTGAGCCACCCAGGTACCCCTTATTTCATCTTTAGGACTACTAGAGACAGTGTGACAGGTATTATGTGACAGGTAACTTTTGATGATTTGAGATACTTAGATTATGCAAACTAGTGAATGGAGGGCTGGCTTTTAAAAAAGGGGGAGAGAGCTTCTCAAAGAGTCCTTATTTTACATATACGACACAATGATTCATGATTAATTGTGTTATTGGCGTTGAGTTTGGAATCTTTACAAGAATGCCAATCACATTCATGTACATAATAGTAGTAGACTGATTTCAAAGTGTTTTGATATATGCTTTTATTCTTCAGTGGTCCAATGAGAAAGACAACATTGTCATATTCATGTCTATAAACATGGAGAAGTTGAGACAAAATTGTCTTGATCAATGTCATATATAGCAAACCCATGCTTTTAATAGGTAAACCTATTCTTTTAATCTAAGAATCTATGTTCTTATGGATTTCTTTATCTAGTCAGAATATTTCTTAAAAATCCTAAACCTAACATCTTTCTTTTTAAAAATAATATATATTACTTTTTCCTTTTTACAAAATGTTGGGTTTTTATTAGAACAAATTTAGAAAATACACAAAATAATGAAATAAGAATGATCACCATTAATAATCATCAGAATAATTGAGCTTTCTTCCTAAAAATACTATATTTGAAATGTGTTATTCAATTTGTACAGAAGCTTGAGGATTTAAATCTGTTATTTAAATATATTTTAACAAAGGGCACCTGGGTGACTCAGTAAGTCAAGCCTAGGTTCCTGGGATCAGCCCTGTGTCAGGCTCTCTTCTCAGCAGGGAGTCTGCTTCTCCTTCTCCCTCTGCAGTGCCCACCTTTCCACTCCTGTTCTCTCTCTCTCTTTCACTTCTACTTTCTTTCTCTCTCTCTCTCTCTCTCAAACAAATAAAATCTAAAAACTTACTTAGTGAAATAATAGTAATTTATTAATGAATCATGTGAATCAGAATAGCCATGGATATAGTTCCACATATATGAAGCAAATCAACATTAAGAATATTTCCTACACTTTCCTTTTTATATTCATTTTATCTTAATTGTTCTAAGAAAGACACTTTTTTTTTTTCCCAAAAAGAGGTTTAGAGGTGAGAATAAATGTATAGGTAAAAAGAAAATAAATAAATAAAATAAAAAATTGACATTTATCACTGTTTGCCTAAAAAATGTTTCTTCTAATAAATGAAATTTTATTTCTAGAATCTGTATGTGTGTGTATTGAATTTTTGTGTTCTGTTGCTTACAAAAGACACTTCAGCAGCACATTGTTCAATAATACTAGTATTAATATCAGCTCTCTTTTAATGAGCACTATGTGCCATCCAGAATTCCATATGCTTTATACCCTTTATCTCACCCTACTCATCACAACAACTATATGAATAAGGTACTTCTATTGTGTCAAGGTTACTAATGAAGAAACAGGTACATATGCAGGTTAAATAATTTTTTAATGTCATACAGGTGAAAATGGCCAAGCCAGGATTTAAACCCACCAATAGGATTATAGCACCCATGCCTTCCTTTAGAAATTAATTGAGGGCAAGAAACAACCCTTGTTTAATATCTGACTTGATGTAGTATCTAGATGAAGATAACAAATCTATTGGAAAATAATGGGGACTGTATCCATTCAGTTTTAAATTATTCCCACTTTAAATAAATTAGGTTAAATGGCATGTTTGTTAAAGGGTGAAGTGTTAGGAAAAACCTCTAGTTCTAGTCATAGGCCTCTACTGACCCTGAAATTGGGGACACCACGTTAACTCTTTGGCCTCAGATTCTTTATTCACAGGAACCAGATGAGATGATCTCTGAATTCCTTGCCAGCTCTAAAATTCTGTTGTCACCTTCTGTGTTGTCACTTGGTTTGTGAGCCATATAGAGTAGTGATAGTTTCAGTTTCCTCCGCATTTCTCTTGCATCCTTACTTGTAAGAGTGAAACTGAATATAATGAAAAAATGTAAACTGTTGGTCGCATTTGGTTCTCATTGAAGTTCTCGCAGCATTCCAGAAGTTTGGTGACAAGCTCCTGTTTTTAAAGCGATGACACATCAGCTTAAATCCATGGCTTGACAATATTCCATAACAGATTTCTGAAAATAGTCTTTGGAAAAACTCACAAAAAGAGGTAATATTTATAAGGAGCTATCTTGGCTTCAGTTCAAATAAGTTGTATGAAATAAACATCACTTTCTTATTCTGTAGATTTACTGAATTCAAAAGGCCTCTTACCTATTTTTAAGGGATCTAACAAGATATAATTCATATACCATAAAGTTCACCACTTTAAAGGGTACAATTCAGTAGTTTTTAGTATATTTACAGGACTGTTCAGATTGATCCTTATTTTCTCTTTGCTTGTCCAGAGCATCTATCCCAGAAAAGTGTGCAGCGCTGGCATTCTATCAACATTTGCTGAATGAACCGCTTAATGACTATAAGGGTATATATAACAGAAGGAGGCAGATAATCCCAGCTAAACTCAGATGAAATCACTTGTAGAAACACAAGGAATGATTATATAGTCAGATATAGATTCCCAGAAGCATGCAAATAAATGATTAAAAGAACATGTTTATATGTAGTATTAACACCTAGAAAAACAATGTAGGCTTGTTAGCATGAGATAAGTTGTCAAGTCTGACATTTGTCCCTTATATATCTCGAATAATTTTATGTAGGACTTAAATTTACAGATACATCTTGGCATCTTCAGAGCAAAATGAATTAACACTTTGGAATTTTTCTTGTTGTTTTAACGGATTAGCACTTGAGAAAGGCAGTATCATGACATTCAGTGGAAACGTTTGGAATTTTCCTATGGGCCTTTGTGATTTAACAACTCATAAAACCAATGAAAAGAAAGTTTAATCACTATTTTATGTCCCTTCTTGGTTATTCTAAATTGAAGGTACAGCAAAAATGTTTTCTGTGGCAACATCTTTTGTCTTAAGATTGAGTGGCATAACACATTTGCAAAGCAGCTAAATTATTATTATTATTATTAAAGATTTTATTTATTTATTTGTCAGAGAGAGCACGAGAGCACAGCAGGCAGAAAGAGAAATAGGCTCCCTGCCGAGGAAGGAGCTCGAAGTGGGACTTGATGCCAGGACCCAAGCAGCTAAATTATTGCACATGTACATGCTTGGTTGAGGTAATCATTACTACAGAGAAGGCAAAAAAAAACTTGAAGATTTTATTTACTTCCCTGTTTCACCTGTAGTTGTGGTGGACATTACCCGCATGTTAAAATCACTGAATGACCATTCCTTATATATCTGTTCAGGCCTTGGCAACCTACTTGGCTGCCCTAATGAGCTGGGTTCTCTGATGTTTGGGCCTGGAAATGGGTAGTTAAAAACCATTGCACTTGGAGGAACTAAGCTCTTTTTTAGATCTCTGCTCTGGGTTTGGTAATTTTTGTTACCCAGTAGCTATCTTTTGTAACTTAACTCAAAAGATTTTCTTGACTTTGATGCTTCCCATAAAGCATTTTAAGGAACTATTTAATTACTACTTTTAACTGATTAAAAAATTGTGTAAGAAAAGTTTTAATGTATGATAATTGTATAAGCTTTTCATTTGAATAAGTAATTACTTAGACTTACAGTCACCTGCACTACAATTATACAAAACTTATTTTTATGATTATATTATATTTACCTGACATCACATAAAACATTATTCATTTTGCATCTGGGAGCCCCATTATATATATGAACAAGTTGAGGCTTAGAAAAGGTGACAAGTGTTTGGATAAATAGAGTAAAAAATGTTGGCGAGTCCTCACAAACCAAAGCAAATTTAGGACATTTTCCTTGATTTTAGTATAACTTTAGCAAAAACAAAAACAAAAAAAGTTAGATGTTTTAAAAATACTTATTAAAAGTAGAGAAAACCTTGTTCATTTATTGACACAATTATTCTCTCTAGTAGGCAAGGGAGTGTAAGTTATATGTTGTTGGTTCGTTTAATAAACAGTTTACTCAAGCAGAAAACCTAAAAGAAATTGCAGGCATACACTGGGTTGGAACAGCTTATTGATACCTGCAGAACACGACACTCCTCTATCAAACAGGATTTCCTTCCTGCCTGCCTGCCTGCCTACCTGCCTTTCTTCTTTCCTTCCTTCCTTCCCAACCTCCCTCCTTCCCTCCCTCCCTTTCTTTCTCACTTCCTCCCTTTCTTTCTTTCTCTCCTTCTCTGTTTTCTTTTTTTTTTTTTTAAAGATTTTATTTATTTATTTGAGAGAGAGACAGTGAGAGAGAGCATGAGCGAGGAGAAGGTCAGAGGGAGAAGCAGACTCCCCATGGAGCTGGGAGCCTGATGCGGGACTCGATTCCAGAACTCCGGGATCATGACCTGAGCCAAAGGCAGTCGTCCAACCAACTGAGCCACCTAGGCGTCCCTCCTTCTCTGTTTTCTTTCTTTCTTTCTCTTTCTTTCTTTCTTTCTTTCTTTCTTTCTTTCTTTCCTTCCTTCCTTCCTTCCTTCCTTCCTTCCTTCCTTTCTCTTTCTTTCTTTTAGAAAATATATTTATTCTCTCTTTCCTTTTCTTTTTTTCCTAGATTGATTGATTTATTTATTTATTTATTTGAGAGAGAGAGAGAGAATGTGGAATCAAGGAGAGGAGCAGAGGGAGAGGAAGAGAGAGAATTCTCAACAAGACTCCACCCTGGAGTGTGGAGCCCGAAGTAGGGCTCCATCCCAAGACCCTGAAACCATGACCTGACCCAAAATCAAGAGTCAGGTGCTTAAGTTACTGAGCCACTCAGGTGCCCCAAACATGATATTAAAAAATTCATAGATATGAGAATAGCTGTTGTCAGATCAAAAGTATGCCAGCTCTATCCCACACTAACAGACCACTACTGGTTGCATATATTGTATTGAGTTGAACATATAAAGGAATGAATTTAAGAATATAGTCTTTTAAAATCTAAATTGTGTGTAGTAAAATGTAGTTGTAAGAGCCCAATAATGAAGGATAACTTGAAGAAAGTCATTAGAAAGTAAGGTATATGAGGTCAAAAATGTGATTGTTTTTGTTTATTATTATACATCTACCACTTAGAACGGTACATAGTAGGCCCTAAATAAATATTTGTCATTCCTGCTCACCAAAATTCACAGTGGAATTCCTCAAATTGATATGATCATGTTCTCTAATGTTAACAACATTCAAAATACTACCCAATAAATTAAGAGAAAAATTCTGTGCTCTATATTCACCAGTGTTTTGTAACTTAAATTATTTTTTTCAATTGCCATTATGAAAATTTTAAATGTACGAAGTGAAATGAACTGAAAAGATTAAGTTTTTCTAAAGGATAGTTTCGTTGGCTGTGAAGTAAGTGAGAATTATATTCTCTATTATAAAATGCTTATGAAAACTGCTTGATTTGCAACTTCATTTGTTGTATTGAGAGTTCATTCTGTACAAAAAAAAGCATCTTCTTGTGAAAAGAAATGTATCTACATAATGGTAAAAAAAACTTGATTAAGTGAAGTATAAAAAAATGGCTGTAAGCTCATTCTAATTTCTTTGAGTTTGAAGTTATTTAAAAGCATAATGCTTGTGTCATAGTTCTGACAAAGAGTACACTTTCTGAAAATTGAGAACAAATTTTCTCTTATTTACATGATTAAAAACATGCTAGAGAGAATAAAAAAATATTACCATGTTAAACTAGCTTTTGAGAAGTGAATGTAATAGATTATAGAACTCCTAAAGAAATGTCCATATTTTCTAGTAAATAAGTTATATGTATTTAATCTTTCTCTTCAAATTTTGAACTTATTTAATATATTTTAAAGAACTAAATTTCTAACTTGTACTTGTTTTCCATGTTTTCATGGAATTTAATTCTTCAGGAAATTAAGAAGGTAATTATTAAAAAGACATAAATTAAAAGAGATAAACTTTGGTTGTTTTGAACACTATTAAGACAATCAAGTGATAGTGTTAACCTACAAAAGCCAGGTCATTTTTGTCACAGTTGTCTACATTGAGGTTTTCTTCAGAAAATACTTTTGAAAAGAAAGAACTATACAATGTAATGTATAAATGTTTGTGGTAGTTTAAGGGAAATTTTATGTGAAAATTTTCCTGATGTTTTTTCAGGTATAATATATAGAATATTTAAAATATTGTCAATAAAAACACTTTGACAATGCTTAATCACTCTTTAATATTAGTAAAAACATTAATAATGATTACTGAAACTGACCTATTCTCTCATAAGAAACTATTCTTTGATTAACTGAACAAATAATCACAGGCTCTAATATATAAATACAATCACTAGAGGAAAGGGATAGATTTCCTGTAACTTTTATTAACATATGAAGACTGTGAAAATTCTGTTAGTCTAGACAAGAGAACTGCCATATTTCTTTTGCCTTCCTTATTTTGACAGATTGAAGTACTTGCAATTCTATACTACCAGGTTTCCATGAATCCCCTACTTAGATATAGTTTAATTTTTGCATACTTACCAGGTGTTTAAAAACTGTGATTAGTTTCTTTTTTTCTGCTTTTTTTTAAATGACTTATTTATTTTAGAGAGCAAGAGAGAGGGAGAGAGAGAGAGAAAGATTGATTGCAGGAGTGGGAAGGGCAAAGAGAGATGGAGAGAGAATTTCTAGCTGACTCCACACTGCGTGTAGGGTGTGATGTAGGGCTCCATTCCAGGACCCTGACCCAAAAGGAAATTGAGAGTCCAATGTGCAACCCACTGTGCTGCCCAGACACCCCTCTTTTCTCTCTCTCTCTTTACTTTTGTTTGTTTGTTTCCAGTGGAGAGAGTATGCTTTGGTTTGAAAAATAAAATCAAAACATCTATAGATACCATACTACTCAGAGTTGTATTGTCATGAATTGAGGAGTGAGAGTGTAGTGACAAAATAATCAAACCATATTTCATGGAGATGGTTAGTTGTAGTCAGTACATATTCATAATTGGCATGTCTTTTTCATGACTCTTGAGTCTTATATCTTGCATAAGTATACAGATATTTCCTTGTATTTTGCATGATTTTGCATTCTACTGGGAGAATACATTTCTGTGGCAATTTAAAGAGTTCTTGAGAGTGAAATATTTTCTAAAGTTTACTGTTTCTTTTGATATTGCTATTTTGTTAAAAAATCTTTGGTAGCTCAGCTCTGTCAATGAAAAATAGAGGACAAATGGCCTTCTGTACTGAAAATCTTTTTCATTTAATTTGTTGTTTATTTCTTTATTCTTGAAATTTAATAAATTTCCCTTCTGTTAATTAGTTATTATTTTCATAGTCAACAGGAGATCATTCTTAGGTTTTCATTAATTGATATTTTTGTGATAGTTGATGGTTCATCCCTGCTCTGAATTTTGCATATAAAACACCATTTTGGGGGGACTGGGGTGGCTCAGTGGGTTAATCATCTGCCTTTGGCTCAGGTCATGATCCCAGAGTCCTGAGCTCAAGCCTCACATTGGGCTCTTTGCCTGGCAGGGAGCCTGCTTCTCCCTCTCCCTCTGTCTGCCACTCCTCCTACTTGTGCTCTCTCTTTCTCTGTGTCAGATAAATAAATAAAATCTTAAAAAACAAAACAAAACAGTGTTCTCTTCACTTGTGTGTATATAACAACAAAATGTGTTTCTGCAATGAACATATGGGTTTACTTTTTTTTACATTTTGTATTTTTTAAAGTTTTTATTTAAATTCCAGTTAGTTAAGATATAGTATTATATCAGTTTCTGTTATACAATGTAGTGATTCTACACTTACATAACATTACCCAGTGCTCATCATGACAACTGCACTCCTTAAGCCCCATCACCTATTTCATCCATCCTCCCAGCCCTTCTCCTCTGGTAACCATCATTTTGTTCTTTATAATTAAGACTCTTTTTCTTGATTTATCTCTCTCTCTCTCTTCCTTACGGTTTTTTGTTTTGTTTCTTAAATTCTTAAATTCCACATGTGAGTGAAATCATGTGGTTTTTTTCTTGCTCTGATTTTGCTTAGCATTATACTCTCTAGCACCATCCGTGTCGTTGCAAATGGCAAGATTTCATTCTTTTTACAGTTGAATAATATTACATTGATGTGTATATGTACAGGTATATGTGTATGTATTTGTGTATATATATATGTATATATATATATATAGAGAGAGAGAGAGAGAGAGGATATATATACAAAGAGATGATACATATTTAAGATTTGAAATATATATAAATGCCTATATAGATAGATAGATGGATAGAGAAGATGTGGGATAGGATAGAGAAGATGTGGGTCGTATATCTCACATCTTCTCTATCCATTCATCATTCAATGAGCACTTGGGCTGCTTTCATATCTTAGCTATTGTAAATAATGCTGCTATAAACACAGAGGTGCTTATATCCCTTTAAATTAGTGTTTTTGTATTATTTGGGTAAATACCTATTACTGCAATTGCCAGATCATAGGCTAGTTCTATTTTTAACTTTTTGAGGACCCTCCATACTGTTTCCCACAGGGGCTATACCAGTTTGCATTCCCACCAACAGTGCATGGAGGGTTCCTTTTTCTCCACATCCTTATCAACACTTATTGTTTCTTGTGTTGCTGATTTTAGCCATTTTGATATATGCGAGATGATATCTCACTGTAGTTTTTGATTTACATTTCCCCAATGCTAAGTTGATGAAATTCTTTTCAAGTGTCTGTTGGCCATATGTATGTATGTCTTTTTTGGAGAAATGTCTGGCCATGTCTTCTGTCCATTTTTTTTAATTGGGGTGCTTTTGGGTGTTGAATATATAAGTTCTTTATATATTTTAGATACTAACCCTTTATTGGCTATATCATTTATAAATATCTTTTCAATAGGCTGTCTTTTAGTTTGTTGATTGTTTCCTTCATTGCGTAGAAGCTTTAATTTTGATGTCATGCCAATAGTTTATTTTTGCTTTTGTTCCCCTTGCCTTAGGGGACCTATCTAGAAAAAAAAATTGTTACTACTGATGTCAAAGAAGTTCCTGGCTGTTTTCTCTTCTAAGATTGTTATGGTTTCAGGAGTCTTTAAATTTTGAATTTATTTTTGTGTATGGTATAAGGAAGTGGTCCAGTTTCTTTCTTTTTCATGTTGCTGTCCACTTTTCCCAGCACTTTTTGTTGAAAACACTATCTTTTTCCCATTGGATATTTGTAATAGCTTTGTCAAAAATTAATTTACTACATAGTTGTGCATTTATTTCCTAGTTTTCTATTTTGTTCTATTGATTTACATGTCTATTTTTGTGCCATACCATACTGTTTTTATTACTATAACACTATAATATAACTTGAAGTTCAGAATCGTGATGCCTCCAGCTTTACTTTTCTTTTTCAAGATTGCTTGGCCGTTTGAGGTCTTTTGTGGTTCATACAAATTTTAGGATTCTTTGTTCTAGTTCTATGAAAAATGCTGTTGGTATTTTAATAGGGATGGGATTAAATGTGTAGATTTTTTTGGATAGACATTTTAAGAATATTTGTTCTTGCAGTCCATGAGTATGGAATGCCTTTCCATTTCTTTGTGTCATCTTGAATTTCTTTTATCAGTGTTTTACAGTTTTCAGAGTACAGGTCTTTCACCTTTTTGATTATGTTTATTCCTAGGTATCTTATTATTTTGAGTCCAATTATAAATCATATTGTTTTCTTAATTTCTGTTTCTGCTGCTTCATTATTGGTGTAGAGAAATGCAACAAATTTCTGTATCTTGATTTTGTTCCTGCGACTTGCATGAATTTGTTTATCAGTTCTAGCAGTTTTTTTGTCAACTCTTTTGGATTTTCTATATATAGTATCATATCATCTGCAAATAGTGAAAGTTTTACTTCTTCCTTACTGTTTTGGATCCTTTTTATTTCCTCTTGTTGTCTGATAGCTGTGGCTAGGACTTCTAGGACTATGTTGAATAAAAGTGAAGAGAGTGCACATCCCTGTCTTGTTTCTCATGTTAGAGGAAAAGCTCTCAGTTTTTCCCCATTAAAGATGATGTTAGCTGTGGGTTTTTCATATATAGCCTATATTATGTTGAAGTATATTCTCTCTAAACCTACTTTGTTGAGGGTTTTTTGTTTGGTTGTTTGTTTTGCTTCTACTGAAATAATCTTGTGGTTCTTATCCCTTCTCTTATTGATGTGACCTATAACATTGACTTACTTCAGAGTACTGAATCACCATTGCAGCCCAAGAGTAAATCCCACTTGATCATGGTGAGTGATTTTTATAATGTACTGTTGGATTCAGTTGAGCTTTGCATCTACATTCTTAAGGATATTGGCCTGTAGTTCTCTTTTCTGGTGGAGATTTTATTTGTTTTTTCTATCTGGGTAATGAGTATATTGGCTTTTAAGTCATTGAATAAGCATATATTAAGTGCCTCCTGTATGAAAGACACTATGGTGGAAACTAAACATTGCCATCAAAGCTTAGAAAAGAAGCAGTATTTCTGAGTTCATTTAAAGGATTTCTCAATATAATTAAAGCACAGTACACTGTAAAAAATATTTTGTTTTGACAGTGAGTTCAAGATTTTCAGAAACTATATACTTCCCATTAAGCAAAAACTATATTCATTCTTACGTATTGAAGAGCTAATGCTGTTTCAAATAAATTTAAATTGTTATAGTTTTGAAGTAAAATAATAATCCCACACAACTCTAAAATGGGTTTTTAAAAAAATTTATTTATTTATTTGAGAGAGAGAGTATGAACAGGGTAGAGGCAGAGGGAGGGGGGGAAGCAGGCTCCCCACTGAGCAGGGAGCCAGATGTGAGGCTCAATCACAGTACCTGAAGATTCCAGGACCCGAAGATCATGACCTGCGCCGAAGGCAGACACCCAACCATCTGAACCACCCAGGCAGCCCTCTAAAATAGGGTTTTAATTTTATAGTTTGAGATAGTTGTTTAAGATCTGTAAGGAAGTATAACAAATATACTAATAAATTAAACAACTAAAATAAAATAGATTGGCTGTAAGTCAAAACTGTATGTCATTTATGTCAAGTAATAGAAATTTCTTCACGGAGAAGACTAATGTGCAATTGACTAAAGGTGAAATTGAGCGGAGAGGTTATTTTGACATTGCAGTAATTTCATTAAAAAAAGAAAGAGTGGTGGTGCCTGGGTGGCTCAGTGGTTTAAAGCCTCTGCCTTCAGCTCAGGTCATGATCGTAGAGTCCTGGGATCAAGCCCCGATCGTATTCTGTGCTCAGCAGGGAGCCTGCTTCCTCCTCTCTCTCTCTGCCTGCCTCTTTGCCTATTTGTGATCTCTGTCTGTCAAATAAATAAATAAAATAAAATAAAATCTAAAAAATTAAAAATATAAAAAAATAAAAAATAAAAAAATAAAAAGTATATTTTTATTTAAATTCAATTAGCCAACATATAGTACATCATTATTTTTTGATGTAGTGCTCAATGATTCATTAGTTGTGCGTAACACCCAATGCTCTTCACACCACGTGCCCTCTTTAACATGCATTAAAAAAAGAGTGTAGTCAAGTCTAATGTGGGTACTAGAAAGCCACTAAAGATGGAGTGTATATATTCGTGGGAACTACATTCTCTAATTGTAGTTCTGCCATTATTGTTCTCTTACAGATTTCCCATTTTTTCATAATTTTCTACTCTTCCATAACATTCTACTCTTTCTTAGGGCAATCTGATTGACTCAATCCAGTCTTAATTTGCTCCTTGTGGGTCAAGTAGTCCTACCTTCCTCCCCCAGTCTTTGGTTTGGGTGGGGGAAGATTTGAAGGTCACATCTTGTTTTGAGTTTGCCTTCTAAAAGTTAGGGGTATGGTATGTGAAGTGAGAGTAGGAAGTTATACAGGTTAGGAAAATATATTAATAGATCCATAGCAATAAAACTTAGCACACATTATAAGGTATATCACAGATCATAGATATTAGTATATATAATCTTTTATCTTTTTGCCTATTAAAAATAGTAATCTCTTATTTACAAATGAAGATTAAGTAAAATATTAAATTAATGTAGCCATTGTTTTGAATTGTGTATTTGTTAATTGTTGACACAATAATGTTGCATAATAACAAGCCACCAAAGTCTCAAAGGCCTACAGGAATGCAGATCGTTCTTGTGCACCTGCAGGTAGGGTGCATTTTGGCTGATCTAGGCTTGGTTCAACTGGGAGGCTCTGCTTCAAACCATACAAGTGTCTTAGCTGAGACTTGTCAACTCAGTACCTGTTGTTTTCATCCTGATACTAGTGGACTAGGAGGGACATATTTTTCTAGTGACCACGACAGATGTATAAGAGAGCAAGCATATTTCAAGCGCCCACCTGTGTCGTATATGTAAATATATCATTAACCAAAACAGTTGGCCATTGTGGATGAGTCCAAAGCCAAGGGGTAAAGAGAGAAAGCCTACCTTTAGTGAGAAGCTATAAAGTTGTTTATAGAGAGGGGTGAAGAAGCAGGGTCAGTGATTCAGTCTGCCACAATTTGTAACTCAAATATAAGTCAAACTACTTTTCTGTTTTTCAGCAGTCTGAGTAGGAGTCTTATACATTTTATAAAATCCCTTGCTATAGGACAAAAATAAGTGTGAAAAGTGAAGAAATAAAAGGGTGGAATACTTTTGTTTGTTTTATACTATGTTTTCCTTTTGATATATGTTTACCACATTCAGATTAACATCTTTTGAAAAGTAAACTACAGGATGCTTTTGCAGGGTATTTGTTTTGAAGAATAGTATAAAAATTTCCTTAAGTTTTGTATGCAACCACACATATTTCAACTTGATCCTTTATTCTGCATTTACTTTTGGGCGTGCTTAAGAATCTGTTAAAAGTCTGAAATTATGCAGTATTGATTTCAGGAAAAGTTGAAGTGGTTACACATGATTGCCTCTGCCTTAAAAGAAATCCTTATTTGGTTCTAATTTGAACAATATTGAAAGCACAACAAAACTAGCTTTCTATTATGTCACCACACATTTAGCGAGTTATGGAAAGCATTTCGTTTCAAGAATGGAGTTAACTATGTCTTGTCCGCACTTCTAGCCATTCTTGTCATTTCTGGCTACTCTCCAAGCCTGCCTGTTAACTCATACAGATTTCTTTCCTAGTTAGAAATGCATCAAAATCCCAGGAACATATGCTGCTGACTGCTAGAAGACTTCTAGTGATGAGAGATTAATGTAATTGCTTTTGTTTGAGAAATATAATTGGTCACAGTTACATACATGTAGCTTATATGAGAAATATGTTTTGTTTTAAACCTCATTATGTTTATTTTTACTTTGCTTTTTAAAATTAAACTAAAAAGAAACTGAAATGTGCATGCTTCCTTCTTTTCTCATATTCCAGAACATTTGGAATAAAAACAGTACAAGTTTGTGTGAAATAAACACACAGGTATCTAAATATACACATAATTTAAAGTTAAAGTATAAAGTTTAAAATGATAAAATATTTGTTAGCCTAAGATTCCAAAAAGAGGAGATTATAATTCCCAAATTAAATGTCATTTTCTTAAATATTATCATTATATCATGTTTACTTTACTAAATTGTTTTCTGTAAAACAATTTAATAAAACAGAATTTAGTGAACATATATATATATATATATATATATATATATAGCAAGTAAGTGCTCCTCTTCTAGTAAAATGCAATAATTTTCCAGCTTTTTTGTCATTCTAAAGAAAAACTATACCTAAATACATAGATTTAATTTCTGATAAACTCTGAAACCTCAGCAAAGTTTGAGCCTGCAACAGACATGTGTCCTCCAGAGTTCTGGTTCACTTACACATACATAGTGGTGGTGGCTCTGTTGGTTTTCCCTAATAGGTTCCACCTAGCCCCTGCCTGGCTTTCATAACATGGAATCATAGATCTTTTCTCCAAAGTCCCATTTCTCCCCTTTCTTTGAAGATTTGCATTTCAAAAGTTCAGAAATACCACCAGGATGAGAGAGCATACTATTAGTACAGTTACCACATACTCTTTTGAATTAGGTCGATTATACATTATAAATAAGTTTAACTACCTAAAAACATTGTTCACAGAATATG
The DNA here is from genome assembly GCF_010015895.1 of Lontra canadensis. Classification (NCBI taxonomy): domain Eukaryota; kingdom Metazoa; phylum Chordata; class Mammalia; order Carnivora; family Mustelidae; genus Lontra; species Lontra canadensis. Next base: position 83,668,205 of record NW_022630995.1, on the reverse strand, counting down.
ATTAGACCTTGCATACCTACATAGTCCAAACATAACATTCCTGACATTTAGGACTTTTAAATGTAAACTGTTCTTTGCTAAGGCCTTCTCATAACTAAAATATGAGTCAGTCACAAACCATAATAGAGTTTGGCTCAGCAGCATGATGAAGTGTTCTGGATGTAGTGAAATGTTTCGCCCAGACTCATGGCAGCAGAATTCCCAGTGGTCACCCAAAATAGGGAAAGAAATGAAGAACAAAATTAAAGGAACTATGCAAACCCTGGCACCAACCTTTCATGGCAATACAGCGTTTTATTGTTGTTAAGAAATGAAAGTACTTAAGAGACTAAACCCATAAATAATAGTACATGTTGAATTTTCTCTTTCCTGATGAATTTAGCTCTCAAGTTGAAATTTTGAAAAAGAGTATATATGTATGTTCTATCAAATGAAATGATATAGTTAGTTCAATAAGAAAATGAACAGAGAATGTCAGACTTTCTGTTGAAATTTAATTAGAACTTCTGCTATGTAATCCTAGTATATATAGGCTTTAGCATAAATTTACTAAATAAAACCTTGTTATTAGAAGACTGTATAGCACATAAAATGTGTCAATCTCATTGAATTAAATGAATCCTGTAATAGTCGACTTGAACTGAACAGTGACCATGTGAAGCTATTGCCAAACATTTAAAATATAAATTCGATTATTTATTTGAGCCGTGGTTTTGACATTTTTTCTCCTGATGTTTTTCTTTAATGAATGTTGTGCTCGAGTTTCAAATTTCATATCAAGTCCCAGAATATTCCTTTTTACACACCACCCGATGTGGTGACAGCAAGCTGTTCCCTAGCACGGAGCCTCTCACTGAACTGAGGGCAGATTGCTACTTTGCACAGTCTCCTCTCAGGCAGGAAAGGTGGAGTTTTCCTTTGCCAGGGTCAAAGGAAGTGACCGGCCAGGCATGATGGTTTTACTGATCATCGTGGGGATTTCAGCTTGGTTAATTTGGTTTCAACTTCAAGCCCTCACTTGAGCACGCAAACAGAAAATGAAGTGGTAGGTCTCAGCATCTTGTTTTCACTCTGATGAATAAAAGTTGTTTTGAGTGTAAGATTAGACTTTTTCCCCCAGTGAATTTCAGTAGCCCCTACACAGTATAAAGTAGAGAATCATGTAGTAGAGTGCTCTTTGAGTGACATCATAATGACCTATTAAGGGTAATGCACATTTGAATGAGCTTAGTTATTCCTTCAGGTTTACTCATGATTTGTGTGGTGTTTCGTGTAGCTGTTTCTGAAGTAGTGATGGGTGTTGATTAAATCTTACATTCCAGTCTCCCAAGTGGGAGATTTTCTGAACAAAACATACATATTTGTCTGTAGCTCTTTTAAGTTATCATTCTGAGTATGAAGTTATTGAATTACCATCCAATAGGATTTCATATCATAAAATTTATACATGATGGCATGAGAGGCAAACAAGAGCTAGGAAATCAATAGGATTTGGGTTGATTCTAAATATCATTGTGATATAAGGCAACTTTGATCAATGCACTTTTTTTTTTTTTTCCTGTTCTATTGCCTGGGGTCCTTTGTTTATTTTGGAATTATACACCAAGAAACAATGATGTTGCCTTCCAAAGCAATTGCTCTTATTTTTTTTTAGGATTTTATTTATTTATTTGACAGAGATCACAAGTAGGCAGAGAGGCAGGCAGAGAGGGAAAGAGGAGGAAGCAGGCTCCCTGCTGAGCAGAAAGCCCGATGCGGGGCACGATCCTGAGACCCTGAGATCATGACCTGAGCTGAAGGCAGAGGCTTTAAACCACTGAGCCACCCAGGCGCCCCAAAGCAATTGCTATTATTGACAGCTCTACAATTTTTCATTTTCTGTTAGGTATTATCATTAAAGAGGACTAATATGCAAAGGTAATTAAGGTGAGGTGAACTGATTAGCAGATTTTCTTTTCTTTTTTTTATTATGTTCAATTAGCCAACATATAATACATCATTAGTTTTTGATGTAGTGTTCAACAATTCATTAGTTATGTATAACACCCAGTGCTCATCACAACACATGATCAATGTACTTTTTTTTTTTCTTTAAAGATTTATTTATTTATTTGACAGACAGAGAGAGAGAGAGAGAGAAAGAGATCACAAGTAGGCAGAGAGGCAGGCAGAGAGAGGTGGGGGTCGGGAAAGCAGTCTCCCTGCCGAGCAGAAAGCCCGATGTGGGGCTTGATCCAGGACCCTGAGATCAGGACCTGAGCCGAAGGCAGAGGTTTAAGCCACTGAGCCACCCAGGCGCCCCTCAATGTACCCTTATATACTAGTAACATATCTACTGTATTAAATTTGCTGAACTTATGACTCTGATAAAAATGCAAAAGTAACCTGGGTTTGCTTTTAAAAAACGGAAATCTCTCTAGGGTAAAAAGTATATGCTAGGCATGCATAAATTGTAAGAATGGAAATCAAAATCTCAAGAGTTTAAAAGGCACTAATTTACTGAGCAGTATAAATGATCTTTGGTAACATGAAGAGATTCTCACTGACCAATTCCTGTAATATACACATTTTTTGAAGAAATCAGAGCAACAAATTACTGTTGTTGAAATAAATATATATACATATATGTATATATATATATATATATTTTTTTTTTTTGCAGGACTGTTAGTTAAATAAGAGGTGTATTGAAAAACAATCTTTATGGGATTGTCACATCTTTGGAAACCATATGTATGTACCCTAAGCATCATTTTTGGTGTAATGCTCTGTCACAGTTTACATGGTCTAGGTAATAATATTACTTGAGAAACTTAATTTTGGGGTGTCAGTTTCACAAAAGTAAAAAGACAACAATGTAAGTATTTTTGCCACTAAAAAAGCAACTAATCAAGTACTGTATGTCTTGATGCATCTTTTACTATTTTAGGATTTTGTGTATTTCATGTCTATCTCACCAACCATTTAGATTTTAGTCATTTCTGAAAAATGAATATTTATGATTGAATCTTTTAAGAAAAATAAATTATTTGTAGACATTTTTAAAGCAGTAACTTTTATTGATATCTATAGAGAATTTATCTAGTTTCCTTACTTGTTATATATTCCTACCACTTTCCTACTCAATGATTAGTAGTTTTCAGTGGTATTGTTAAAGCAAACCTTCACAGATTATTTTCCCTTACTGTAAATAAGAAGAAACTTAAAAATGAAAAAAAAAACTGTAGATAAAATAGTATTTGTAGAGTAGACATCAAATCTAAATTTCTTCAAAGTCATTTTCTTATTGATATCAAATGCATATTTTGTTTGAAAGCTCATTGTCTTCATGCACAGATTAGACGCGTTAGTCTAAGATATTCAGCTTGCATTCTAGCTCTGGCTCTGGCTCTTTTCAAACACAGGTCTCTGGAAAAAATCAATGGGCTCGAGATAGGAGGCTGACCATTGCTTTTCTTAGATAAATGACTTGACATTTCAATGCCTTAATTTTGACTCTGTGTAAAATAAAGGAGATGGACTTGATGATATTTAATGTTCCTCCTAAAATTTTAATACACCTACCTGCAAATATATGAATTTCTGAGCTTTTAGTGTACTATAAACTCTACAGTTACCAAAAGGAAAAAAAAATGGGTTGTTTTTCATTCTTATTTATTAAGAACCATTTTATGTAGTTTGTAGGAAGGTTTGAATTAAAAAAAATATGTTTTAGATATGTGTTCATCCTTATTCACTAAGAACCACTTTATTTATCCTGCAGAGATGTTATGAATTTAAGAACATGCTTTCAATTGTGGTTGATCTAGTAACCACAATGAAATTACTGATTTATTAACTGGGGGATCAGTTCATAATGGACCCTGATATTTTAGTCAATTCCTTAACCTTGACTATAACATATTACCTTTGTTATTTCAATTTAAATCAGTGATATGCCATGTTTTATAGTTAGAGCTATATGTATGACTGATCTGATAATTGATATTGCTAATTAATGATTACTTACTGAGTATGCTGATTTATTCACTTAAAAATTAAAAATTAATCCCCAAGATATAATATCATTCTTGATTCACTGCAGAATAAAATGACAGACTACATATTACAGAAAAAGGTTGAGAGAAGCTTTGTACTCATTTCATAGCAACTATTTACACAGTTTATAAATAATGAATTTTTTTCTTTTTAAATATCTATTTAACGATTCAGCAGCCAGAATATCAAGTACTCTTCTTTCAGCATAAAAAGTTTGGTGACAATACTTAAAGCCATATTTTTTTAATTTAAATTTTACCTTTATTAAACCAACAAAAGACAGCCTGTTTTTAAATTAATTGGTCATTAGCCCCCTTAATCTCAATCATGTTTTTGTTTCTAAATAATATCATTTATTTAGCAGGGTTTCACTGCGTAGGGATCAGTTGTCTCAGCCAAGAAAGTCATTATTCTGTAGGTCTTTAGAGGTGGTGGCATTGGACAATACCTATGGCTCAACCATTAGCTGCAGCTGATGTTTTGTTATGAGTAAGTCAACCACAAAGTTACCAACTGCCCTTGTAATTGTAGCAGGTGAAACCACATATGTTTTTGAAGCATCAACTACCTAAGCACAAAGGTCAATATTTGATAGGTGGCATAAATGTGCAAGTGCCTTATCTTCATGGTGTAATGTTTCTTTAACCTTTAAGAGTAAATTTTCACAAACTTTCAGAATAGATACCTTGAAAATGCCCCCTGGACTTAAATTATGGAAGCTGTTGGCAGTTTCTGTTTTGTTTTTATTTTAAATATAGCCACTTCTGAAGAAAGTTTTTGAGTTCAAAACGTGATTTTTATTTTATTTATTTTATTTTAATTTTGAAAGATGATTATTTTATTTTAATTTTGAAAAATGAATATTTAAATACAATTATTTTATTTCAGGTCTAAACAATTGTAAAGATAAACATAAAACACTGAGTGGCAGTGCTAGGACTAAAAACTTAGCTGTGCAGTAGTTTTTGATTTGTCTATTTAAGAGAAGAATGGATTTTTCAACATACACATTTCTTAGCTTGGGAACGATATTGTAGACTATTTTAAAATCTTAGAATTTTAAAACAAACTACTAATAGCCATTGTCTGTATTGTGAAAGTGATCTCGTTTGTACTGAAAGAAATCTTTAAAAATTATAAAGTCTTAATTTTGTTTCCTGATATCTTTTCTAAACTATTAATGTTTCACTCCTGTGTTTTATATTTATATGATACCATATATCATATGATAAATGATATGCAAACAATTCATATCAAATCTTGGTCTGAAGAAAGCATCATAATGGAATAAGACTTTTAGGTTAGTGGCAGATCTAAGAGTTAGTCAAGCACATGTTAGGCTCTGGAGTCATCGGGAAGGTGGTAACTGGCAAGGGCAAAATGTAAGGCAGTTCAAAGAATTATCCATGGTGTGGGAGATAAATTTTTGAGATCAAGATGTCGACAATATTTCTATTATCAAACCCCATTCCTTTCCTGCAAGGGATGAGACCTGTCTTGTTTTCTTCTGTAGTTTTAGTGATTAATATATGCCTGTTGTGTGATAGATTCTAAAATATTGAATGAATATATACTAGAATCAGTGAGAACCTCATCACAAACAGGGTCCATGGTCCTGAAATTCTTGGTAGGTAGAAACATGGCACAGAGGAGCAGGAGAAGTGAAGGGATTGCAGGATGACACCTACCTGTGCTAAGGAGTTTGTATCTCCTTTTCTACATAATTCATTACCCCGGGCTATTGGGAGAACTGAGAAAAGTCATGCTAAATACTTTTTGAGGATATCTGAGGAATTGTGGAATAAAAAAGAGATACAGAGCAATTAAGAGAAATATCTATATTTCTGTCCCCCCAGAAAGGAATAGGAAGTTCTTAACTTTTTAATTGGTAAGCTGACACGGATTTTAGGAAAATGAATGGCCTGACATTAAATGAATGACATGGGGGTGTCTAAAAAATAACCTTTGCATATATCAGATGCAAAGATGGAATATTCTAAATCTATTTTTATAATTCGTTGACTATAGATACATTCAGAAATGTTTAGTTTTGGACTCATTAATATTAAACTAAATTTATTCTTTCTAATAAAATAAGAAAGCTCAGGGGCACCTGGCTCAGTTGGTTAAGTTAGTGTCTGCCTTCAGCTCAGGTCATGATCCCAGGGTCCTGGGATTAAGCCCGGAGTCCAGCTCCCTGCTCAGCGGGGAGTCTGTCCCTCTCTCTCCATCTGCCTGTCCTCCAGCTCATGCTCTTTCTCATTCTCTTAAAAAAATAAATAAAATCTTTAAATAAAATAGGAAAACTATTTCTATACCTAAAATAATGAAATTAGCCAAAATCTCATAGAGCATACATGATCAAAGACTTCTAGAGCTGTATCTAAGGATCAATAGAACAGTCTTCTTTATTATTTCTATTTTTTCTCAAATTCTGACAGAGAGGGGCACCTGGGTGGCTCAGTTGGTTGAGCGATTGCCTTCAGCTCAGGTCATGATCCTGGGAGTCCCAGGATCAAGTCCCACATAGGACTCCCTGCTCAACAGTGAGTCTGCTTCTCCTGCTGACCTTTCTCCACTCATGCTCTCTCTCTCTCTTTCTCTCTCTCATTCTCTCTCTCTCAAATAAATAAATAAAATCTTAAAAAAAAATTCTGACAGAGAGAGATTTATTGACTGGCCTATGATTATATGGCTAGTTAGTTCATATGTAAGTGATTCAGATTTCCAGGCAGAAATAATATGTGCATTTGGTTGTGACATATTTTTCAAATATGATTCTTCGTGTTTATTGAACATACACACTTAGACATGATAGAGACAAGTTTGCATGGCATTAGAGAAAATTACTTTCGAGCTCTGTGTCGTTGGGCAATTACTTAACCTCTTTACTTTTGTTAACTAGTTTCTCTACTGCGAACATAATGATATTTTCCTCATAGGGCTCTTTAGAGAACTTTTAAAGTGTGTGTATGTGTATGTATATGTATGTATGTACACACACATATAACCTAAAACTATGTCTAGCATTTAGTATATTAGTTACTTTGTTATAATTATTAAAATACAGAAGGGGCTTGTTCAATTCATGCACTCACCATTTTTAATGAGGTAACTTTCTGGAATCCCCAGCATGTTTCTAGTGCATGGTACTGTTTCCCGATGCATCTTTGATGTCATATTTAATTGGTGCCAATATGGATTTCCCTTTCCCTCAACTAGTGTTCTTTCTTAAGCACATACACATACACACACACTCCACACACTCATATACACTTTGATAAACACACACATTCATACGCATATTCTCTCACAAATACACTTATAAAATATCTTTCTCTCTCTTTCACACAAACACACGAGCATAAACAAGGTTGGCATGTTGGTTTCCGATTAGACTAAATCATAAAACTACAGATGAAAGACAATTTAGAATTGAGAAAAAAATCTATTAAGCTAAAATGTCAGAGTTGAATAATGAGGTATTTCCATCCATTATCTCTTATTCTTCATTTATTTTTCTACTGCGTTTTAAGGATTGTGTACACATATATGAAAATTTAGGCATCTATAATATGAAGATAATTATTAATTTCTAAAGACATTAATGGTTATATTTTTGGATGACCATTGGGTCATTGATTCTTAAATCCATATTTTTCAAGCTTTTGAAAAAAAAAATCTATATATCTATATATATCAAAGCTCTTCCTACATGAAAACTTCATATGTACTCAGTATGTTCCAGAGATGAAATTATAATTTTGACTTTGGGTTGTAGGACCTGGAATTCTGATTTATAAAATCCTTTTCCTCAAAGTCTCTCCCTAGCTCTAAGGAACTCATAGGTCTGTGTTCACACCTTCAAAACCAAGATTAGCTTTTTATCAAACACTTCCCTACTATTAAGAGGTAGAATTAGAGGTATCATAATTCTTTAGTACTTAATTTTATATATTGTTTTCTGGGTTTTTCTTTTTATCATTTGCTCATTCATTTATTAGTCTAGCTATGTTATTGTTCCCATTCATTCCCTGTCAGAGAATAATGACAGTCCTACCTCTTGCTTCCCCCTCAACCCCAACTCCACCTCCTCCTGGAAAAGAAGAAACCAGAATTCTTTTACTCTCTTTTCTTTCCTCATATTCGTCTGCATTGCTCTGAGATCTGATGGAGTTTTTACAGTTTAACTATAAAATATGACATTTCATCCCATGAGAAAAATGTCTTAGTTATATCCTAGCTAAATGGCTGGCTGGTTTTTCTCCATGACTTAATTTTGTGACCCAACTGGGGAAACTTGCAATTTTATTAGCAGCTGTCTTCCCTTTTCTGATCAGATATACAGCTTTTAGCACCTAGCTCAAAAGAGAAAACACATGGTTTGAAGTTCGTATCTAGACTTCACAAACCCTTACTTCTAAACAATTTTTCTGAGGCAGAGAAGCAAACAAATAACGCTGACTAGGATCTTTCAAACAAAACTGTTAATATTTGCAGTCTATATAAACAGTACATTTGAAAGGAATGATTGTTTAGCTGTAGTCACATTTAGAAGTGCTGATAGGAGGGGGACTAAAAAGAAAAGAAGATGCACGTATTTTTCACCATGAGTTGGGAGTTCACTTTAAAGGGGAAAATGGTGAGTCTCTTAAAACTAAATGTGAACGTCTTTATTTCACCCAGACATTGCTAATATGTAAACATTTCAGGAAGAAATTCTACACCCCCTCATTTGTGTGTCTGGTGACATTTAATGGTTGAATGGCAGGTGGTCCTAAGTCTGGGCAGTTCTTCCATGGTGCACAAATCTGGGGATTAAATTAACAGTTGATCAGTGGGCCTTTTCTTGTATAAACTCCAAGACGCCCCTGTAAAGTCAGTTACTATCAATAAGTCAAATGATTTTTACTTGGATTTTATAGTTTTTGTGAAGATTTCACAGCTTCCTTTAGGATATTTTCTGTTATTTGGGTGTTATATAAAGGTTCTGATTCCTTTTGGAAGGCTTAGCTGGCCAGTGGTATCCTGGTATACGTCTTAACTGGTACCTTGCAGGCATGTGGGACATTCCTCTGTTGTTTCTTTCTCTCCTGGTAGGTTGAAATAACACTTCAGGATATCAATGACAATCCGCCAGTATTTCCAACAGACATGCTGGATCTTACCGTGGAGGAGAACATTGGAGATGGATCTAAGATTATGCAACTGACAGCGATGGATGCTGATGAGGTAACTCAGAGCCTGAATTTGTTTTGAAACCTAACATTCCAGGGATCTATCAAATTTCTACTATACGCTGACCACTTTTGGTATCCAATAATCAAGGTTAAGCATTGTATGCTCTTTTCCAAAGAATGTTAATTGTTGAAATGTGATATAAGAGGGCTAAGAAAGAGACTATCGAGAGGTAATTTTGCTTTGATCAGCAATTTATTCAGTTAATTGCTGGTTGCATTTAGACTTCTTAGTCAAATTATTTTCTCAAATAATAAAAAAAAATCTACAGATATAACCATGTATTTATGTCTTTATCATTCCAATTTGCTCTCATAACAGCTAAAGATTGATGTTTTAATTTGCATTTGAAAAAACAGGTTATTTAAAATTAAAATATTTTAAAGTCTATCCTATAGTTTTTCACTTAATTTGCATATATCTGTAAAACAAAATAAATGATTTAATAATAGCCTTATATATTTTAAGGAAATTATCTAGGCAAGCTAATAATTTTTCAAATCTGTTAATAAACAGAAATTTCTTGGGGTGCCTGGGCGGCTCAGTCAGTTAAGCATCTCACTCAGTTTGGGCTCAGGTCATGATCTCAGGGTCCTGAGATAAAGGCCCACATTGGGCTCCGTGCTCAGTGCAGAGTCTGCTTGAGATTCTCTCTCCCTTCCCTTCTACTTCTCCCTGCCCCCACCCTGCCTCAAATAAATATATTTTTTAATATTTTATTTATTTGACAGACAGAGATCACAAGTAGGCAGAGAGGCAGGCAGAGAGGGAGGAGGAAGCAGGCTCCCTGCTGAGCCGAAGGCAGAGGCTTAACCCACTGAGCCACCCAGGTGCCCCATCAAATAAATATTTTTTAAAAAAGAAACAGAAATTTCTTATTAATGGTGAATATGAAGTTTGGGGCACAATTTAGATTACTATCTTCTATATTTGTATTTCCAATTTACCTATTTAATCACAGTGTTCTCAGTGGCTAACGATTTATATTATTTGCAGTTTATGATTTTTCTGTGAAAAAAAAAACCCATTGCCTGTTATTTTTCCTTCTTGCTAGGTAAAGGAATTAATTAATGTTATGTAATTATGGAAAGAAGGATAACTTTCCCTGACACCAGCATCTCTTTTCACCTTAAGCTAAGCCCAACACACATCAGAGGATTTAATTTTTTAAATTTCCCTCCCTTAACAATAGTGTGGGAGATAGTGATGATGGCATTATCTTTCCAGGCAAATGTCAAAGTAAAGGGAAGAAAGAAAAGAAGAGAGGGTTTTATGTTTAGTTAGAGTGTGAAGTCTTGATCTGGCACCTTAGGAGGAAGGTATCTGCCTTGATGTCTGCTACTTCTCTTTCTAGTCAGTTTGACTTGGAGGTTTCCAGCATTTGTACAAGAACAGATCTCAAGTGGAGTTTTCTCTAACTGTGAGATGTTATTCCACAAGTCCCTGGAGTTTGGCTGCCATCTGAGTAGTGAGAAGGACATGGTACAGTCTTTTCCAAGGAGATTGAAGGGACATCTTTGTTCTTAGCAATTCCAAATCAGAGGGATGAGAGAAAATTGGAAATGTTACTTTGGTGAGTTGTGGTCAGATATTAGATAAAGCTAGAATTCAGGATCTAGTCCAATGTATAGGTATGTAACAAAACATGAAAGACAATTAACAGGTTTAGGATCTAGTATCTAAAAAGGTACAAACATAATTCTTTCTACAATTACTCCCATTTTAAAAAGATAATTGTAGTAAAACTAATTTGTTTGCATTATTTACAAAAGTCATTATTTACAATTTCTTATGTAAGTGTAATAAAAATAGTGACTGACTAAGGTTATAAGAACCTTGCTGAATCCTTAGAAACAAGGTTCCAGGCCAGTTTTTCCAAGGGGCTTTTTTGGCTCCATAAAATCAACTTAGTTCCTTAAAATTGTTTGATCATATGTGAATCTACACAGATCTTTCTCAAATATGACATTTCGATCAAGTCTTGGTAATGTATCCAGTATTTCCAATTGCCCTGTTGAAGGAGAATAGATTCTCATTGAATTTGTGCAAATAACTATATTGCCATGAAACAACTATATTGCCAGAAAAAATAATTTCTGAATTCTGGAGGGATCAGGTAGGGAGAAAAAGCAAATGCTTTATCTTTGTTTACAAAGGTATACTTTACCAATCTTCTATAGGTCATAGCAAAAAGAAAAATAAAAGTAGAAAAGAAAAGAAAAAAAAAGTTTCTTCATCTGGTAAAACAAAACATTAAAAACCAGCAGTGTTTTAAACAAAAGTCAAAGAAAATTATAATCATCCTCCTTAGTTCAGTTAGTCATATGTTATTAATACTTGTTCTACTTGTATCCATTTTTTTTTTCATTAGCTCTGGAAATTCTTACTCCATTTAGTTTTGTTTTCTTCTGTTTAAATATATTTATTTATTTATTTATTTATTTATTTATTTGACACACAGAGAGAGAAAGAGCACACATGGAGGGAGCAGCGGGCAGAGGGAGAGGGAGAAGCAAGTTCCCCACTGAGCAGGGACTCTGATCGTGCAGGGCTCCGATCCCAGGAACCTGGGATCATTACCTGAGCCAAAGGCAGCGTTTAATGGACTGAGCCACTCAGGCATCCCTTGTTTTGTTTTTATTTTAAAGTTATCAGAAACCTATTTTGGAGTATTTTCCATGAGTCTCCTTGAAGATGAAACATTTTTGCCAAATATCAGAATGAAACAACTGCCTATAAATGACAAAAGACTTAAAAATAGCCACAATTAAAAATCTGATGAGATTTCACTACAATTTGCAAGGAAATTTGTGTAAAATGTTACATATCATTTTAAGATAATAACTGGAATTATGACTGAAAACATTGTGCCATGACATATCAGATTTCCAGGAATTCTACACTATTTCTGGAACACTTATACCTATACAACATAAAAATGCCTTAGTATTATTTCTTATTTGACAATGTTTTCCACATAATTTAACATATCAAAAAAACTTAATTATCTTTAATGACTTAATATTTTTATAAGGAGAAAGACCAAATCTTTTGAGATGTTTCAGGGACCCTCTTAAAATCAAAGTTAATTCAAGTCAAAAAAACTTCATTTAGAATTTGGTTTTTAGGAAGGTTGTCAAATAATATCAAAAGGATTTAAGATCATAAGTCACTATGGGCATTTAAGACCATAAATCACAATGAAACAATATTCAGTTATCTATTTAACCAAAGTGACAATTGAAGACTTCATAGGCAAATATAGAAGACTTCGTGGTTCTGAGTAAAACTTAATTCTTTTAATATTGAGAGTCCTAGGCTTCAGTAATCAAAGATTTGATAAAAACAACACAGGAAATTATTTTGATGAAACAGAATTCTTGTTTCTTAGGTATTACTTTGAAAGGTAAAGAAATTCTTTTATAATCTCCATTGAGAGCAGACCAATGGACCAAGAACATTTTGTCCTTTTAACAGATAGAAAACAAAATTCTGATTTTGCACCAGCTTACTTTGATATTAGGACTCATTTGTTTAATTAAATTCATTCTGATCTTAGCCAGGGTTGATCACACATAAAATTCCTTTTCCTCAATATCCTTACTGCTTTTAGTTACACATATTAGAATTTTTCACCCTTAGAAGCCTTTGATTTCTAACAAAAGCTAAGAAGTAAGCAATTATAAACTGTCTTTTACGTTAGCATTCTGTGGATTGGCAGAGCTATAAATTCTTCTTTATAATTTCTAGAAACATGTACTTTCTTGTAGAAAATTTCTCAACATGGCATTAAACATGTTTATGAATGGACTATCTTTAGTTTCTCTGTAAAAGGAAGTTAAAAGTACATAAGCTTATGTTCAATAACATGTTTCAATATTTCATTTTATGTGGAAATGATCTGGATATTCAATGGATATAACTTGACTCATCACTTAACATAACCTAGCAAAACTTTAAGGCTTTAGTTTACCAAAAAGATTTGGGGAAACTAAAAAGTTTACCTAAAACTTCATGAACTACTTATATTTATTTATTGTTGTTAACAATTATATTTGGATTACTTATGAAAATTTCAAAATCACAAGTTATTTTTATTGCTGACAAATTTTATAACAGGGATAATATAAACTTTATTTGATTAATAAATCCAGGTTAAATAAAAATTGTATGACTACATTATATTCAATGCTGAAAACTCTAAGGACATGTATATTTTAATTAGGACAAAAAAGTTGAATTAGCTTTAATATTGAATATTTTCCCAGATTACATGAACCCAAAAAGCATTTGGGTTAGTTTGCATTATATTTTTGAGAATTTTTATGAATATTAAATTTATATAAGTTCATATTTGTTTAAGCCAATTAAATATTGCTCTTCCACAAATTAATTTTAGTAATACCATCTGGAGGTAAAGGTGGTAGAAATTTCTACGGCCAGATGGTATTATTAAAATTAATTTTAATATATATTATTAAATATAATATATACTATATACAATATATTTTATATATAACATACATTGTATATATAAAATATATTGTACATAACATATATAATATATAAACATATATAACATATATAACACATAAATATATACACATATATAAATACACTTACATAAATATGTGTATATATGTATATATACATACACACAGACACAGACATACACACACACACACACACACACACTCATACACGCTTACATAAATATTTAGAAAGAGAGACATTGAGACACCTGGGTGGCTCAGTTGGTTTAGAAACCGACTCTTGGTTTCAGTTCAGGTCATGATTTCAGGGTTGTAAGATTGAGCCCTGTTTCAGGCCTCATGTTCCATGTAAAGTCTGCTTGAGATTCTTTCCCTCTTACTCTCCCTGACTTTCTCCTCTGCCTCTCTCTCTAAAAGAAAGGAAGAAATCTTAAATAGAAGAGAGACATTATCTTAAATAGAAGAGAGACATTGTACCTTCTGTATACTCAAGATTTCCCATTAATGCAAATTCTAAATGACCTTCTTCCCCTCTTTTTTTTTTTTCTAATAAGGATTACCTTCCCAAAGTTCGTACATTAACATTTATATCTCAAAGGCACAGTGAAGAATACAAGTTATAAGCTTTTAAGATAAATAGGAGATGTTTTGGGATTGGTAAAAAAGAGTAAATGAACTTTCAACTGCTCTAGAGCTGGAGTTTTAGTTTGGCAAAGATTTGTAAGATAAAGACAGTTGCTCTCAATTCCTCAAAGAACTGGGTTGCAACTTAAATGACATCATAGGTTGATTCACCCATAAATCCTTTTACAAGGGCTTTAGAAGGTTTTTCTTTCCTTCTGGAGTCATAGTTTTATTTTAGCTTAGGGGAGACAGCTTTAAAAAAACAAAACAAAACAAAACAAAAAACTTTTAGGCTCTGCAATTTAGCCAATTTCTGACCACAGAGCTACTTTGTAGTTTTAGCTGGGACAAATAGTATATATTTCTGGCAGTATTGAATAACCCCTTGGACTGAAGAGGTGTCCCCAAAGAGGATGCATAAGATATTTTGTTTACCTCCTTCTACTGGCACTACAGGCAGAGATCTAGAAGAGCTGACTCTGGCAAGAATTCTCACTCTTAGTTGGCTTCCACCAGTTTTTTCAGGATCCCATCTGTACCTCTGGTATTTACCAGAATTTGGCTAGGTTTTTCATTATTTTTAACTTTAGTTTTCCCTTGGTTGTTTAAGAGAATATCAGCAGTTTACCAGAGAATCCCTTAAGAGTCCCATCAACTTTGGGAGATCCCCAACAGCAACAAGCCCTTCTTCAAGAGTTGATGTGTAGTGTCTGTAAGGCCATTAACTTGGCAGACTTTTTGCTTACAGTCATATAAAGGGAATTCAGACAGAGGATTACTAGAATGAGTACTCAAATAGAGGATAGAAGGAAGCAGTAAGACTTACATCAGCCTTATGTTTTTGTTTGCTTGTTAGTTTTTAAGTGCCTTTTAAACTTGAATTTTTCATTAGCTTTTTGAACACATCTTTTATTGAAGGTATTTTGGAATTTTGAAGACTTCAGAGGTTTTTGTATGCCAGTTAAAATAGGTATTCCATTCTGTTTCTTTGATTTGAGAGTCCTTGCTTTTAAATGCACTTCTTACATGATCTTACTTTACTGGAACGTTCCTCATAATGGCCACTGTAATTCTAGGTTATAATTACTTTGAAGGCTAGCAGCAGTTTGGGAGAACCCTAGCCACAAATGAGGTTTAACCCACTTTTCTGTCCAGCCATATCTAGCTGCTAATTGAATGTGACTCACTTATGCTTAGCCATATTTTGGGGCCCCCAAGCTGACAGTTACCAAACCAAGTTCTCAGAACACAAAACAAGCTTAGGAAGATTTTCTATTTTTGTAAATATTTATTTCTTCCAGGACTATAATTCTTAGAAATATAAAAACCAGGTATGTAGGAAGGTAGCAGAAATTCTCTAGATTTTAAGCAACTCATTTTTATTAAAATTACTTTTTTCAGCTAAGGCTTTGGGTCTTTTAGAACCAAACTAATACCTAGAAGGGATATGCATCTGGGTTGGTGTTTGGACAGTGTATCACAGGCTACTTCACTGCATGGAAATTTGCTCGAGATTGGCAGGTGACCTACTGTTAGTTTCACTCATACCATGACCAATTTATTCTATTACAAGAGTCTTTGATTTAGGTGGTAAGCATCACAACAGCTTTTAAGTGTTTGACGGATGCCCACCAATTTGTACAGCTTTTTGGCCCCTGAGATTTCTGTTAGCAATAGTCTTTATCTACATAAAACAAGACAAACATGTGCCTCTTAACATGCCAGCAGCAACCAGAAGATCTTATTGCAGACTGGCCAAGAGAAGGCTGTGTGCACCACCATAACTCCAGTAAACGGGCACTGCAGATTGTAAGTGGGGTAAGGGATTCTAGTCTACTGGGGGATTGAAGACTAAACCAAGAGCTAGGGACAGAGGTTCTGGATGGAAGCCTCTGCCTAGCTCAAGCTGACTCCGTAAGTCTTACAGTGAAAAAGCAATTAGGTTGGCAGCTCAACACAAAGAGAGCCGTGCTCAAAACCCAGAGTAACTTACCCACCATCCTCAGAAATAGCTAGAAAGACTGGACTCAGAGGAGTTCCTAGGGTCCTGCACTAGAGTTTCTTGTCCCTGAAGCTATTAGAAGTCTTTTTTTCAGTCTTGCCACAGCCACCAAGTCTGTTATACAACACAAATTCAACTGAGTAAATTAACAAATTGGCTTTATTCAACAATTCATGAATCAGGTAGCGTCCCATCTAGCAACAGAAAGGAGCTCTGCCAGTCTGTAGAAAAGAAAGGTTTTTAAAGTTAAAAGTGGGTAGAAAAGTGAAATTATTAGCAAAATGTATTTTTTAGGTAAGGTCACATTCCTAAGGGGAAAAGAAAGGGTCTATTGAGTAGATTATCTCACTAATATTGACCAAGTAATTCTATGTTGACTGGTTAAAAGTTACATTCCTCAGAGTTCAAGCTGTAATTAAATTAGATTTTAAATCTTGTTTTATTGACATGGGGCTTAGCACAAGGGACTCCATTTTGGGCCAATCTCCTTTTTAACAATTGAGAATGCTCCACTAGATATTTACCAAAAGAATACAAAAATACTATTCTGAAGGGACACATGCATCCCACTGTTTATAGCAACATTATCAACAATAGCCAAACTACGGAAAGAGCTCAAATATCCGTTGACTGATGAATATCCATTGACGGGTGAAAAAAAATATATATATATATTCATATATATATGATGCATGAATATATGAAATTGTATATATGTATATATATAGAATATATTATATTTATATTACATACTATATTTATATATAATATAATATATTATATACAATATTATAAATCTATTATATTTATATTATGTATTATACCTATATACATATATATGAAATATATATATATTTCATATATATCCATGCATCATATATATATATATGATGAGTGCATAAAACAGTTGTGGCATATTCTATATAACTATATATATATATATATGTGTGTGTGTGTATATATATGGATATATATGGATATATATATTTGTGTACATACGTATAATAGAATATTACTATATTATGTCGTATAATAGATACTATGTGTATAATAGAATATTATTACTCTATTTTATATATACACATATATATAAAATAGAATATTACTCAGCCATAAAAAATAAAGTCTTCCCATTTGTAATGACATGAATAGAGCTAGAGAATATTATGCTAAGCAAAATAAGTCATTCAGAGAAAGACAAATACTTTGATTTCACTCATATGTGGAATGGAAGAAACAAAACAAATGGTCATAAACGAAAGAGAGAAAGGAAAACCAAAAAACAACCCTTATCTTTAGAGAACAAACTGAGGGTTACCAGAGAGGAGGGAGTAAGTGGGATGTTAAATAAATAAAATAAGTATTTATTTTATGTTATGTTAATAAGTATGTTATGTTATGTTAAGTATGTATAATAATAAGGTATAATAAAATAAGTATGTATGCTATGTTAGTAAGTATGTTAAATAAGTAAAATAGGGTGATGGGGATTAAGGAGCACACTTGTGATGAGCACTGGGCATTGTATAGAAGTGCTGAATCACTAAATTTTACACCTGAAACTAATATTACACTGTATGTTAACTAACTGGAATTTAAATAAAAACCAAAAAGAAAAAAACAAAACAAAACAAAATGAAACAAAAAGTGAAAAGAGAAAAAAAATTAAAAAAGGAAAAACAGTAAAAAAAAAGAAAGAAAGGGGAAAAAAGCACCTATTCAATTGATAAAAGACAATTCACATTAAAGAATTTTAACTGTAGTGACTCATTGGTTATACTTGCCTTAGGAATAGGACAAATAAACCTCCTTTTTAAGTGGTTTATTCAGAGTGAAGCAATAATCATGTTAATTATACTAAATATATATTCTGATGGGATATACTCTTCTTTTAAGAACTGATTATTTGAAAGAGATGCCAATTTTTCTCAAGTTTCTCTATCTACTTTTTTGTGTGTGTTAGTATGTGTGCACATAATTGCATTGCCTTCAAGTTTATCTTGTGAGATATATTTATCTTTACAATGAGATCTGAGGAAGGCTGGAAAGATCCTTATGTGTCTAAGTATTTATATCAACATTGTTTTAGTGCACTTTGTTTTATTTTTATTGAGCTTTATTTTATAAGTTTTAAAGTAAGTCTAAGTAACCATACAGGTGTTATCACTTAGACTTCCTAATATAAAAAACTACTGAAATGTTAGATGGTGATATCTAGGATATGCAAGAAGTGCATTTGGCATGAGACAAGGTGTGGAGTTAAAGGGGAAGGAAAGTGTAAGGTTGTGCAGAAGAAATAGACCAGGGAAATGGAGGAAGGGTTGTCTGAAATTCAGGTGGAGGTAGGGATGGTGACAATTTGTACAAAGTGTGACTGCCTGAAGGCATAAAAATCACTGAAAGGAGGACATTTTTGTAAAACTGCTTTTGAATTATTTTTTTAAATTAAGTTCATGAGGTTGCTGTCCTTCTTGAATACACTTTCTCTTAAAAATTTTAGTAGCTTTTAAATGATCATTATTTCAACTCATGATGTGAGGAATCAACATTTCTTTGGCCCTATGCCCAATGGAATGGATACCTCAGCTTTCTATGGCATTCAGAATCATTAGCTGTTTCCTTTTTTGAGTAGCTTACGATGAATTAGCATTAATGCTTTTAGATAAACCTTCATCTTATTTTCAACTCTGTCTTCAGCTTTTTACCTTTTAGTTGATTTATTGTTTTTTTTTTTTTTTAAGAAAGAGAAATGGGGAAGGGGAAGAAGAAGAAGGAGAGAATCTCAAGCCAGCTGCATACCCAGGCCAGAGCCAATGTGGGGCTTGATCTCACGACCCCGAGATCATTACCTGAACTGAAGTCAAGAGGCAGATGCTTAATGGACTGAGCCATCCAAGTGCCCCTCTTATTTGAATTTAGAAAAACAACAAATATATATATATTTTTTGTACATATGTGTATGTATGTATATGTGTGTGTGTCTATACATAGACACACACACATATATATTTGTACATACATATATGTATGAATTTGAAATGTTTTCTCTTTAGTAAGTCATGGCTGTTTTCTTTCTTCATCTAATTTGAATAAGACTCAAAATTGAATGCAAATGTTTTCTTTTACTTTGCAGTCAGCATTAAATTTTTCCACGACTATCCAGTGGACTGGTTTTAAAAAATTAATAGAATTATTTAAAACACTAATAAATTGTGGTTATTAGTAAATTATGCATCAATACATTCTTTATTATTTATACTCTTTTTCTCAATTACTAAATCAAACATAAAAATATTAGTATGTTAGAGAAATTCTAGTTAAGGCACTGGAGAATAATGCCTTGGTAAAGGAATCACTTTTAGGAAGCAATATGTACATGTTGAACTTAAATATCATTTGAAACATATGCTGGATCAAGGGACACATCTTTCAGAAGCACATGACTTTGTCAGTCTGTTGTTTCCTTTTATAAACAGAATTATTATGCTTGTAATGGGCCAGGATACTCAAGCTTTGTTTCATGATACCATACTTGTTTTTGAAAATACTACTTAAGGTTATAAAATGCATTTGCAATTTATAGCTATTTACTTTTAGAATTCCTTCCACGTGCTTTTGTCTCTGTGGTTCCTCAGGAGAGTAGAATATTTTTAACCAGCATTATTTCCACCACACTGCAGCTGAAATACGATATTTGTTTCTTGTGGTATTGCTGACACTGCATATTTTGGATATTAAATAAATAGACTTTTCAAAAGACCTAATTAAATCATTACTCTTGGCCAGACATTTTCAGACATTCACTAAAACTATTAATTCACTGCATCAGCTGATTTTGAATATAAAAAGATTGTTTTATCAACATAATTTGATGCCTTTGCTTCTGTTCAGAAGAATTATCATAACTTTAGGAGCATTAATTATGACAGTTATTTTGTAGACAGGACATCTCTAAATCTCTAAATTTCAAACTATTTGTATAATAGTTTTAAATTTGTTTTTGTTTCTTTGCCTTCCCCTAATTTCCAAATACTTCCCATTTTAATAGGTCAAAATTGAATGTAGCTGTTTTCATACCTGAACTGCTTTACTAGAATAATGGAACGCTTAGTGAAACAGAATAAATAGTACAGAATGTGGTCAGATTAGGAGTCTAAAATTCTTATTGAATGTTTTTGTTAAACCATACCATTACAATAAATATGTTAGCTACTCCATGTGCACCTGAATATACAAGGTACATGTGGTATTGTGTTAAACTCAGCTATTCCCTTACTAAATTAAAAGGTGCTTTGAGGCATTCACTTTACTAAATTGTAAGATTGGCTCAGAGAATGCAGTACAAAAAAATAGCAAATGCCACTAAACATACATTTTGAAAGAGTGCTTTTGTCTTTGTCTGTTAGCAATCATACACTTATGTATTTGACCATGAAGGATAAAACATGCCTAATCTATGAAGGAAAAGTATGGAAACCGTGGATGCCATAATCTCCTGGCATGCTAGTCTTATGGTCCTACACATCCTAAATTTATGTTCTTCCCCAATATCTTTCTTGAGAGATCTTAACCTGGATATTTTGATAAATTTCTAGTCATAAAAGGCATACTTACTTTATGTAAGTATAATTAAATCAAAAAATAATTTTTGGAAGTCAACAATTCCAACACTAACACTATTATTCCAACACTATTATACCCCAGTGCCAAAATGCAACAATTACATACAATAGGAAATCAGAAAACGTGCTTTTCCTGGGATATCTACCAACTCAGTTGTATTCTGTTTTAAAGTATTCATTTACAGGCATCTATCATCAAATGCACTTAACCCATTACACAAAAACAAGAATAAAAATAGCAGCTAACATTGTCATATGCTTTCTGAAGGATCATTCTAGGTTTTTTATGTGTATGAACTCATTTAATCTTCACAACAGCTCTATGTGGCAGATAATGTTATTGTCCGGATTGCCCCAATAAAGAAACATCAGCTCATAGAGGTTAAGTATAAGGCCCAAGGACACACAATTAACAAGTGGTAGAGCAGAGATTCAACCCCAAAAGTATCAGATTTCAACCAGTGCAGTGTATAATATTTAACTCAGTATTTTAATTATAATATACATAATTAAAAAATATATAAATCAAACTGCTTGTAATTTCAACACTGGACTGTCAAGTTTAAATATATTTAATATATAATATAATTTAAAATACCACATTAGCAAATGTATTTTAAAATAAAAAATATATAAAACGTATTTTAAAATGCTTTGAGGTTAGAATTCTCGATCATCAAATCCAGATGGGTTCTTTACTTTTAATTCTTCTAAATTTATTTTTCTTTCTTTCTTTTTTTTTTTTTTTTTGACTTTGCTAAGATCTACTCTTTCTTGAAACCTTCCCTTTAACCTCAATTAATGCCCATGAAGTGATGTGCTTAGACAGTGTTGGGCACTTAGTAAAAACTTAAAGAATGTTCTGTTTTTCTCAAACTTTCTGTGTCCTCTGCTAACTTTCTAGTTTAGATTTCAAAGTTTTGAGGACCACAGCTCAAAGAGCTAAAAGAGCACAAGAAATCACTCCTGCTTCCATTTTACAGAACATGGACTTGGAACCTGCAAATAATATAGATTGTAGAAAGTTTGACCTTGAGGAACTAAGCCCCAGCCTCTTAGGGCCAAACTCTGCTCACTCTCTCTCTCTGGCCTATCCCCACTCTAGTTCTTCCTACGTTATCAAGAGCCTTAAGAAATTACTTCCAATTAAGAAATGATTGGTATTTTCTTGGCCATAAAATTCAAGAGAGTTTGTGTTGCAGTCGAGATTCTCAAAAATATACCTGTAACCTAACATATTAGTTTGACCTTCTTCTATTCTTCATTTAAACTCCCCACTCTGTTTAACAGTGAGTAAGCCAGACATTCTCCTTCCCTCGGCATTTTTGCTTAAACTGAAATGTTTCCTTAGTCTTCCCTTAAAAAAAAAAAAAAATCTACAAACCCCAATTCAGCTCCATATATACTCTCCTGTATTACCTTTCCTAAAGAAATCAACTCAAAACAACGCAAGCTTCTCCATTTAGCACAGGCCTCATTTAATTACCTTCTCATGCTGAATCAGAAGGACCACGAGCTGAGTCAGGCAGACTTGGGTTTGCAATCCACTCTAACACTTGCTGTGTGACCGTGTGTAAGTTAACTAGCATCTCGGAACCCAGTGTCTTCGTTTGTGAAATGGCACCTCATGAAGTTGTGAATTAAAGTGAGAGGATGCATACATAGTGCTGTCACAGTGCCTGGCACAGAGCCACCCCTTCAGCAAATCTGGTACGCGGTTAATAGTAGTAGTGTCATTTGTATTTTCTTTAGTGACAACTTGACTCCTTTAACTACATGTACATTTTATGAGTTAAAAATAGATATAGCTAATACTGACAGCTGAGATTTTTCTGTCTTATTTAATGGATGAGTGGTGAAAGATTATGTGATAAACTACTTTGGTCTGCTATCTTTTGAAATCTTTTAATATCTTATAAAGTAAAGCCAAAAGGCTCACTTTGTCAAATACATACTCAGCATAAGGAATGGTGCCCTTAAGTGTTCTACTTCTAACAATTCAATGTGGGTCTTTTTCTCAGGGTGCAAATGCTCTGGTCACCTACACTATCATTAGTGGAGCTGATGACAGTTTCCGCATTGACCCTGAATCTGGAGATCTGATAGCGACCAAGCGGTTGGACAGGGAACGCCGTTCCAAATATTCTTTGCTGGTTCGGGCAGATGATGGTCTTCAGTCCTCTGATATGAGAATTAATATCACCATCAGTGATGTGAATGACCACACACCCAAGTTCTCCAGACCTGTGTACTCTTTTGACATCCCTGAAGACACAACCCCAGGTAAGTGGGCACACCCTTAGATATATTTCACAAAGATCACTTTTGACTACAATTACGGACTATGTTTTGGCTGCTCTTAATTAACGACTAGTTTTACTTAGAACATATGCTACTAGGTATAAAAATATATGTGCTAGGTATTTTAGTCTACTAATTAACCTTCTTAGATACAGTTCCCAAATGAATTGCTAGACTTCTGATAGCAAATGAAGTTAGCAATTCATCTGATTACCAATTACAAATATTTCTGTTTCTGAAAGTATTTGGGATGAATTGTTAATTTTTCTGGCAACAAGAGTTTTGATACTGTTTTCCACTTTATACTCTGTGATATTTTACAGCCCAGTTAAACATTTTATGTATTAATATCATTTCTAAATGCTGACTTCTGAAAAACTGGTCATATAAAATGTTGTACTTTGCTACCTCTGCATCCATTCTTAATCAATGTACTTCAGAAATGCATTTGCAAGACATGACTCCATCTCTATTTTTAACATATTTTAATTGGTTACAAAAGTTAAAAGTAAATGGATATTATAAAAATATCTAATATGATTATAGTGCTATGTAGACAAAGCAGAAAGAAAAGCACATGAAAATCTGTGAATACTAGCTCTAACACTTAGAACCTGTGTGGCCTGCAGAAAATAATGCATTACTCTTAGTTTCAATTTTACCTTCTGTGAAGTGGAAACAAATACTTCCTGTTAGAATTAACGTGAAGGTTAATTTATCATATATACTGTAGCTAACATGGGGCTTAGGAATTAGCATGAACTCAGTAAGTGTTAGTAGAATCTCAATCCTGAATTGTCAGCTTGCCTCTTTGAACATACTATGTTGTGATTGTTGAGTTTGAGTACCGAATACCATATTTCTGGTGTGTGTATGCTTCATTTCCATTATTGGAAATTCTTATCTAAAATTGAAATTTTATTCCGAATTACATTTGGAATGATTCTGTGTAATAAGACATATGTTACGGAAACTCATTTGACAAAGAAATTAAATATTTATAAACTACTTCTCACTGCAGTTTTCCCTTCACTCCTTAACATGAGTTATACCGGTCGTTCATGAAATTATCACCATATTTATTTCTGCCTTAATTATAACAATGACCATGTGAGCTAATATTCCCTGAGCATAAGTCTGCATTATTGCTGGGGACCCCTAGTTCCTGATGCTAGCAATGGACCCCAATATATGTTCACTACAATCACCAATATGTTCAAGAATTGGCAGTGCCAGGCAGAAAAATAGTGTCAGAAGTATTATTTCTCCAGAACATTTCCACTGCAACATAAAACTTACTGAGTATTTAATATGCTGTATGTTCTGTTAATATTTGGGAAGGTTGGTATCAGTGTTAATATAGAAATCTGTAGAATATTGTGTTCACTATATTTTCATAGTGATTATCTAGTTAAAACATTTTACTGTACAAATAAAATTTGTTGGTGTCTGTATGTATTCTCTTAGTGATACCTTTATCCCATTAATTTTAGACTATTAATTTATCTTTTGATAGGTTCTTTGGTAGCAGCTATTTTAGCCACAGATGACGACTCTGGTGTGAATGGAGAAATTACATATATTGTGAATGAGGATGATGAAGATGGCATATTTTTCCTGAATCCAGTTACTGGAGTCTTTAATTTGACTCGAGTATTAGATTATGAAGCACAGCAATATTATATCCTCACTATTCGAGCTGAAGATGGTGGGGGACAATTTACTACCATTAGGGTTTATTTTAATGTACTAGATGTAAATGACAACCCACCTATTTTCAGCTTAAACTCATATAGCACATCTTTAATGGAGAATCTACCTCTAGGATCTACTGTTCTTATGTTTAATGTTACTGATGCAGATGATGGTACGTACTTTATTTTATGCACTTACAAATTTATTTAAAATGTCTTCATGTTTATGTTGTATTCATTTACTGTGTTCAGTTGTTGCAAAGAAGGACAGATTAATGATTTAACTATAGAGGATTAAAATTAAGTGCTTTATCAGTTAAATTCATGTTTGTAATAGTTATACAGCATTCACTGTTATCATTCTATAAACTTCATCTTCCTTTTTTATAGTATCACAAATTAATAATGTAGAATCATAAAACAGCTTTTTACTAATTGTTGTCACATTAATAAAAATATTTGTTTACATATATTATTTTAACATAAAAAGGATAAAATTTGGAAGCAAAAGGAAAAACATCTTAAAATACGTAAGAATGCATTATTAATTTTATATTTCTGACTGAAAAGTTCTAATAATATTCTAGCAAGCTTTCATACTTTGATTCAAAGACAGTCTCAGATCTCTTTAATTTATGCTATATAATCAAGTTGAGATTTTTACTTAAATCTAGACTTCATATGTGTTTGATTTTATTTATTGCAAAAGCATTTGACAAACTTTCTTTTAAAATATAACTCTCAAAAAATAGAATAAAATAAAATACAATATAACTCTCCTGGCCTTTCTTCTGAGATGTATTTGTAAATACACTTATCAGATAATACAGCACTAGAGATAACATTGTGCAGATTATCAGTCTTTAACTGAACTGTTTGGAAAGTTAATACCTTGTTTCCCCTTGTATTGGATGAGTTAAATGTCTATAGCTTGAGAAAACAGGGGACAGAACTTTTAAGAGGAAATAGGTTTCTAGCCCGAGGATATGCCTAGTGACATAGGCTATCAACCTTAATTTAGAATTTCCTGATTCTTACTGACTCGGGTGAATGATTAAAGTAATTTTGGAATACCATCCTATCTCAACATTCTCCTCTATACTTAGTTTCCTTTCAGGATTGTCTACAAGTGTCCCTGAGAAAGATATGAGAGGCAAAAAGCACAGTATTTTACACATGTTTCAATTCACAGTATTGGAAATACTTTCTTCAGAATTCATTAAGTGCATGTTGAAGTTTTCCTTTTTTACATTTACGTAGTTAATGCTGGTCACAGGAATATATCAAAAATAGAAGTATTTGTAATACTAAGACAACTACTGTTGCTTCATTTGTGGCACATTTAGTGTGTAACCAGTCTTGGCCCAAGATCATTGCTCTCCCTCTTTCACATACATCAGCCCAGCCCAGCTCAATTAGACTTTGTATACAATTGAGCTTAATCTCTATTTTGGGAGTTGGATTCTCTATTACAACCTTAATTAGTTTATCTGCTCCCTGGATATGAATATCTTATTTGTCCTTGTGACTCATCCTGAGTTTTCTGTAGTGAAGAATTTCTGCCATGTTTCTTTGTAATTTGTTTATTCCGCATTAGAGAGACAATTGTTTTGCAGGATCGTGTGCTCCTCTGGACCAAACTTCATTTATCCTCATACCTTCAATTATAGGGAACCGAAAAATAGCAAATAAGAAACTCTTTATGAAAATCTGCTGGAATATTCCACACACACCTACACACAGACATGCGTTAACCATTGACTTCTACTTACTTTTCATGCTTTTTTTTTCCCTTTAATTGTGTTTGCCTTGGGTAAAAAGTGTCGAGCTACATTTTTCCATTGTTTTAGTTTTGAATACTTTTATCAGTGTAATTTCCTGTACCTTGACCTAAATTATAGGACATGGTTCCTATTCATTTTGAATTTCAAGGATAATGATAAGAATGTACAGGGGTAACCTTGTTTGCTTAAAGTTGCCAAGTTTGTCACACTGAATAGTTCTCAAAGTATTTCACAAACAGTAATATTTAGACAATTTTTTAAAATAGCAAATTCATCTTAATCTCTGATCAGAAGGTTCCTGCTGAGGGAATATTATCATCTGAAGAAATTTTATATAAAAATAAAGTTATTACTTTCTGTTTCCTATATTTAGATTCTTTCAGAGTTCAACATCAAACCTGAGCTTACAGAATCTTTTAATAAGAATAGGTCAAATATCTTAACTATTTTCACAAGATAAATAGTGTATGTATTAATCTCAAGGCTTTCCTGTACAAAGTATAAAAAGTATTATAGTGAGGCAAACTACTATAAACTGAACTTCATGGAAATATTCTGGTTTTATAATTATTACATTATACTAGAAATAAATTCGTACGCTCTTCAAATACGGGGAGTCATAGATGTTCTGAGAATAATGCAATGGTAATGATGCTGAATAAGTTCACCTGTCCATGCTTGGTAAAATTGCAGGTCATTCAAATGAAAGGAGTTTCATATCCCAATGACTTGATGACCTTGGTGGAACTGCTTCATAAAGATGAATGCTGTCTGAAGCTATTCCCTGGGTTACAGCTGTGTGATAAGTTGACAAATGCTAGCTCATAGTAGCATAATTAGACAATGTTTACAGACTGTGAATAAATACACACATATCATAACAAAACTATATACCTATAGTTATGTGCTATATTTCCTGGAACTAAATTATTCCTGAGACTGAAATTTAAAAAAAAACAAAAACCCAGCACAACCACACACACACAATAAAACTGCCAGAGGGAATCATGTGACTAAACCACTTTCAGAACATTGAACACAAATGGTTAGAAGTATGAAATGTTTTAAGTTTAAAGACATGGTGGGCTACAAAACACCACTAAACTCAAATCCCAATGCTTATGGGTAGATTACAGAATTTTAAAATACTGTTGGTACTGTTTCATGATTTGAATATTTGATGCAAAGAGCAGAGAAAGACAAAAGTTCTGACCTCTCTATTTTTTTGGATACTACAAATGTTTAGGTAGAATTTTGAGTTTCTATCTATCCACATCTCATTTTAGCTGTATAGCATATGCCCAAATTCACTTAGATTTGTCAGAAACAAAAAGTCCTTTTCTTTACAGTAAAGTAAATATAGGCCTGTAATTGCAAAAGTAAGGATTCATGAAGTTCCTGAGATGAGAACTGTTTCTTCGATGGTGTGGCAGTATTTTGTGCAAGAGTTGTTATATTTTTATGTTTATTTTTTCAAAGATGATTGTTATCGCGGTTCATTTTAATGGTGTCTAATATCTATATCTGCCATTTGGAATTTGAATATAAAATCAATTTTTTTCTTTTTCCATAATTCCTTTTAAAGTTTAATACTTATTACTTATCCCACTCACCTATTCTACCAAACTTTTTCCCTTAAAAAAGAAGTGGCTCTGATGTTTACAAGGAGGCTATAAAGTCTTGGTATCATGTTCTCTTTTTGACTCTGAAATTTAGTTGTTTACTCAGGAAGTAGCAAACACTGTGGACCGAGGATATTCAGATCCTTGCTTTAATTGCTTGCATTCCAAGTGATTTATGTAGAATGCTAGGCTATCACTTTGTAACCATGTGCAATTTTGTCAGTTTTTCTAATTACTTTTGATCTTAAGCATGAAAGATTTTATATGCTTTCATAGAACTAAATTTTACATCTCCTCTTGCTGGTATTGTTTTATCCAGATGTTTTCACAACTTTTTCTTAGTAATAATTAGATCTGAATTTGTGCCTCCAAGAATAGGAATTCAATATTTGCTGATGGATTTAGCCATAAAAAATGCAGAAAATTTCCTTAGTAATTTGACTTAAAAATGTATATAAAGTAAATTTAAATTAAATTTCTTTCTAGGAATATATGTATCCCTATATATCATCTATATAAAATTTCTATTAATTGCACCAATTGATGGAACTTTCCTTTGTACCAGATGATGGAATTTTTTTCTTCCCTCATTCCTGTGGAATTTTAAGTCAAGGGTTGAAGTAGGCTATTGACCTTGCTCAATCCAGATCTTAAAATCCTCTTTATCTCCTACTGATAAATTGACCTGTGGCCTCCATTAGCTTTATTTATTCATATTTTTCCTGATCTTCAGAGTCCTAATTATCCTGAACTTCACACTGCTTTGTTCACTTGTGAATAGTTTTAAATAAACTATGAAGATTAAAAGTCACAACTCATAATGAGGGGGAAAATCCAACCTTTCAAAGATCTACTCAATCCTTGTTTATTTTAGAAATTTTTGTGAAAAAACTAGTATCTGAAAGTTATTTTCATAAATATTTCTTCTCTGTATCAACATATAGACAAATAATATTAGATGGAGACCATAAAATCATAAAAAAGAATAATTCTAGCATTTAAAAAAAAAGAACAGGCAAGACTTACCTGCTAGAAAAGAAAATCCCATTACTCTACTCAAATTTGCCTGTGTAAGGAATCTGACAAGTTTCAAGAAAAGGTAAAAGCTAACTCAAGTAGTCATAGAATCCTGAGAAAGGGTATTTTGCAAGAAAATAAAAGAGAAAAAGAGTGATTAAATTGGTCTAGAAAACGCTTGGCACAGAGTGGACATCGTTTCTGACACCTAAATAATTTACATAAAAATTTTTTTTAAAGATTTTATTTTAAGTAATCTTTACACTCAGAGTTGGGCTCAAATTCACAAATCCATAAGCAAGATTTGCATGCTCTACTAACTGAGCCAGCCAGGTGTCCCTGATGCCTGAATAGTTTAAATTAACTTCAGAAATACAGGGGCTATTTTGTAAGCAATTAATGTAACTCAACAGATTGTCCCTAGCATAAAATCTCAGAGTATAAAATCTTTATTAAGAATGAATTATTAAAGGTACCATGTATTTTTTAGCACACTTATAATATCCTAACAGTGTCCCAACATCTTTAGGATAAGATATAAAAATGTACATAGCATTACGTACAAGTGAAGAAAACACTATTCTGGGATAAGAAATCAGTTTTCTTTCTGTTTTCACTGCTTATCCATTATTGACTTTTAAATTATTTAGTAAAAATGATTGGCCAATCCACTCACCAATTTTTTTTTAGAATATTCTCCACTCATTTTTTGAAATGAGAAATTATATATATAGTTTTACAATTAAAAAGTGGCACATATTTCTAGGAAAAATAGAAAAGTAGTATCTAAATATAGCTCAATAAAAGTGTGAGCATTTATATTCGCAGCCTTTTATGTATAATTTTACTGTTAACATTTCCTTCAAAGAATACTTTAAAAACACATTAAATGTACATAATAAAATTTGAGAGAGAATTATTTTCATAAAGGTCATTAGCCAGATGCTTAATAAGAATTAAAAAGTATTTATTGGTTCTGACAAGAAATGTAAAAGTAGACTTAAACTATCCATGACTAATGCCATACATCAGAAAATTTTATTACCCTTCTCTGAAAATTGGTGTCAGCCTCAATAAATTACTGAAGTTCTAAATGTTTGGCTAATAGTATAGAGTGTGGCACTGTTAATGTTGAACCCTCAGGAACTATGTGACAGAAATAAGGAAATGTATAGAAAAATATCTACTCCCTGGCATATTTTTCTCCTCTTTATTTTTGTAATTTAACTTTTCAACATTGTAGTAAATAGCAAGTAGTATATAGATCATTTGTTTGCTGGTTGTAAACATCTTTTCACATCAAAAGTTAGCAGGCAAGGCATTATGTGTATGTATGACTTACAAAAAAATTTACTGCAGCTTAATCATCCATAAGGTGTGTGTCGGGCATCATATATCAAACATGCAAAGTTTTATGTCAGAATTTTTGGTGCACCTTGTCTGTAATCATGCATTCAAGAATATTTAATCAAGCATACATTCAAGAATATTTAATTTTTTTCCCTTCCATTTCAGGGATCAACTCCCAGTTGGCTTATAGCATTGCTTCAGGTGATAGCCTTGGTCAGTTTACAGTTGACAAGAATGGTGTACTGAAAGTCCTTAAGAGTTTGGATCGGGAAAGTCAGTCCTTCTACAACCTGGTTGTTCAGGTGCATGACCTGCCACAGCTTCCAGCCTCCAGATTCACAAGCACTGCCCACGTCTCCATTATTTTGTTGGATGTAAATGATAACCCACCAGCATTTCTTTCCCCTAAATTGACATACATTCCAGAAAACACACCTATTGATACTATTGTTTTCAAAGCTCAAGCAACAGACCCAGACAGTGGCCCAAACAGCTACATTGAGTACACCTTACTGAACCCTTTGGGAAACAAGTTCAGTATTGGGACCATTGATGGTGAAGTGAGGCTCACTGGAGAACTGGATAGAGAAGAGGTTTCTAATTACACTCTGACAGTGGTGGCTACAGACAAAGGTCAACCAGCTCTCTCTTCATCTACGGAGGTTGTAGTTATGGTACTTGACATCAATGATAACAACCCTGTTTTTGTGCAAGCCTTGTATAAAGTGGAGATTAATGAGAACACACTTACTGGAACAGATATAATACAAGTGTATGCAACGGATGGAGATGAAGGTACAAATGGACAGGTTCGCTATGGCATTGTTGATGGTAATGCCAATCAGGAATTTCGGATTGACTCTGTCACAGGTGCCATCACTGTGGCTAAGCCTTTGGATAGAGAAAAAACTCCCACTTACTCTTTAACTGTTCAGGCAACAGATCGGGGCAGTACCCCCAGAACTGACACCTCCACTGTCAGCATTGTTCTACTGGATATTAATGATTTTGTTCCCATGTTTGAGTTATCTCCATATTCTGTAAATGTCCCTGAGAATTTAGGGACACTGCCCAGAACAATTCTTCAGGTCAGTAAATTTCAGTTAAACAAATATTGTGTTCACTATAAGACATCTAATTTAAAAGTCCTCCCTCTCCTACATCTACCACTTCTTAATTCTTTTCATAAGTGTTTAACTGCAGATATAGAAAATTTTGAAAAAGTTTATGAAAATTATACTTAAGAACCTGCTGATTTCCTGATAGTTTGAAATGTATTTCAACTATGTTCTACTGTGTGTACTCATGTTGCACACATTTGCATATTTGTGTATTTTGAATTTTGTTTCAGTATGACCATAATATCTAAACACAGTGAGAAAATAAAATTATGTAAAAGCTTGAAAACTTTATTACAAACATTGTTCTCACTTCCCTTTTTACAAATCCAACTACCTAGATGAAACTGCTGTCAAAAATTTTTGTGAAACCTTCCAAAAATACTATGCTTTGATTTTATTCATATTTTTACATAAATAACAAATATTTACCCTGAACCATTTTTATTTCTTACTTGAAACTTTAAAGAGTGTCTTTGGAGCCTTTTTAGGCCTCGAACTCATTATTTTTAATGGTACATTTTACTTTGTGGTAGACCTAGTATTAGTTTTACTCACATTCCTGGGATGTCTTATTCTCTCTTATAGGTAGTGGCAAGAGATGATGATCAAGGTTCTAATAGCAAACTCTCGTATGTTCTGTTTGGTGGTAATGAAGACAATGCTTTTACTCTCTCAGCTAGTGGAGAACTTCGAGTAATACAGAGTTTGGATCGTGAAACAAAGGAGTACTTTGTCTTGATGATCACAGCTACAGATTCAGGTAAATCTTACCTGGTTGTGAAGAATCTATTAGCAATATGATGAGAGTTTATTTGTCTACCATGAAATTAAATATTTGTTGAATTGTACTAATCCTTGGAACTCTGATTATATTTATATGATTTATAGCACGTATATCACTTTGTCAAATTTGTGTATAAATAAGTAGTGGTAAGGGCTTGAGTACAGAGCTCTATTCCTGTAAGACAAGATGCATCCTTGCTGGGAAAGCCATCTGAGTACTTTGAGGATGACCTGATACTCTACCACTTGAGCTATAAGGCATTTCAAACATTTTAAGATTTGAAAATATCCAGATGGTTCTAACTGGTCCTAGAGATAATAGAGTGAGTACAGAATTTTACATCATTAGTACTCTAGGTTTTGTAAGTAGCTATAATAGGCATTTGATGAAGCCCCACAGAGCTCCAAAAAAGAATATCAATGAGAGCCCAACATTCTCATTCAGTTAGTAGTGTAATGGACTAAAAATAATGAAAAACAAGATATGTTAGTTAGCTTTTAGTGTCTAGAAGTAGTAATTATGCAAATTTTCATAGTAGGTAGCACAAAATATAACCTATTAAAAAAGATTTATTATTATTTTGTTTTGCATACTGAAACTTTTTTTTTAAAGATTTTATTTATTTATTTGACAGAGAGAGAAACAGCGATAGAGGGAATATAAGCAGGGGGAGTGGGAGAGGGAGAAGCAGGCTTCCTGCCGAGCAGGGACCCTGATATGGGGCTTGATCCCAAGACCCTGGAATCATGGCCTGAGCTGAAAGCAGAGGCTTAACCCTCTGAGCCACCTGGGCGCCCTGCATACTGAAACTTCTAATTCAAAATTGAAATAATTAAAAATTTGTCCAAGAAACTTTAGGCCTTGAAGAAAGTGTGTATTGCTTATCTGATGAATAAATAATTGAATGGATTAATTAGTCATTGATTTCCAGGAGTATTAATGAATTATGAAACATTGTCCTATAAAACATTCATTTATAAGAATAGTCACAACGTGGGGCACTTGATTTTGGGATCATAAGATCAAGCCCCACATCAGGCTCCATGCTCAGCATGGAGTCTGCTTGGGTTTCTCTCTCCCTCTCTCTCTGCCCTCCCCCTCAAAAAAATACATAAATCTTTAAAAAACATAGTCACAACTTATTATTTAAGTGTTAAAGAATTTGATAATGTTGACATAGTATAAAATTTTTTTGAAGTTGTTTTAAGCCAAGACACATTTGTTAGAACTTTAAATGCCTAAAATTATGTATAATTATGTGTGTTTATATATATATATGTATTCATGAATATTATATGTATTTATATAATTATGTAGATGTGTGGATACTGATACAGAAGAACAATTGTGAGTTTACAAATGAGCTATTTTTTACTGTTGTTGAAATATTTTTGATGAATATGATTTATTAATATTTTTGTTATATATGACCAATTCTGGAGTATACAATATATTGTTTCATGTCATTACTTATAAGAAAGCAAGAGATTTTGAGGTTATAAGTCATAATAGATTTATGTTCAGTATTCAAATGATAGTGTTGCTGATTATTAATTGTGGGGCTCATATATTATTTGCTATTTGCTTTTGGGAATGTAATTATCTGACACCTACAGAGAGAACAATATTCTCTGTACTTTTTTTTTTTTTGATATGTGTGAATGACCATGTTACATTTTATGTAAACTATAAAATTCTGAGGAATGATGAACAGAATATGGTGTGGTAACCACATAAAGCTTGAACCAAGTTGATCTTAAACCAAGTTTATTATGTGTGTAGGCAGTATTTTATGCTTCATGGTTAGTAGGCACAAATGGTAAGCGTCTGCATATAAAAAAAAATGCAACCACTACCACATTATTCATATCAATCCAGTATTTCAAGAGTTGCTTGGAAAGAAGGGAGGATGAAACTGAGTAGAAACTGGTATTCAGATATTTAGAAGCAATGTTTTTTTACTAAAATATCCCAGTCTTAGCTTCCCTCTCCAGTTAGTACTGAAAATGGGTGGTCAATTCTAGGCATCCAGAAAAACATGGATTTTGTTGAGGTGAAGTAGGGGAGGATAAACCAGGACCAGAAATCTAGTTGGCTAAAGCATCAGTCATAAAACTTGCTACACAGAGGTGTGTTACACGGAGGTCATCCCCAGGTGGGAAGGAGGATGTGATTGTGAGAGTTAGGGGTGCAGTGCAGGGTGATTTGGGATAGACAGGCACAGCCCACAAGTTCTCTATCAGGATATTTGTACTTTGGAACATTCTAAGTCAAAAGGTATGAGAGAGAAGGAATGTAATCGTGTAGACAAGAGTGCCTGTTTTCAACCACATAATTCTGAGAATTTCAATTATTTTTGTGTGTCTATGCAGTCAGGAGGTAGAAGATATTGTGAAGAGGAAAAGAATGGTTTTTTTTTTATATATATGGCCATCTATGTCATGCAGTATATCAGCTTTTATAGACATTAACTCATTTCTACACATCACTTTTCTTTATCATCTCAAAGACTTAATGTGTTATTTTTGAGTTTATTTAGAGTAAACCCAATCTCAGAGTGGTTAACTAATTTGTTAAGGGGATGCCTGGGTGGTCAGTTGGTTAAGTGTCTGCCTTGGACTTAGGTCATGATCCCAGGGTCTGGGGATAGAGTCCCACATCAGGCTCTTTGCTCAGCGGGGAATCTGCCTCTCCCTCTATTTCTCTCTCTCTTTGACAAATAAATAAATAAAATCTTTAAAAAAAATAATTTGCTCAGGATTACACAGCTTTGTGGCAGAGTATGGTTCAGACCTCAGTCAATGTAACTGACTTTCAAGTTCAGAGTACACTGTGTTTCTAGTGTGTAGGTAAAGTAAAATTTGAAAAAAGTAATATCGATTTCCAAAATTATTTTATTTGCTAAGCAAGCCCAGTAATAATCTATATGATATAATGATAAAAGCTTTTAATTTGAATTTATCTCTGTTTGAATTCTGGTTCTGTCATAATTTTCTTTGTGATTTGGGCAGGATGGATCATCCTTCTCAATCTCAGTGCCTTCTTCAGTAACATGGGGATAATTAACTATAAAGTAGTCTATTATAAGGTTTGATTGATATAACTTATGTTAAATCACTAAATATGTCTATCATAGTGTGTAGATGATGATTTTAATAAGAATTGTAATTAATATACTTTAAGTACTTTAAAGTTCTTAGAAATATTTGCCTTGTCCCTTACTACATAACTATTTTTATTAAAAGATGTATGGATGCGTTAGTTTAAAAACCATTTTTTAGAAATTGCAGCTCACATTAAGGTTCATTTTATACTTTACTACTTTAGAAAGTTTTTTTATTTTTAGCAGAGACTTCTTTTCAAGCTTCCAAAGACTATATTATATAGTAAATGTTTCGCCATTCAAGGAGACCACAGATTTTTAAAACTGTAGTTCAGCCAAATCATAGTCAAGGAGGATTTTGTGGACTGAGCAGCAAACTTAACCACTACTTGTAATGCTGTTTCTCCACCAAAATGACAATATGGAAGTGACATTTCATTAGGGGGAAAAACAAAAAAGAAAGAAAGAAAGAAAGAAAGAAAGAAAGGGGAGGAAAGAAAAAAGAAAACCTGAAATGATAGAGCTAAAAGTGTTTTCTTCTAATAGACGTGGGTGAATGACCCTGTTAGGAGGAACTTTCACGACGAGGAGATAAATAGAACATTATTCTAAATGTGCAGACTGTGCAGGAATCGAGCTGGTTCCACGGAGCCAGACTATGTGAGTTCCTGGTGCCACGAGCCTTGAGCCTGAGGAAAGATAGGGACCTAGGATTCTTAATGTAAGGATAAATAATAGAAGTATAACTCTAATTTATATGAAGGATTATTGCTATTAAATGAGAAATGTGAAGACCAAGTGTACGTTGATTCTGCCCAATACTGAAATACAGAATTATGAATTACAGAAATTCAGATTATCAGTAAAATTAAGGTATTTGAAATTTTGTCATTCAGGCCCTTAAATATGGTGTTAGGGAGCATGATGGGAGCCACGAATGAGATCCAGTGTTTTGGCATCCCTAGAAATAAGAGAATTGATTGAACTTTGTCCCGAAGCATAGATTTGTTTATGAGAGTGGTTTTTTTTTTTTTCCCCTATTTTTTTTGAGCTGCTCTGCAATGGACTGATGTGTCTGAGGCTAATGGAGAATTGTTCAGTTAGGTATCTGAAGATCACTTAATACAGATTATGTAGAAAACAATCAGAAATTGTGTAGGAAAGGACTAAATTATTTTAAAGTCATTAAAGCTATTATGTGACTATGATTTTATGTTCTATTCATTTGCATACTTTGGGTAACACAAATAAACTACTTTTATGGAAGAATGTGAGTTTGAGATACCAGGCTTCAGAATCTGCCATTTAATCGTATATTCCAACAATGAAGTTTCTGACACAGGATTTAAAATACAGATTCACTGCTTTGATTTAAAAGTCAAATTGGTAGGTGGCATGAGAAAATTCAGAAAAATATGGCAGATTTTAGATCCCAGATGCCATGTTATTCTCAAATTTGCAGCGTTCTAAGGACCAGGAAAATATCAAAGTATTCTAAATAAGAAAAAAAGTTTGACAGTTTTATTCTAGGTCACAAATCACTTTTCCTTTGCTTTTTAAAAATTCTTACCTGATGGCAACCCAAAGATGGGTCAACTTTGGCAATATGGCAATAATTGAATAAGCAGGGTTTATTTATTCATTTTTATTTATTTATTTTTATCAGCAAACCTTTAAATCTTTGAATATTCTTTTGGAGAAAATATTAGCATTCCACTCCCATTATATTTTTATTTACTGACAGCACAGTTATAAAGTAGCACATCTGGAAACTCTAACTACTCCTGTCTACTGCTTAAAATGAGCTACAACCACACTATTGTGGAACTGAAGGTTACACTGCTAAGTAACAAAACCAGAACAGAGTGTAATAATTTTACCTCATTTTTTCCTATAGAATTAAATTATTAAATGGTAGTTGAATGGGTTAAGACTATAACTTAATAAAAATAATATTGTATTTAACTATAATTAAACTATATATATAATTAAACTATATATATATATAATTTTAACTATAATTAAAAATGTAAATATCCCCCTTCATTCTGTATTCCTTCTTGTTATTTTTTTTCCAGAAATATGTACTGTACCAAGTACTTTTTTTTAAAGATTTTATTAATATGTTTGAGAGAGAGAGAGTATGAGTAGAGAGGAGAGGCTGAGGCAGAGGGAGAAGCTGATGCCCTGCTGAGGAGGGAGCCCATGTGGGGCTCGATCCCAGGACCCTGAGATCATGACCTGAGCTGAAGACAGATGTTTGACCAATTGAGCCATCTAGGTTCCTCTCAAGTACAAACTTTTTGAAGCTAAAATTTCAACTTTTTCTTCCTCACAGTAATGAAGGTCCTATAGAGAACCCATCACTATGTGGTTCCTTCTAAGACGGCAGCTAGCTCTAAAGCAGTTAGTGCCCTTCACATGGTTTGGCATTCTATTCCCAAGTAGCCTTCCTTAGAAGAGTTTTCTTTTGTACATGTTCAATAAATAAAATAATATGATTTTAAAATATAGCAAGTTTCACAGAATTATCAGGGAACCTAGAGCAATATACTTAAAACATTAAGTCAGAGAATTAATTTGCAAAACGGAAGTATATCCTAAGGTAAATCGATACTTTTGTAGTTAAACTGGGGTTCAAATATCTCCTCTGCCATTTCCTAGCTATGTAAACTTGCATAAGTTTACCTTTGTGTTCCTATCGATAAAATGAATGTGCTAATTTCTACACGAAAAGCTTATTGGCAGAAATAAATAAGAGAATGACTTACTTTAGTGTTTACTATTAGCATGTTTGCTGGACATTTGCAAGCCCAGAAAAGCCAAATAAAGCTTTTTGATTCTGACCACCTCTCTACCCTCCATAAATTGCACCATATCCAGTTTCCCAATTGTTGTTATGATTCCTTGTTCCTCTTTCTCTCTATCCCACATTGAACAAGTCCATTGACGAGTAGACTCTGCCCTAAAATATATCCAAAAATGTCCTAAATTTATCCACTTTTCTTCCTGTGCATTACCACCACTTTGGTCTAAGCCAGGGCTAATATAATAGCTCCCTAACTTCCTAACTTTCCTCCCCAAAGTACATTCCCTAACAAGCAGCTCATGAACTTTGAAACTATAAATTAGATCATCATGCCCCATCGCTTGCTTAAAACCCTTCAGTGGTTTCTAAGAATAAAGCCTGAATTTCTCATCATTGACCCATGGCATTAAGTGACCTGGCGTTTGTCCACCTATCTGACTTCATTCTTCCCGACCCACTGCCACCTTCATCGGGTGCTCAGCCCTGGGCAGACTCAGCTTTGGTCACCTCCCAACTCTGCATTCAGTGTTGTTATGCTGATGGGTTGAAATCGGCCTGTGGGGAATATTTGCCACATAGAAATCAGCAAATGCTGCCAGTCTGGTGACTTGCTTCTGGAGAGTTCTTGTCAAACATTTATTGCAAATTTAATGCCAGTTAATCTGACCTCTTTTAATTTATTAAAAATGCCAACCATGTCCTGTCTTTTCCTCTGTGCACATGTACTTCTCTTTATCTGGAGTGCTCTACTCTAAGCTAGCTTTTTTGTTGTTTTTTTTTTTAAAGGTCAGACACATTCATATCTTGGTCATTTTGTTATTACATCTAGGTGAGATGTCAACTTCTCAGAAACAATTTATCTGATCACCAATCTAATAGAATTCCCTTTCTCCAGTGTCACTATCACTTAACCTTGTTGTGATTTTGCCTTAATATTAATTATTGTCTGAAACTATATGCTTATATATGATACATGAGTATGTGCATTTTGTTTACCCCATCAATAGTTATCCTTCTTCCAGTAGAATGGAAATTTCCTAAGTCATGTTAAGAAATGAATTGTCAGAACCACCCAGAACAGAACCTGTGACATAAAGTACTTAATAAAATTTGGTGAATGATGGGTAGCCTGGGTGGCTCAGTGGGTTAAAGCCTCTGCCTTCGGCTCAGGTCATGATCCCAGGGTCCTGGGATCGAGCCCCATGTCGGGCTCTCTGCTCAGCGGGGAGCCTGCTTCCCTTCCTTTCTCTCTGGCTGCCTCTCTGTCTACCTGTGATCTCTGTCTGTCAAATAAATAAATAAAATCTTTAAAAAAAAATTTGGTGAATGAAAAACTAATTTAATGAGTAAAAAATGATGATAATTAGTAAGCAATCACCATTCTGTTATTTTAACATGCAACTATTATTTCATGCTTATTCACCATAGTTTCAGTTTATTCTTGTATATTTATTGCTTGCAGATTTTTCAGAGGGCCTACCAAAAGGAAAAGCGTCAGTCTTTTTAAACTCATGGCTGAAATTCCAGAAGTTTTTGCTACATTGGCTGTGGTCATTCAAACTGACCTCTTCTTTGAAAAACAGCACAAGTGTTTAAGGCTCTGGAGTGTTTAGTGTGATGTGATAAATTGCAGTCATATGTAAGGACCCACTGAAGCATTTTATGGCTTTAATTCAGTTTCAAATAGTTAAAATACTGTTTGAACTATGTTCTCATGACTTTCCCCTGAACCTTTTGGATCTTATTCAATTCTGTTATCTGTCAGTTTTTTCTAGGTAGGACTTGTCCTACCCTGCATGCGCTATGCCACCTACCTTTTCTTAATTTGATTCACTAATTCAAAATCTGCATAAGAAGAAACCATGTGCTTTTGAAGTGTTACCATTTGGCAATTCTTTTGTATGTGGGCTTCCCAAAACAAGAAAGGGTGAGCCTTCCGTATCTCTCAAATACTCAAAGCACCTTTTTAGCTACAAAAACTATATCACACATATGGTATTTGGCTTCACATGGCTTAATAATAAAAGCCTATGACTCTTCACATAAATGTAATATGAAAAAGTTCACTTGTTTTGAGTTTTGTTATGGAAATTTTGGTGTTCAGATAAACCATCCCAATAGACATGCATTGATGCAAGTAAATTTTCCAGGTCTCTTTGATATATACATATATATATATAATATATATATATTATATATATATATCTCAAATATTTTCTCAAATATATATCTCACATATATTTAATTCAAGATGATCTTCTGCCTTCACCTGTAAATTTTGAATCTGTGAATCATTAATATCTGCCACCACTCTTTCAGGGAACTGCATTAGTGTGTGAGAAGTCAGTAAAACAAGGCAATATGACAATAGGGGGATGTTAGTTATAATTCAGTGTGTAATATGGAAGGATTTTGAAAGAGAACTGCCTATGAAAAGCTTCCAGATTAGAGAAACCTAACCTAAAATGATAATTTTATAACCAAAAGACTTCTTGGAGATGAGTCAGTCCATTTTCTTTATATTTGAGATAAGAAAATTGAGGCCTGGAAAAAATAGGCAGTTTGCCAGAACTTGAAGACCAAGAGTAACAGAGTCAAGAACAATATCAAGGATTTCTGCCTTTCAACTGAGTTCTTGCTCACATCTACTGTGTATATGAAGCAGGACTGACTCTCTGCATAACATAGATTTCCAAAAACACTATTTTAA
Organism: Lontra canadensis; assembly: GCF_010015895.1. NCBI lineage: Eukaryota > Metazoa > Chordata > Mammalia > Carnivora > Mustelidae > Lontra > Lontra canadensis. The sequence continues at coordinate 83,626,893 of NW_022630995.1, read as the reverse complement.
GAAAACTTCTCTTATAGGCTGTTCACTGTATCCTCCTAATGAATAAAATGTTTAACTGTTGTTTTTTTTCCAAATAAATGAATGTTTCAATATATGTTTAAGTGAAGTCAGATAACTTAGAATCAGTAATTTCAATATTGATCTTTTGAAAATAGGTTTAAATTTAGCCATTGTTCAAATTAAATTGCTAAGTAGGAGAAGATACAAGAAAAACTTCATGAGGCTTTCTAGGCAGATGATGATAATATTACCAATTATCCCTGCCAGTTGTCATTTTGCATTTATTAAAATCAAACCATGAGGCTGATTTAATAGACCTTGTAAGTGAATTCTGAGTATAGTCGATGGGACACTTATGCTTTTATGGACTGCAATTAATGTATGACAAGTATCTTGATATTATTTTGTCAGAAAATATTTGTGCAGCAGTCTCTTCCAGCTTTTCTAACTATGCGAAATACAATGGTGAAAAGTGAAGATTTCTGTTCTCAAGTATAGACAGAAAACAAAATGTAATAAATAGACCAGGAGTGATATGAGATGCTATGAAGTTAGATAGAGCAGGTTAAGTGGCCAAAGAGTGAGGAACTGGAGGTACTATTTTTGGTTGTTTAGTCAGGAAAGTGAAATGGAAGATCTAGGGAAATCATGTTGCTTGCAGATGAATTAGCCCTGAGACAGGGATCAACTGACCACACCCAAGGAACTGCAGAAGGTCCCGGCTGGCTGGACTGGAGTGAAAAAGAAAAAGTCTGGGAGGATGAGGTAGGTAGAAGCTAGATCACATGAACATTTTAGGGCAGGGTAAAGAACCTTAATTTCGTTCAAAAAGAGGGGTGAAGCCTTATTCCGGTTTTGAACAGGGAGTGACAGGGGACTTTGGAAAGATCTGGCTTTGTGGAGAAGAGATCTGGCTTTGTGGTGAAGAGATCTGGCTTTGTGGTAGTGTGGGGCTGAAGAACAAGAGCAAAAGTAGAGATGGTGTTTAAAAGACCATGACAACAATCCTTGAGAGAGACAATAGTGTTTAAAATTAGGTGGCAATGTGGAGGTGGGATGAAGGAATGAAATATCTTATCCATTTTAAAGGTTGAGCCAGTTGTGGAGGGGTGCGCCTGGGTAGCTCAGTCATTAAGCATCTACCTTTGGCTCAAGTCATGATCCCAGGGTCCTGGGATCCAGCCCCATGTTGGGCTCCCTGCTTCTCCCTCTCCCGTTCCCCCGGCTTGTGTTCCCTCTCTCGTTATGTCTTTCTCTGTCAAATAAATAAATAAAATCTTAAAGAAAAAAAAGAAGAAGAAAGAAAGAAAGATTGAGCCAGTGGTACTTGAAAATAAGATTGGAGGCGTGGGAAGTAAGGAAAAGAGAAGTCCAACAGGAGTCCTAGAATATTTGCCTTGGAAATTTGGAGACGGGCAGAGAAGAATTTTAGGATAAATTATCAAGAACTATTTTTTGGATATAGTATATTTTTGATGTGAGATAAACAGTGGAGATGTCAGGTAGATAGATTCAGAAGTTTAGTTCTTAGGGAAACACTGGGGTAGAGACAACATGGAAAGTCGTAAACTTTAGGTGCTATCCGTTCTGTGCATACTGAGTGCTTGTATGTGCCAGAATTTGTACAATATCGTCTCATTTAATCTCTTACCAGCCCTGTAAATTAGATACTATTATTCCAATTTAAGAATTAAAAGAAAAACAAAAGCCCTGAGTATCAGAGAAGGTAAGCAACTTGGCTTACCTGTTACCAGCTGTTTTTCAGTGAAAACAGGATTCAAAACTGATAAACCTGGGCAGGGAGAACATTTCTAGTCCATTACTCATTGCTTCCCACATATTAGCTTATTTACTTTTTATATGTTTTGTATAGACCATGTTCATAAGAATTTCTTCTCTTTGAATTAAATGTTATTTTAATATTAAAAATTCACTTACTGGGGCACCTGGGTGGCTCAGTGGGTTGAGGCCTCTTCCTTCGGCTTGGGTCTTGATCCCAGGGTCCTGGGATCCAGCCCCGCATCGGGCTCTCTGCTTAGCAGCGAGCCTGCTTCCTCCTCTCTCTCCGCCTGCCTCTCTGCTTACTTGTGATCTCTGTCTGTCAAATAAATAAATAAAATCTTAAAAAAAAAAAAATTCACTTATTAAAAAAACTTGTGGTTTTCAGCCATTAAAACAGCTTGCAAAATAAGAATATTCATACATTTGAAATCAAAGGATTGATATTCTCATCAAATCAGGAAATGTGTATCTAAAGGTTTTATAAAATGCAAAGCAAATGTTATATATTTTACTAAGAATATATAATATCCATGATACACACATACACATACATACAATGAGTCAGTTGGGCTGTGTGTGCATGTTTGCATTTAATTTGGGGGTGGGAAATTAATCAGAGCACAAATTAAATACATTATTCTTTATCTGTTCTTAGTCTAATATATAAAAGAGATACAGAGATATTGTGGATATAGATTTGGCCAAAAAGTTTAGTTACGAAGCATCTATGTGTCAGCATAACTAATAGGTCTGAGGGGAAAAGTTCAGTTATTAGCATTTCTAATTAAGGGCATTTATCATCTGACTGAAAGAAGGACTAAACTTCATTCTTATGCAGGGATAGAAACATGATGCTTTTGCGAAAGTTGATTCTGAAAGCTAAAAGGGCTAATCACCATGCTTTATTTTCTTGGTGAAGATATGATGACATTTGAATTAATGCTATCTGTCATGTTGTTTAGTTGAGACAGTCATTGCATTACAAATGGCTCTACAATCAAAAGAGAGGTCAGAAATGTGGAATATGACATATTACATCTGAAGATAATTGTTTTTTAAATGTTCCAGAAAGATGGCATTTTGTCAGCATTATTTGTGGGAAAATGTTAGAGAAGAGCTTGCCTTGTCTGTTACAATGAACATTTTTAATAATGAAAATTGGTTGAAAACTGTCCATAAGGCACCAGTGATTCCATAAAGCAGACAGAGCCAGGATTATCTTCAATTACTAAAAATGAATTACATTAACTTGCTTCTATATTTGAGTCTAAGGCAGTTTTGGTTATTTCCACCTGGGTTATTGAAAGAAAATCTTTCCACAAACAGTTTACTGATCTAGTAAGCTTTTATTCAGCAATTCATGAATCAAACAGTACCTAGTCTAATAGAAGGAAGCTTTACAGAGCTGTATAAGGCATGAGACTCATATCGACTGGGTGAGCAGGAGCAAGGACATTATACTGGGCATTTGCTGACTGATTAAAGCAAGGTTATTTTCCCTATATGGAGCAAAAGGAAGATGTGGAGTCAGCTGAGGCAATTTGTGCTGAAGAGGCAAGTGCTGGTTTGTTGACCTAGGCCTCTGTTTCTTGGGAGATCCCCAAAGAGAAACTTAGTTAAGTTCTGGTTTGCTGATGGTAGGCTTAGCATGAATGACTCCATCCTGGGCCAAATAAGGTTACTTTAACAAAATCTTTGTCCTAGGTGAGAATTTTACTTCCAAGGTTGATAACTGATGGCTATTTTACTTCCTCTTATTTCTAGTAAGAATTTCTACCATATCTGTTAGTGACATAGTATTATTATAAATTATTTATTTACATAATTTTCTTTAATCAGCTACTCTTTAATAGGAAAAATTCTTCCCATGTAGAATTTCATTTATATATCCATAGGTTACAAATACAAAACCAGATGATTTAACCTCCAAAACTCTATTAAATAAGAGCTAGAATTTTCATTATGTTGCATAGAATTAAAATTTGATAAAATAATTTCAGTCTACATTTTATTTACTCATATAAGCCATAAATATAAGTAGACAAGGGACCCAATGTTGAAATGGAAATAAATTATTTGCAATATTAAGAAAAATATTTGTATAACTTTAAAGATAAACACTAAGTATTGTAAAACCTAACTTGATCTCATTGTTAGTTTTTCTTTTCAATAGTCTTTTAATTTTATCCTGTTAAAATATAATCATTTTGTAGCCTATTTTGATAATTATTTCATTAATATATAATTCAGTATTTTCAATAAGTAGCAGAAGGAAGGTTGTGTTTAGCATTTGAAGGCAGCCTTTGGTGTTTCAGAGTTTCAACAGGTGTTGACTTTTTTTTTCGAGAATTTTTTTTTAATATCCTCTGAAAAGTAATTCTGCAAAACCTACTCTTCATGCAGGATAAACTATTTTTTTAACATTTTTATTACTTTATAAAATTTTAAATTATGGCAAAAATATATATAACATAATTACCATTTTAATTATTTTAGGTGTACATTTTGGCAGCATTAAGTATATTCACGTGGTTGTACGATTTTTCCATGTCATTTTCATATCATTATTAAATAGTTGCTTTAGTTTTACTTGTCACCTCTATTTAGTATAAGAATTTATCAAGGAAATACAGTGTTTTTGATAAGGAATCCTTATCAAGATAACATATATATGCATATAGATATAGATATAGATATGCTTATATATATAAGCATATATATATGCTTAGATAACACCTGATTTTTAAGTTATCTCTTAACTTATATATATGTTATAGATATAACATATATATATACATACATATATACCTAATTGATAAAATATATTTGTAGAATTAACAATAATAAATTACATTATAAAATGTAATTTCTAAAATATTAAACTTCCAGTCATATTTAAATGTTCCATACTTATTTGCTTTATACATTTGCTGAGTTCAAATTTAAATCTAACCATGTAAGTTACAATGTTAATTAAGAATGGCTGAAATTCAGAACATTTTTTAGTGGGTGGCTTACAAACTGTGAGAAAACTGTGTTTACTTCATGGGAAAGGAAAAAAAAAGCTAATACTTTACTAAAACAAACACACACCCAGTCAGAGGACCCATTCACCAAACGTTTGATGTCAAGAATGAAATAGGCTTTGTTACAAAGCAACAAATTTCAGTTAAGCAAAAATTTAATTTCTGCAGAATATTTTTTTGTGTTTCATGAAAGTATCTTTTATTTATAAGAACTAACATAAAAAAATGTAATCTGCCTGCAGTTTGAACTTAATTGCTCATTTAGATTCATACTAAAGATGTATTTTCTGATAGAGCAGTTGTCTGAAACTTTTTTCTTTTCAAAATCTTATTATAAATTATCTTGAACTTTATCTTGATGTAGTTGAGCTTATTAAGCCACTGGTGTTAAAAGGCTTAAAACTTACTTAATTTACTTAATAATTTTCCAAATTCAAAAATAGAGAATATGACTCAGACAAAGTATGGAACTATCCACAATAGCATGGGTTATCAGATTAAGCTGTGAACATTCTTTCTCTGTGTGTGTGATTTACTTTCACACATTTTAAAAAATGCCTTAAAATGCTTTTCAAAATCATGTGCATTGTTTGCTATTTCCTCTAAAAATTCTAGGTTTCTATCAAATTATTCACATCTACTTTACATTTATACATAAATGTACATACACATATATGTATGGATACAGAAGAATGTGTATCTATACAATATACATAAAATTTTACAAAATGAAATTTGGAGTTCCCTTTATTTTCGGTCTTATAATTTTATTTCAAATGTCCACGGCATCGCTCCTAACCTCTACAGTTAAAAATTTCTGATAATTTAACTTTTTATCCCATTTGTATTTTTAACCCTTTTCATTGCCCCCCTTTAGCTACCAGGAGTCTGTGTCATTACATCTTGCCTCTTCTTTATGATTGCATCTGTTTTTCATAAATCATCCCAGATGAAATTGAAAAATCTTGCCCTATTACACCACTGCCTAAATAATTCATCATTATCAGATCTATTCAAACTAAAAACTGGCCCCTGGCATTTGGATTCTTCTCCTGGGACTCAGGATTAATTGGGACCCTCTGTTTATAAGTAGTAGACTATCTCCAAAACTTTAACCTTTGTCTGCCGTCTTGTTCTCTGACCCCAGCCTTAGACTAAGGCCTATACTCCCAGATGTACATTTCTAGAAGTATTCAGGTCATTGAACTTACAGTCACTAGACCAGATTTACATATAAAGAATCAAAGGAATAAGACTACAGAACAAAGCCACGGCCTAATGGATGCATTATAGGTTTATATAAAGATGAAGTAAATAAATTTATTCCTTCTCTCAGTTAGCTTATAACTTAATAGAGGATATGGCAGAAGTACATCGATAGTAATAATAATATAGAGTAAAACATCTGAAATAAGAATGGCATAGTTTTGGGGTGCCTGGGTGGCTCAGTGGGTTAAAGCCTCTGCCTTCGGCTCAGGTCATGATTCCAGGGTCCTGGGATCGAGCCCCACGTCTGGCTCTCTGCTCGGCCGCGAGCCTGCTTCCTCCTCTCTCTCTGTCTGCCTCTATGCCTACTTGTGATCTCTATCTGTCAAATGAATAAATAAAATCTAAAAAAAAAAAAAAAAAAGAATGGCATAGTTTTATCTGAGCTCAATGAACTAAAAAAATATATTTTTTTAAGAATTCAAAATTGGGTTTCTCTTTCCACTGTGGCTGAATGTAAATAAACTGCTTAAATTCTTTGAGTCTAATTTTTCATAAAAAATTAAATAATACCTACTTCATGGAATCTGTATATTAAATAATTAATATGTATGAAAGATCCATATATATATATGTATACATATATATATACACACACATACACACACACATATATGGATTAAGTTATACTATATATATCTGATTTCAAGCAAGTGTTCAATAATATCTATATACAAATATATGTATATATACATTTATATTTCCATTTATAGGTAAAAATATGGACGAATTTATACAGAATAAATGATATTTCAGTTTTTGATAGGCTAATGTTGAAATGTTTTTGGCAACTTGCAAGAGGAAACAACAGGTAGTCAGTTGCATGTATCAGCAGGGAGTCAACAGAAAGTTCTGGACTAAAGATAAAGTAATAATAAACATTGTGCAGCACTTCTCAAGGGATATAACAAAAAGATGTTAGGAAACAGGAACATAAGGACCCTAGACCACTTCTTCACACAGTTAAGAGGTAGAGTATAAAAACAAGCAAACACAGAAAAGCAACAATGAAAACATGACTTTATCATTCAATTAGCAGATAAGAGGATGTGCTAAGATTTGTTTGAGCCGATGACTAGGGAACTTGTGTCTTTCATCTGAGATGAATGATGTAAAAATGAAACTTATTTGAAATCAGAGGGGATTCCATATTTCTTTTTTGATTTCATCTTCCTGCTTAAAATTGAAAGGCAGGGACTTCTAGAGCTCACACTGTCAGTAGACAAGATGAGGCAAGATCTGGGTTTACGGTGGTAGGCCCCATTCCCAAGAACAAAAGTAAAATATATTGGAGGCAGAATTCAAATTTAGGGTTAGTTAAATCTCAGTAAAAGACTTAGAAGTTTAGAACAATGTGTTTATAAGGTTTCCTTGTAAAATTGAAAAAAGTAGATGAGACTTGCATGCACACCCTTTGGGGCAACAAGAAAGGGAGACCACTGGAGAATCTGTGGTTCACGCTATCAATTCATAAAGAAAATAAGAAGAGAAACCCATGTACTTAAAGTGGGTTGTGGCAGCTACTAAGGGGAGAAAAAGGGAACCAGGATAATTCTTTGCTTGAGAAGAGTCCCCATGTTGATATGATCTCTACTGTTTCTATTTAGAGAAAATAAATTTTGAAAAATGATTTTGAAAATGCATCTAAAGGCAGTTGATCTGACTTTTAGGTGTGGCACAACCCACAGAATCTAACCAAGTTAAACCACCTATGGGGCTATTTTCAAGCCAGAATCATCTGTTGTCCTCTGTGTGCTTTTAAAATCTTTCGGAAAATTAGACCTTCTCTGGTCTGAAGACAATGAGATTGAATTTGCTGAATTTTTTCCTGTGTAAACAATGTTTTTTTTCTTTTTGCTTACTAATTCAGAAAATACATCAGCAACAATATTTATGCAGTTTTTAGACAAAGGAAGAAATCACATGTCTCTGACCAAATGAGTTAGTCATCATTTTATGTGGTTTTCCATATGTGTGTCATCAGACACTTTAGAATACCAAAGATAAAACCTTTGGTTGGCAGTTACTGGGTTATTTCTTAACAAGTTTAAGTATTTGTTGTTGATTAGATAGCCATGTGTATACCAGAAATATGTAGGTCTTCTTTAAACTCTGACTGTAAATTATCAAATCTCTTATTTTTTAAATTTCCAAGCAACATGTCCTCTGCAATACTATGTAAGTTTTGAGAGCTAAGTGTCTCATATTGTTAGTATGTTAGTAGTAACAAAGGAATCATTAAGAGGAAAGGATAACTTAAATTTGTTTTCCTAAATAATATTATTATAGAACTGACTCAGAAGTTTTGTTGGGGAACAAAAATCCTGAGAAGTATGATATTTAAAATCTGTAGGATTTAAAAATGAACCTTCTATAAGTCAATTTTTCATTTTTCTTGTTTCTAAAGCAAGTACAAGAATAAGGAATAATAAAGAGTATATTTTAACCATGTGCCAGTCACTATGCTAAATATACATACTACATTTCCCTCAATACTTCTTTGGGGTTGGTTCTATGCTTATTATTCCCATTTTACAGATAAGGAGACCAAAATTTAGGGAGTAGAGTTCAATGTCAGTAAAAGATATGGAAGAGCCCACCATCTCCTCCTATCCTTTGCTTCTAAGACCTTGATTTAGTTATTCCCTCTTTCAGTTCATCATAGTATACACACTTGCTTTCCTATGACAGCTTATTTCACCTTCATAAAAACATCGATATCCTCTATTTACATTTTTTTTAATGTAACCAGTGAAAGAGATACTAACATGATGCAGATATTTAACTTTCATTTCACCAAATTATATATAATTAAACACAAATAAGGATTTAGGCCAAACACTGGCCATCAATAATACTGCTGAAGATATTTAGTTAGTTTTAGCACAACCCTTGTGAGAAATTCAAAATCTCTGACAGGACTATTTTCTCCAAATGCTGCACAAATGTCAACTGACAAATAACTAAGGTCCTTTGCAGATGGACCTTTTTCTCCTGCTCATGTCTTGTGTTGTTCTCTGGACCCAGATTGTCCAAAGTCCCAGCACATCTCACTGAGTGACACCTGTCCAACTATTAGCAACACCTTCCAGCTTTTTGCCAGTGGCAAACATCTTCACATCTAAGTCATGTGGATTAAATCCCAGCTTCCTCACTATAGCTGTGGCCTTGAAAAAGTCACTTAACCTAATTGTCAGCTTATTTAAACATAAAACAAAGATAGAGAAGAACTATCTGATGAGGATTAGACAAGATAATCTATGTAAGTCCTTAAACCAGTATTTGCATACCTAAGGACTCAATAAGCATTTGATATAATCATTATTAATGTGTTAAGTGAGATTTTTAAAAAAAGTTTTATTTTGATATGCTTCTTCAGTGTTTTTTTTTTTTTTAAGATTTTATTTATTTATTTGACAGGCAGAGATCACAACTAGGCAGAGAGGTAGGCAGAGAGAGAGGGAGAGGGAAGCAGGCTCCCTGCTGAGCTGAGAGCCCGATATGGGACTCGATCCCAGGACCCTGAGATCATGACCCGAGCTGAAGGCAGTGGCTTAACCCACTGAGCCACCCAGGTGCCCCTTCTTCAGTGTTTATAATACCTCCAAATCTATTTTGTGTGTGAAATATTTGTGACACCATTAACCATTATTTATATTAAGTGATTAGTAAAAATGCAATTATATTATTTTCTTAAGTTTGTAATTAATTTTACATATAAACAATAGTGAAGACTAATTTTCTTTCCTTTAACAGAAAATAAAACATCTAAAAGGTAAGACTTATGACTCCTGACTGAAATGAGTCAGTTAAGTTTCTGACTTGTGACTTTTGGCTCAGGTCATGATCTTGGGGTCATGAGATCAAGCCCTACATTGGGCTCTGTGCTCTGTGGGGAGCCTGCTTAAGATTCTCTGTCTTCCTCTCCCTCGGCCCTTCCCTCACCATGTGTGCACAATCTCTCTCTTAAAAAAAAAATAAATAAATAAAATGAAATAAAAGATAAGACATTGGCAGTCATGAATTTAAAAATATGTTGATGTAAATTAAATGCTTAATATAAACTATTTTACTGAGAAAGATATATATGGTGGTAATTATCACCATGTAGCCTACATTTAATTGCATAGGTTTCTGCGAGTGATCATGCTTCATTACAGTGCCCAGCTCAACTAGTCATGCACATTTTCATCTAACAAAAAGTCTGAGCTTCCTTGTAGAGAGCACAAAAATAACAGATCATCAAACCCACTGGGGTCCATAATTTTCTAGTCTGCTGATTTTGGTTCCTATACATTTGAGCATAAAATCTGCTTGGTATTGGGCCATTAGTACTTACAATCTAAGAACATAGCAAAGTTTAAATAGTAGGAAAGGAAATATTAGCTAATCACAAGATTACTAGAAAAAAGAATACAGAAAGTTGTGATCACAACATCATTCTGTGAGAATAAAAGTTCACACCATAGACATTTTACAGAGAAATGAATGAGTAAATGAATGTATGGTTTTTTAAAAAAACCGTTGAGTTCCAAAAATAAGTAGAATTTAAACTTCACATAAGGAGAAATAATTTTATGGGGAAAAAGTTTTAACATTTTAAACAGAAAAAGAGTATTCAGGGCTTTATTTTAGATAAAGACAGTTAGAAAGATATTTATTGTTTCTATTTAGAGAAATTAAAATTTGAAAAATTATTTTGAAAATGCATCTAAAGGCAGTTGATTTGACTTTTAGTTGTGGGACAACCCACAGAATCTAACCAAATATGACATCTGATCTTCCCACAAAGAGTCTGTTACTTTTGCATAGTACAGACAATGTATGCCAAGGTTTTGTTAAATGTTGGCTTTTCATTATATGCTGATAACAAAACTGGAACAAGAAATAACAAAGAATTGCTTCACATTTATATTAAATAGTAAATAAATGTAACAAAAGTAATTCTAAGTCAGCTAATTGACATAATGTTATTTCCAGCAAGAGGAAGATTGTGGTTTTGAAACATAACTTGAAGCTTTATCTTTTTTCTTTACAAACAAATATTAGTACAGAAAAGGGGATCTAAAGACTTAGAAACCCAAATTTTTGATATTAGCATTGATAGTCACAACTAGGAATTTCATTTTCTTGCCTTGTCAGTTAGCCAGCTATTCAATGCCCATGGGTATTCTCCAACTCTGGACTGAGCTATTTTAATGGAATTTCAGAGAAACCAGCAGTGCCTCTTTTGTGGTGTTTAAATGATATTGTTGTGTTCTACATTGCCGAATCAGCACCTTTAAAATAGAATAAGAGGTTGACGTGGTCTTTTTGTGCAGTATCACCAGAAAAGATTTGAAATACTAGTTCATAAATGAAAATACTTCTCTCTCTTTTTAAAACACCTTAATCATTTTTTATTATGTTCAGTTAGCCAACATATAGTACATAATTAGTTTTTGATACTTCTCTTATAACAAAATTAAAAATCACTCCATCACTTGCAGTGCTTAGAAATTTCACTTTGAGTTTTTTTTTAAAGGTTGCAAGTTTGTTTACTTTTTAGTTAACATATAATGTATTATTTGTTGTAGGGGCACACATAGGTGATTCATCAGTATTAGACAATTCACAGCACTCACCATAGCCCATACCCTCCCCAATGTCCAACACCAGTCAACCCACCCCTCCCACCTCCTTCCCCTCCAGCAACCCTCAGTTTGTTTCTAAAGTCTCTTCGGTAGTACTATCTACAACCAATTATTGTTAAATTTGCTATTATCTTTGTTATTTATGAGCATTAAAAACCTGATTTTCTTTTCCTTCTAGGATCCCCTGCCCTGACTGGAACTGGAACAATCAATGTCATAGTAGATGACGTCAATGACAATGTCCCCACTTTTGCCAGTAAAATGTATTTCACCACAATTCCTGAAGATGCACCAACTGGAACAGATGTTTTATTGGTAAATGCCTCAGATGCTGATGCTTCAACAAATGCAGTTATCAGGTCAGTACATTTCCTTTTGTAAATTTTGATTGTTTTTCTCATTAAGGATTAATCTTTGGACTAAAGGAATATAATGCTTAATTTTGCTAGAAATTTTGTGACATTAACACATAGCCCTATTGTGACTACCTACTGTTAAATAACCAACTATGCCTAAAATGAGGATTCAAACAATAATGATTTAATTGTTCTAAAATTTTAATTAATTAATTTTATTTATATTTTTTATCATATCTCATGATTTTGTAAGTCATGTATTTGTTTGTAGGGCAGAGTTCACAGGAAGAGTCTTCTTCATGTGATTGACTGGTATCACTTAGTGGTATTTACCTGGTCACTGGGTGGTCTGGAGGGTTTAAGATGTCTTCACTTAAAGCCTGGTGTCTTGGGAGGGATGGCTCAGCTACGTCCCTATCTCTGATCTTGTGGTCTCAGGGCTTCTCAATGTGGTTCTTTAGCAAGTAGCTAAAATGGGCTACATGGTAGCTCTGGGTTTCAAGAACTTCAGATGAAAGTTGTCAGTCCTCTAAAGAATAAGGCCTGGGAGTAGCACAGCATCACTTCCATAATAGTCTATTTGTTGAAAAAGCCGTGATCTGCCCAGATTCACTGGAAGGAGAAATGTATATCACAGTTGATGGGAGGAGTATCGAAGAATTTTGGCCATCTTTAACCCAACTGCTAGTCTGGATAAGAATATTTATATTTTCAAAGTTTAAAAAGTTTATTTTACTCTACTTACATCTATTCAAAATGGAGAAAATAACAATTGAGTTGCTAGTATGAGTAACAAGGCAGCATTTCTACTTTCTTCAAGCCTCCATTTTTTTTTGAGATAGATAAACAATTTAATATGACATAAATAAGATTACTTCATATGGTGAATGCAGCCTTGAAAAGCCAAGAGGCTTATATAACAAAGAGTGACAATGGACTTTTAGGTATGGTTATTATGGGTGGCCTCTCTAAGAAGGTGACATTTAGGCTGTAAGAACTGGACTGTGGGATGGAAGTAAGCACTGTGTGTTTAGGAAGATTTGTGAGTGTGGACCAAAGTGAGGAAGGGGCCAGAGAGGTAGGCCGGGATCAGATCATGTAGGCCATCTGAAGGCTCCTGGGTCATGGTAAGAACTGAGGTTTTTAATTTTATTTTTATGTGAGAAACTATTGGACTATTTCAAACACAAACCAGTATAAACTGATCTGTTTGGATTGGATTGAAGGAGGCAGGACTGTAGAAAGAAGCCATTGGGAGAGAAACCAGTAAAACTATTTAGGTGCTAATTAATATAGTGATTCAATCAAAAGATGGGAGTATCCATGTACTAAGGTGGAGAAATGAAAATTGAATTAATAGATTTGGAAAAATATTTGAGATTTTAAGTGGGAATAAGAGAAAGAGAAATCAGACTCATCTACTAAGCTTTTGTCTTGATCACCTGGGCAGATGGTAACCACTGAAGGTAGGGTTGGAGGAGTAACAGCTGTGAGAGAAACCAAGAGTTCTTACTTGAATACCACTTGACATGACTATTGGTCATTCACATAGAGATATCAGTTTGGGCATTGAAGATACCAGTGTGAATCTTAGGTTAGTGTCAGGGCTGGAGGTACAGATTTGGAGTCATCAATGCTTAGAGCACATTTAAAACCAAGAAAATGAGTAAGAATACTTAAGGAGAGAGTATAGAGCAACAAAAGAAGGTCAGAAACTGGTTCTTTGGAATTCTCCCAATGCTTGGAAGGCAGGTGTAGAAGGAAGAGTCACCTAGGTAGCTTAGCAGCTCTGGCCAGAGTTACAGGAGGAAATCCAGAAGAAGATGGACACTGACATGCACTGTAGGAGAGAAGGCTATGCATCAACTTCTTTCAGAAGCCTGGGACCTACTTTCAGGGAAATAAGTTTCTCCTTGAATTCCAAGAAGTTTATACAGTCAAATCATTAAGGATGGGGAAAATTTCTGCCCAACATCATAGCTATATGTCTCTTGGGTCCCTGCGCTTAACACCACCTGAAGAAAGTCAGGTACCACTTACCTTCTTCCTGGTATGAGGTTCAAAATGCCAGTAAATACCACCGCCTTTGCTTGTCCTACACCAAAGCACAAAAATCATGGAATCCATACCCTAAGAATTAAGTCTTAACTTAGTGTTGAGAGCACAACTAGGAATGAAGCTGACTCTACTATTAATTGTGGGGCAGCTTATTTAACATTTCTGGGGGGTCAGTTTTCTTATCAACAAAATAGATGTACTAAATAATAAAACTGATTTGATAGAATTATTGCAAAGACAAATAAAACACGTAAGAGAACTGCTTAGAATAGTGCCTAGAACGAAAAATATCCATCCTAACCCTGCAAAGCACTTTTCCCTTTGCATGTCACCTGTTAGTGCTCAGTAAGTTTCTGACAATTTTGAAAGAGATATCCTATCCATTGTAGTGTTGTAGTCTAGTAAATCTTTATCTGCACACCAAGGAGTCTTTCTCTAAAGATCTGTTACCAATCAGTGGTAGAACAGTAACCTTGTCTGAGGTGTTTCAATTTCTGAAACAACTGTGAAGCCTCATGCTTGCAAAATCAATACAAGTACTAGAATAAGTACAATGAAGATACACTGTTTTCTTCCGGAGTATGTGAGAGTTGCACTGCCAAATGTGACCCTACATTTGTGACCAATGGTAATCTATGTAGAGTTGGTCTAGAAAATCCTGTCTGTATTTCCAGAATTTTTGACACAGTTGTCCTGGTAGCTTTGGAATGATTGTTTTGATTTGATAGTATATATTTTGTTTGTTAGGTTGACTGGTTGAATTTTCTTCTTCCTTTAATATCAGAAAATTAACTTTATACTTGTACATTTGCTGATATCTATAAAATACATCTGCAAAATCTTTAAATGACTACATTGACTGTCATACAGTGATACAGAAATTGAAG
This sequence comes from Lontra canadensis, assembly GCF_010015895.1. Classification (NCBI taxonomy): domain Eukaryota; kingdom Metazoa; phylum Chordata; class Mammalia; order Carnivora; family Mustelidae; genus Lontra; species Lontra canadensis. Next base: position 83,611,885 of record NW_022630995.1, on the reverse strand, counting down.
CTGTTTTTATTTTGGAAAAATAATTAAATTCACTTACCTTAGGACGGACAATTATTACAACCTAGATTTAAAATACTTTCATAGATAAAGTTAAGTAGTTATGCCAGCCTAAATCTTATTTACTCTGGCCTGATATCTTTTTAATGGAATATTATACACTTTTATATTAGGTGTTAATCATGACTTGGTAATCATGGAGTTGAGAGTTAATGGTTAATTGTTAATGGATCTATTTTATATTAATTTTATATTGTTTTATATATATGAAAGTCATTTACCCAACTACTGATGGGTTCTCTAATAGCACAACCCATTCCGTGTCATATAATTTGTTAGTTTTCTCTTATGGTCTACTGTAATCTTGTACACAGCAGTCACCCAACAAATATTTATTTATATTTTTGTTTCTGCCCATTTGCTCAAGCTAAACAATTTTTTGGATGGTGTACTGACTTTGAGTTATACACTTTATTTTACTGATAGTATTCTCCCCTCTAGTAAACTCATCTGCATTAATCTATAATCTTTGTCGACTTTATGTATCTGCATTCTAGACAGACACCCATTCCAGCAGTTAGCTTTGAAGATTTTTTCTCTTGACTGGACCAAATCTCCATTTAAACCTCACTTCTAACTTTCATGTTATAACACTGGAGAAACTCATAAAACTATATTGACTATAAGGCAGGTCCCTTACTCTGTGTTCTTAATCCCATCCCATTTAGTGTCCTCCAAATCTTTAATTTAACAATTTTTTCATTTCTCCCTTGGATCTTCAAATCATCCCTGTTCCCTGGATCGTGCATTGATCTCTGTGGAAATGCTCAGAATATCTGGTATTGAATACTGGTTCCTTTATTCACCTATACCATGACTTAGAAAAGTCATGTTTCTGTCTCTAAGGCTGAGTATATCCATCAGTAAAAGTGGAGATAAGAATTGTTAATTTACAATTTGTGAGAGTTAAATATATATTGATCACTACTATCTGCCAAGTAATATATACATAATTCGTTAAGATGCATAAATGTCTCAAATACAATTATCAGGACACAAAAGTCACTAAATTGAAGTGAGTTTTTTTTTCTCTTTATTCTTCTTATATCTATTTTACTCCTAATATATTCTTCCTTGCATGATGTCTGCAACATAGTAGTGACTGAAAAATACATGCATTGAATGAATGATTCCATTATTCTTGGAGCTGTTGTTCTTACTCACCTTTTTTTACACCACATTTTTGAGAGAGTAGGTTACTTCTTCACAGTTTTCTCCAACCATTTATTCCTGGAAATTTCTCAATCTGATTTTCTCTTCCATTGCTTCATTAAAAAATAATTTATCAAAAGTTTCTGCTGAAATTTTTCAAGTCCAGAGATTTTTCTGAGTATTGTCCTTTACCTTTTGCAATATTTGCACTACAGGTCATCCTTTCTCTTGGCAATTTTTTTCCCTTCTCAATGTCTATGTAAATGTTATCTCTTATGTCTCACTCTGCATCTCTGACCACACTTTCTAATTTACCTTCTGATTTCCTCTCTCCAAAATAATTTGGATATTTCCTAAATATTTTTTCTCAGTCCTTTTTTCCCCCTTTCTTTGTGTGTGTGTGTGTGTGTGTGAGAGAGAGAGAGAGAGAGAGAGAGAGAATAATTCACTTTCTCAGCTGCAACCACCCAGAAAACTATGCAGAAAACTCGGTATCTGTGCTACCCATTCTGACTCACCTCTGAGATCCTTGCTGGTATTTCTAACTCTGTAGTGGACAACCCAACCTGGAGGTTCTGTTGGCATCAGAAGCACAATGTATAAGAAACTCTTAAGTTTTCCCATTTCTCCTTTTGGCATTCTGCTTTCTTTTAATGGTATTTCCTTGCTTTCTTCATCTCTGTGTGCTAGCCAAGAGTCATCCTCTCCCTCTATACTCAGTCAATGGACAAGTTCTCATGTTTCTTCTTTACTAATGTCTCTGGCACCCATTCTTTTCTGTGCGATCTTCCTGCCAAGATTTTAGTTCAGCCCACAATTACATCATGCCTGCACTGTTACAATAAAAATTAACTTTCTTCCCTGACTCTGGTTTCTAATCCCTCCAATCTATATACCACACTGTACTGTATGATTTTGGAGCCTTCACTATGTCCCAGGCACCCTAGGTCCTGAGGACTTGGCCGTCTAGCTACCACAAAGAGAACAGTTCAGTATAGGAGAAAATTCTGTAATTTTGTAATTATAGTATGGTGACAAGTGTGTAGTTTAAGCACAGAAGGGGTGGAGAGAACAACGTACTCAAGGCTATCTGAAGAAATCAGTAGAAGCTTTGGGTAATGATTTTTGGAAAGACTGAGAAGTAGCTGATCAACGAATAAGGGATGAAAGACCTTCTAGGCAAAGACAATAACAGGCGTAAGGTCAGGGAATGTTGCAGAAGCATAGTGTCAAGGAAGCAAAGCTTCTTGGCATGGCTGGTGTGGGTGAGGAATGGGCCTAATATACCACATGAAAAATTCCCACTCCTGTCTGTATATAACGGGAGAAAAAACTGAAGTGTTTAAACTGGGCAATAACATGACTAGTTTACATTTTATGGTAATTCATCACTCAGTGTTGTAGGAAGTGATCTGGAGGAAGCCAAGCCTGGGTCAGTGCATGAAAGAGCAGTGGCAGTAATCTGAACCAGCTTGGGCATCCAGAGGTTCAGCTTTTACAGTGATCCTCCCTTCCTCAGAATCTTTCAGCTTCCACTTTGCTATGGCATAATGCCCAGTCTCCATATTCCGGTCACTCCATAAAAGGCCCCAGTTTATTCTGCCCCAGTCCCCAGCACATAGCCTAACTTGCAGGCTCCCTGGATCACTTTCTGCTTCTGGGAAAAGAATCTGTGCTTTCCCAAGCCTATGGCCTTGTTGAGGTTCTTCTGTGTCCTAGATCAGGGTTCTGTGAACTGTAGTCCGCAGGCTAGATTTGGCCCAGTGCCTGCATTTGTAAATAAAGTTGCATTGGAATAAAGCCATGCCCACTCATGTACGTCTTGTCCACGGCTGCTTTTGTACTTCAGTGGCAAGTTGAGTATTGTAGCAGAGCTCTTCTGGCCTCCAAAGCCATATGCACTAACATTGGCCTTTTACAGAAAAAAAATTTGCTGACTCCTGACCTGGAATAGCTTTCTCCCTTTTCACCGCTATTATAAGATGGGTAGCCCCTTTAAAATCCAGCTTCAATTTTGCCTTCCTCAAGGAAAGCTTTTTTTTAATCATTCCACTCAAAAGCGGTCTCTGCGGCTTTTGAAGACCTAGAGCAGTGCTTCTGGACAGTTTCATAACACTCAAATGTATTGCCTGGTTTTGTACTTATTTTTCTTTCTCTCTTTCTTCTATCTAGGATGTAAGCTTGAGGGCAATATTTGTGCCTTCTAATCTATATGTCTTTTAGTCTGCCTATCCATTTAACTCAGTATGTAGGTGGATTATAATAGATTATATATGACAGATTATTAAATTATAACTACATATGTATATATGCTCTGTTATGTGTGTAATCTTAGACTTTTAATTCTCAGAAAGTACCAATTACAATTCCAAATGCATTTCACATGATATTACATTCAATATTCAAGACTACGAAGTGAAAGGAATGTATATGCAATCCACACTTTATAGGTGGAAAGAAAAGGCTTAGCAAGGTTGAGGAATTTAATGAATTGAAGAGTTATGAGTCAGGTGAAAATTCATGCCCAAGTGAATCGTGTTTCAAAGCACTGTCTCTTTAACTATTACTAAATTATCATATTCTAGTAACATACTGCACAGTGTTGTATGATTCTAGTAGATCTCAGAAAGAGGCAAAAAAAGGTTAAAAAATCAAATTGCGGTATTTTAGCTTTACAAGTGCAAAAATTATTGATTTAGATTGTAGATAATAATGATGTCAGTTTACACCAATAATTTGAAATAACATTTCTTATTCTTTAATCAGTAATTAACACATTTGTTGACTTGCATTGAATCAAAATCAATGTAAACCAATGCTACATTGACATCCCTTAAACAAAAAGAGTCTCCTTTGGCCTTAGCCAGCAGTAATTTCTTGTCTCCATTGGGTCTGCTCAGGCTGCTTTTTACCTCTTTTATACTGTGGTCCAATGGAGCAAGTGTGTGTTGACGTCATTAAGACAGAAGTTCCAACTCTACATTTACCGTTTTTAAGTGGTATGCTTTGTTGTGCAACTATATGAGTCTCTCTTAGACTCAAATTCCTCATCTATAAAAAATCCAAAACAAAACCAAAGTGCCGGGCGCCTGGGTGGCTCAGTGGGTTAAAGCCTCTGCCTTCGGCTCAGGTCATGATCCTGGGGTCCTGGGATCGAGCCCCGCATCGGGCTTTCTGCTCAGTGGGGAGCCTGCTTCCTCCTCTATCTCTGCCTGCCTCTCTGCCTATTGTGATCTCTGTCTGTCAAATAAATAAAAATCTTTAAAAAAAAAACAAACAAAACCAAAGTGTCAGAATTGTTTTGAAGTTAAATGAGAGCATATATAAAATGCCTTGTAGTATGCTCAGTACACACTAAGAACACAGGAAGATGCTGCAAATCTTTAAAGACTAACATAGATGTTTAGATGTTAAAAAGATAGCACAAAACCCAATGTAATAGAGTTTATTCCTTAGAAGAAATTAAGGTGGACCAGAGAAGGAAAGATCTCCATGTAGGGATGAGAACCAAACCAAGACTGAAGTGATAGAGAGAAGGCAAACCTGGGCATTTATCTTGGCCATCTATCCATTGTGTCCCTTCTATCTGTGTGTGTATGTGTGTGCGTGTGTGTGTGTATGTGCATGTGTGTGTGCGTGTGTGTTTTAACTTATGAGTATAAATTGCATGACACTGGTATTATAGATATTATGAAACATTACAGAACATTTCATAATTAAAATCAACTTTTGATATACTTCAGAATCAGGTAGTCTAGAAAAAAATCACATTTTAACATGACAATTTATTCTTTAATGTTTAAAAATAGTAAAGATGCTAATTACTTTTATACAAGTAATCATATGCTCCATAGTGTGTATAATAGCATAAAATAAAGAATAAGAATTTATAATACAAGATTTCATTATGCATTATTTAATTAAACCTGGACAAGAACTCACATAATTTACCTTTCAGCACATTGCTCTTTCTTTATACACCATGGTCTTGTCATATACAAAAATCCATATCTAAATTTGAATGCATTTTTCATTACTCTAATTTTATTTTTATTTGTGAATGATTGAAGGGATATTTAATTGACCCTGATCTTTGCTGTCAAAGAGCTGTAAAAAAGTTTATGATGCTGTGAATTACTCTTTTTACCCTGTGAAGTTATTTGGCAATTTCTACATCCACTGATGTAGGGAAACAGGATTCCCCAGAATAAAATCATTCAATTCTCATGATTCAGATTCTTACAGAATTTATTGAAGAGGTAGAACAATTTGGTTACCTCATGAGTCTGAATTTCTAACTTTAAGAATTCAGTTATAAGCCTCGGATATTTTTATTTTGACAAAGGAACCAGATGTCTAGTGTGTAAGGGCAGTAATTATACTGTATAAAGAGTCACTTCTGGTCCAGAAAAAGCTATTCTTATTTACTCTTGATCCTGGCATGTGGGTGTGCCAAAAAGTGTTAAAAATCTGAGTGATATCAAGTACTTTATAAATACTAAAGTCATTTCTCAGCCAAAACTCCCTCTCTACTTTTTTTCTTCCATTTTGCTACCATTTTATAGGACTTCTATTTTTTAAAAAATATCAGCTCCCCAACAGTTCATTATTTCTCTAAAAAGGGATGAAAATGCTGAAATGTTTGTTTTAAACTGTGAGCTTAATGGAAGGAATGTATACTCGCAGCAATGTAGGCCTTTTTTTACTGTCTCTGGTAGATACTTACTGTTACTATGTTTTCATGGGCACAAACCAAACTATAGAAGCATGCAGTAGATTCCAACAAGGGCATTACTTTGTTGGCATCAAGGAGAAAACTTTTAAAGACATCCATTTCCTTGCCACTCTCCAACCTTAAAAACAATGGGCCACAGCCAACTTCTGAACCTTCAAGCTTAGCTACTTCTTTTTTAGCTTCTTCTTTATGAAGAAGAGGGAAGCTATTCTCAGTGGAAACTCTTGCCTATTAACCAATGTGGTTAGCATCAGAATACCCATGAAAATGTCATACCTCTCCTGACAACAGGAAAGAAAAGCATAGCCATATGAGGAATGACAAATGAGAGAATTAGTAAGTAGGAATGTCTTTGTATAAATAATCTGTTCTTTAGTTGTTTTGGGTAATCAATGGAGGTCAAATACAGTGTTTTGTCTTTAAAATAAGATCTTCAACTGATCTCTGGTTTATTATGGTACACAGCAGAAAAATAATTTTTAGATTCATTTAACAGAAGTTCATTTGTGATCCTGGCCACTAACCACAATATTAGAGCAAGGCCCTGGTTTATGCTTTCAGGTTCACTTATTTATAACACAGTAGTCTTCTGGGTATATTTTGGGGCCTTGCATGATCCAAGAAATTTATAGAATTTGTGAGGACCTGCTTGAGCTCACTAGACATTTCACAGTAAAGATTGTCAATTAGATGTTCACATAAAATTTGAAATATTTATCTTCTAGCCATATTCTTTAACTGTTGTGTGATCATACATCTAGTGATTATTTTTTTTTACATTTCTGTCTCAGTTTTTGAATTTTAGTGAATAGATGCTACAACATAATAACCAGAAAAAATCCACCCATCTCTGCTTTCTTTAGTTATAGGATCATTGGTGGAAACTCTCAGTTCACCATCAACCCATCCACGGGACAAATCATCACAAGTGCATTGCTAGACAGGGAAACAAAAGAGAATTATACTTTAGTTGTGATTTCCAGTGATGCTGGATCCCCAGACCCTCTTTCCAGTTCTACTAGTGTGCTCGTCACTGTGACTGATGTCAATGACAATCCGCCAAGATTTCAGCATCATCCATATGTTACACACATCCCGTCTCCTACTCCTGCAGGTAATGAAGCCAACTCCGAGGTCTCATGGATTAACCCAAACTATATACATTGGGCATTTTCTATAAATGTATTTCTGTTACTTTTACATGAATATTTCTGATATAGCCTAGGTTTGGAAATCCTCTAAAATCCGGCTTGTTTCAACTAATGAAATTGAAGGAACTTTGAATCTCAAATTAATTCTTTTATCCTATGCCAGTTGTGTTTAAAGATTTTATAATTGCTACAGCTTTCCTGGTACTTATTTTTTAATATTACTTGAATATTTTCAGAGGACTAAAATAGCAACTTTGTAGTCAAGAAGAATTCTGCCCTGAGATATCATTTGTTTGTAAATTCCCTGAAAGGAGGGACATTGTTTTCTTTCTTTCTTTCTTTCTTTCTTTCTTTCTTTCTTTCTTTCTTTCTTTCTTTCTTTCTCCACTTGAAACATCTGGGAAGTAGTAAGCATTCAGCTATATTTGTTGATAGAAAATAAATATTTGGGGCGCCTGGGTGGCTCAGTGGGTTAAAGCCTCTGCCTTCAGCTCGGGTCATGATCTCAGGGTCTTGGGATCGAACTCCACATCGGGCTCTCTGCTCAGCAGGAAGCCTGCTTCTCCCTCTCTCTCTCTGCCTGCCTCTTTGCCTACTGTGATCTCTGTCAAATAAATAAATAAAATCTTAAAAAAGAAAAGAAAAGAAATATTTTACTTCAATCCCTCATAGATAGGTTTTCAAAAATATTTAATAAGTGAATACTTCTAATTAATTATTCTTATTAATATTTTATTGCAGTTTTGGTGGATGAAGGTTTTATGTTAGTAAGTTTATAAAGACATTAATGAACACTTTCATATGACAATATGCATTTCTTTTTCTTCATTTAAATTCAGTTTGGTTTTATTTGCTTGTTTATAAAGAATGGCAAGCTCTCTTAAGAACTGCACAAATAATCTGCCATTTGTAATATTTGAGATGCATTTCCAAACAGGAAAATATACAAATATAGGTCAAAATTAATTTGATCTGCCTTGCTTTAAAATATTTTTAATTAGAAGGAAAAATAAATGGATCCAGGATTTCTCCTCTCATTGATCTTTGATCTTATATTCACTTGAGAATGTCAAATTGATATCAATTCAAAGTATGAAATGCATAAATTTTTGTGCCAATTTTTTATCAAAAGGAAATGTCAGTATCAAAGTCATATATGCTTGATGAAGGCCTTTAGCTGAAATGATGCTGGCAGGCATGATTCTAATTACATCTAATGTGTGGTGATGCAATGTAACATCCCCTATAAAGACTGTGTATGTAATGCTGAAGCATCTTTTCCTCATTAGACTTATTATAATTAATCAAAATCACTAACATTAATAAAAGTCTTTTCACTTTTGTCACAAACTTTACTGTAGGGGTATGAGTGCAGGTTTGGAAAAGGTTTCTGAATGAGTATATCAAAAACATGTCCTTATGGCAGTTTTTCTGCATATTCCTGTTATAATCCTCCTGTTACAATCTGTTCTTTTGGCATTCATCCCAAGCACTAACTTTTGGAATCCAAATTGAGTCCATTCTTCCTCAGTTCTTATTTTATACTACTTTATAATTGTTCTAATTGATTTCTGGATTATATATATACACATATATATACACATATATATACACATACGTATATATACGTATATATATGTGTATATATATGTGTATATATATATATATATATATAATCTCCATGTGATAATAGCTCACAGATAAAAGAATGCTACTAAGAAACAGTGGATATAAAGAATCAAAATAATTTTCTAAAACAAATTAAAAATTTTGTTGATGTGATTACCTATATGGCAATTCAAAGATGTTTTAAGATATAACAGAGCAATTATCTTTTCTCATTGGGTAGAAACAGAGCTTTTAACAGAGCTCATCTAGTATCATGTTTGTTGGAAGTTGTGTTATATACAGATTTTCCTCCAAGGAACTATAATTCTGAATGATTAGGCACTGCTCTTCCCTGTGCTTCTCTCAAAGGCATACTGAAAAATATTAAATCCAGTAGACCATATGGGTTTTAGTTAGAAAATGGCAGGTCAGTCCCTGAAGACTACCATTAAACAGATTTGACTTGGGAACTTTAGAGATAATATAGGAGTTACTGTTCTCCCCCAGTAATCATGAGAAAGTAAAGTGATATTAGGGAGCAATATAATATTTTGCATACATTAATCTACTAGCAAATGTTTTATTTGGATTTCGTGTGATTGTAACTGCACACTTCCTCTTTTCATAGGTTCCTTCGTCTTTGCAGTTACAGTTACAGATGCTGATATTGGACCCAATTCTGAACTGCATTATTCTCTTTCGGGTAGAAACTCTGAAAAATTTCACATTGACCCACTGAGAGGAGCTATTATGGCAGCTGGACAACTAAATGGGGCTTCAGAAGTGACATTTTCTGTACATGTAAAAGACAGTGGCTCATTTCCAAAGACAGATTCTACAACAGTGACTGTTAGATTCGTGAACAAGGCAGATTTCCCTAAAGTCAGAGCCAAAGAACAGACTTTCATGTTTCCTGAAAACCAGCCAGTTGGCACTCTTGTCACCACCATTACAGGATCCTCCTTGAGAGGAGAACCTTTGTCCTATTATATTGCAAGTGGAAACCTTGGCAATACATTCCAAATCGATCAATTAACAGGGCAGGTGTCCATTAGTCAACCTCTGGATTTTGAAAAGATACAAAAATATGTCATATGGATAGAAGCCAGGGATGGAGGCTTCCCTCCTTTATCCTCTTATGAGAAACTTGACTTAACAGTCTTAGATGTCAACGATAATTCCCCAGTTTTTAAGGAAGATCCATTTGTATCTGAAATATTGGAAAATCTTTCTCCTCGCAAAATACTTACTATTTCAGCGACAGATAAGGACAGTGGACCCAATGGACAATTAGATTATGAAATTGTTAGTGGTAACAAAGGACACAGTTTCACTATTAACCATGCCACTGGTGAAATTAGAAGCATTCGGCCATTAGACAGGGAAAAAATATCACAGTATGTGCTTACCATAAAGTCTTCAGACAAAGGCTCCCCTTCTCAGAGTACCTCAGTAAAAGTCATTATTAACATCTTGGATGAAAATGATAATGCCCCTAGGTTTTCTCAGATATTCAGTGCCTATATTCCTGAAAATTCCCCGTTAGGATACACAGTTACACGAGTCACAACCTCTGATGAAGACATTGGTATAAATGCAATCAGTAGATATTCTATAACAGACACAAGTCTTCCATTTACAATTAATCCCAGCACAGGAGATATTGTAATAAGTAGACCTTTAAATAGAGAAGATACGGACCGTTACAGAATCCGAGTTTCTGCACACGATTCTGGGTGGACTGTAAGTACGGATGTGACAATATTTGTGACAGACATCAATGACAACGCTCCAAGATTTAGCAAACCCTCTTACTACTTAGATTGCCCTGAACTTCCTGAAATTGGCTCCAAAGTGACTCAGGTATCTGCAACAGATCCTGATGAGGGATCAAATGGACAAGTGTTTTATTTTATAAAATCTCAGTCAGAGTACTTTAGGATTAATGCCACCACTGGAGAGATTTTCAATAAACAGGTCTTAAAATACCAGAACGTCAGTGGCTTCAGTAATGTGAACATCAACAGACATAGTTTTATAGTGACATCTTCAGATCGAGGTAATCCCTCGTTACTCAGTGAGACAACAGTTACCATCAACACAGTGGACAGTAATGACAATGCACCACAATTTCTTAAACCTAAATATTTTACTCCGGTCACCAAAACTGTTAAAGTTGGTACTAAGTTAATCAAAGTTACTGCAGTAGATGACAGAGATTTTGGTGTGAATTCTGAGGTGGAATATTTGATTTCTAATGGAAATCAGTTTGGAAAATTTAAGTTAGACAATAGTACAGGGTGGATTTTGGTGGCATCTTCGCTCATTTCTGACTTGAATCAAAACTTTCTGATCACTGTCACTGCAAGAGATAAAGGAAACCCTCCACTTTCATCCCAAGCCACTGTTCAAATAATTGTCACCGAGGAAAACTACCATACACCTGAATTCTCTCAAAGTCACATGAGTGCAACCATCCCAGAAAGCCACAGTATCGGGGCCATAGTCAGAACTGTTTCTGCAAGAGACAGAGATGCAGCCATGAATGGCTTGATTAAGTACAGTATTTCTTCAGGAAATGAAGGAGGCATTTTTGCCATCAATTCCTCCACAGGTGTATTAACACTAGCCAAAGCTCTTGATTATGAGTTATGCCAGAAACATGAAATGACGGTTAGCGCGACAGATGGAGGATGGGTTGCAAGAACTGGTTACTGCAGTGTGACTGTAAATGTGATTGATGTGAACGACAATTCTCCGGTATTCTTCCCTGATGAATACTTCCCTACTGTTTTGGAAAATGCCCCAAGTGGAACAACAGTCATCCACTTAAATGCAACAGATGCTGACTCTGGAACCAATGCTGTGATTGCATACACTGTACAGTCATCTGACAGTGACCTGTTTGTCATTGATCCTAACACAGGAGTCATCACCACTCAAGGCTTCTTGGATTTTGAAACCAAACAGAGTTACCATCTTACTGTGAAAGCCTTCAATGTCCCTGATGAGGAAAGGTGCAGTTTTGCCACTGTTAATATACAATTAAAAGGGACGAATGAATATGTGCCTCGCTTTGTTTCCAAACTTTACTATTTTGAAATCTCAGAAGCAGCTCCTAAAGGTACTATTGTTGGAGAAGTGTTTGCCAGTGACCGTGATTTGGGCACTGATGGGGAGGTACACTATTTGATTTTTGGTAACAGCCGAAAGAAGGGTTTCCAGATCAATAAGAAGACTGGACAGATTTATGTTTCTGGACTTCTTGATAGGGAAAGAGAAGAAAGGGTATCTTTGAAGGTGCTGGCCAAGAATTTTGGTAGCATCAGGGGTGCAGATATCGACGAAGTCACTGTAAACATCACTGTGCTTGATGCCAATGACCCACCCATTTTTAGTTTAAATATCTACAGCGTTCAGATCAGTGAAGGGGTCCCCACTGGGACTCATGTGACATTTGTCAGTGCCTTTGACTCAGACTCTGTCCCCAGTTGGAGCAGGTTCTCTTACTTTATTGGATCAGGGAATGAAAATGGTGCCTTTTCCATTAATCCGCAGACAGGACAGATCACTGTCACTGCGGAATTAGATAGAGAAACCCTACCTATCTATAATCTCACGGTTTTGGCTGTTGATTCAGGGACCCCTTCAGCTACAGGAAGTGCCTCCCTGCTAGTTACCCTCGAAGATATAAATGATAATGGACCTATGTTGACCATCAGCGAAGGTGAAGTTATGGAAAACAAACGGCCGGGAACTCTGGTGATGACCCTTCAGTCCACTGATCCCGATCTCCCTCCCAATCAAGGTCCTTTTACCTATTATTTGCTGAGCACAGGTCCTGCTACCAGTTATTTTAGTCTGAACACTGCTGGAATTCTGAGCACAACCAGAGAGATTGACAGAGAACAGATTGCAGACTTCTATCTGTCTGTGATTACTAGGGATTCTGGTGTTCCCCAAATGTCTTCCACAGGAACTGTGCATATCACTGTTATAGACCAAAATGATAATCCTTCCCAGTCTCGGACTGTGGAGATATTTGTTAATTACTATGGCAATTTGTTTCCTGGTGGGATTTTAGGTTCTGTGAAGCCACAGGATCCGGATGTGTTAGACACCTTCCACTGCTCCCTTACTTCGGGAGTTACAAGCCTGTTCAGTATTCCAAGGGGTACTTGTGATCTAAATTCACAGCCGAGGTCAACAGATGGCACATTTGATCTCACTGTACTTAGCAATGATGGAGTTCACAGCACAGTCACGAGCAATATCCGAGTTTTCTTTGCTGGATTTTCTAACTCTACAGTGGATAACAGCATCCTACTGCGTCTCAATGTTCCAACAGTAAACGACTTCCTGACTAACCACTACCTTCATTTTCTACGCATTGCTGGCTCCCAACTGACAGGCCTAGGGACTGCTGTGCAACTTTATGGTGCATATGAGGAGAACAATAAAACGTTTCTTTTAGCAGCCGTGAAGCGGAACAATAATCAGTATGTGAATCCCAGTGGTGTAGCCACCTTCTTTGAAAGCATCAAAGAGATCCTTCTCCGCCAGAGTGGAGTAAAGGTAGAATCTGTGGACCATGACTCATGTATTCATGGCCCATGCCAGAACGGAGGGAGCTGTATAAGAAGACTGGCTGTGAGCTCTGTATTAAAGAGCCATGAGAGTCTTCCTGTCATCATTGTAGCAAATGAACCTCAGCAGCCTTTCTTATGCAAGTGTCTGCCAGGTTACACTGGTAGCTGGTGTGAAATAGATATAGACGAATGCCTTCCATCACCTTGCCACAATGGTGGGACCTGTCACAATTTAGTAGGAGGATTTTCCTGTGGCTGCCCAGATGGCTTCACTGGCAGGGCCTGTGAGAGAGATATCAACGAGTGCCTGTCGGGTCCGTGCAGGAACGGTGCTGTCTGCCAAAATGTTCCAGGAAGCTTCAGCTGTGTTTGCAAAACTGGATACACAGGTATGATGGTGTTTGGCTCTTTCCCTAAGACTTTAGCTGTGTCAAGTGTAACAGAAAGCAGTGGATTTTGTCATTTTTTAATGATTCTCTCTAACAACGGGCATAATCGTAGCTCATGTTTCAAACACTTACTACTGGTCGACGCTGTTGTAGGCACTTTATCTGTATTTATTTTATTTACTTCTTACAAGAAACCTATGAGGTTAGGATAATTATTTTCCAGTTTTTACAGAAAAGAAGCTGAAGCAGACGGCAGGTAAGTCAGTTTTCTGAGGCAACCCAGATTTGCCACAGCGTCAGGTGGTAAGCCTACACAGTGATTTCCAGAGTTCTTTCCAGAGCTCTTAGTCAATCTGGTAAGTGTCTTGTACAAGAGCAAAAAGGGTATAATATCTTCAAATGGGAGTGTTCCAAAGTTTAAAGGACATACTATGTTTAAAGCCTAAGACCCAGACTACTTTATGTCCTAATTAACTGTTAACAATTAGTGCTGTTTGATTCTTCTATCATCACCACTTTTTATGATCTTTTAAGATCATTGTCATCATTATTACTGAAATATGATCCACACTGTCACAATAGAGCAAAAGCAGTGTTTCAAGATTGAAATTAAAACGCCTTGTTATTTCTACTGTCAGGTAGAAAGCATAATAATAGCTAACTACTTTGGTAAGCTGCAACAAAACTGAAGCATAATTTACCTTGCCATTTTAGAAGCATAATAAAATATAGGACAGCAAATACATTTCACTAGTCTTTGGCATCTTAATAAGATATGGTGTGCAAATTACAAATATCTCTATTGGTTTCTACGTCTATCATCTATCTAACTATCTACCTATCATCTGTCTATCTATCTATCTATCTATCTATTTATCTATCTATCCAAAATCTATCTGTTAGCTGATCAGTTGTTGGTACACCTTCAAATGTGTACAAATATTATGCTGTTAATAAGCTTGAGGAGAGAGAAAGTTTCTTCTGTAATTTGCACGCTCTACAGTATCGGGCCATATATATTAGATTAGATTGTTCTGCAGTGTTTACAAACACAATATAAAATACTAGTGAGGTAGGTAAAACTAGGATGTATTTTTAAAAATTTGGTAAATAGTTCACAGAATAATACTTCAAAAGAAGTTTTTATAAGAAAATACATTTGGTAGGATGCCTGGGTGACTTGGTCAGTTAAGTGTCTGCCTTGGGGTCAGGTCATGATTCCAGGGTGCTGGGATCGAGTTCTGCATTGGGCTCCTTGCTCAGCAGGGTGCCTTCTTCACCCTCTGCCTCCTGCTCCCACTGCTTGGGATCTCTCTTTCTGACAAATAAATGAAATCTTTTTTTTTTTAAAGAATATATATTTAGTTATTTTATTTTTTAAAGCTTTCTTTATGTATTTGAGAAAGAGAGCATGCATACATAGTGTGGGGAGGGGCACAAGGAGAGAATCTTCAAGCTGACTCCCAACTGAGCATGGAGCCCAACCAGAGCTCAATCAGATGACCCATGAGATCATGACCTGAGCTGAAACCAAGACTTGGACACTTAACTGCCTGAGACACCCAGGTGCCCCATTATATTTTTAAAAAGGTGCCCCTCATGTATATACTTATGGTTTCATATTTGAAGAATCGAATTGCTTGATGGTGACATAAAGCAAATTTGAATAAGTCAAAGCAGAACATGCAAGTTTTGCCTACTAATAAAATAATATCCTTGAAATATAAATGAGGAAAAGGAGCAGCAATAACATGTAATGAAAAGAATAAAAGGATTTTATAGTGTTTGATTTAGCTACAGCTTTTGGGAAGTCATTTAACCTTGCTAACCTTCAATTTCCCTATCTGCAAAATGAAAATAATCATACTTACTTATCTTTTAAGTTTGTTGTAATAAATAAAGATAACGCTTATAAAACACCTACCAGAGTGTCCAGCATTCAATAAGTTGCAATAAAATTTAGTAGTATTAGTAGTCATGCTACGTAATGGTAATAATATAGGTGTAGCACAGAATTTCTACAAAGACAAGAAACCTCAGTGGCACAATGTGTGAATCTTTCCCTAGCTGTATTAGCATCCTGAACAATAAGGCTGGATCCATGTAATCAGTTCAGAATTTCTAGAAAATTATCCTTAGTCTTTCCTGTTCCAACCCAAAAAATTTCTTGAGAATTGCTGAGAATTCAGCAATAAAGATTATCTCTTTGTCCATTTTAGGACAATACACTCATTCATACTTAGATTGAAAATGAGTTTATACTTAGTCCTAGAATGAAAAATGTGTGAAGGCATTTCGTAGTAGATAGAGAATAGGGGAACTACCAATGTGTGAGCAAAGGCCCCATATGCTGATTTCAGCATAGATACTGCTTTGTGATTGGGCATAGAGCAAATTCTTCAACATAACTTCCCTCTAGTTTGTTACTTTCTTTGATTTGTTACATTTAAATGTACATTGCATACTTTTCTAAATGTAGTAATTGAAACTTTTAGGAATTCCCCTCTTTTCATTATGAAATATGCATAGCATTTATGAAGTTGCTATTTAAAGCCCCGCTTAAAGTTCTTTACATCATAGACATTATTATTCATTTAGTAATTCATTTAGTTCTTCTCAAAATTCAATGAAACTGTATTATTATTATTAAGGCACAAAATATTGTGTCTCTGATGTGTTAAAAGAGATTAAATAACTTGCCTCCAGTATGGCACAGAACGTGGTCTAAATAGGTTTTCACTGTGAGCTTGGCTCTAGAGCCTCTTTTTATATGTATGTGATTCTTCATCACACATTGGTTTGTATTTGCTATGGAGTATTATGGCAAGCCCATGATATCTTTTAAGAACTTTTGTCCACTATCCTACTGGATATGCACAAAAAGCATATGGGATAGTATATTGGTATGAGATTGGTCAAGAACTGAAATTACTTCCAGACTTCCAGGTAAGATGGTACTTAATGCTAAGAAATAGCTTGCAAAATCTTTAAACTGACTAAGAATGAAGTTTGGGAAAATTCACCAATAACCTCAGCAATAGGAACACTGTAGGTATTTCAAGAAACCACTGCCAATCATCTTGTCTACCTGCAGTCCTGCAATGAGCGAGTTCCAGAACAATCCCTGCTTTGTCTTCACTCTTCAAATGTCATTCAACTCTCACCCACTGGCAGAATCTAAGCCTGAGCCCTCCTGGAAAAGATAGTTTCGTGTCTTCCAGGTCATGCAATACAGGATAAGAATGATGCTGAGTGTCAAGAGATAATATCTGGTATAGAAAGAATGTAGAAAATTCAGCTTACATTCTGTGACTCTAGAGCCAGAGCTGCCAAACAAAGATTGTAGATTGTAACCTCTTTCTGTTAGGAAATTTATTGGAAGTTACAAAAGTAAGTTGAAATTACTATGGTAATTTTACATACTGCCCCTCTTCAGAGCTCATTTTAGTCTTCATTCGCATAGTTGGAGATAATCCAGCTCATCAAGAATGATGTAAACAAACAAAGTTGAAAGATTAATACAAATCTATTTTTTTGAATTCATATAATTCATAGTTTTAAATTCTATGTGCATAGTCCATCCAGTAAAACTAGCAGATAATTCAAGTCTGATAGTTTTATTTCTTCATTTTGTTTTATAGGAAACAGTATAACAAAAAGCATAGTGACAAAATCTTAATCCATACTGAATGTATTGTTCAAATGTCTTTATCTGTTTAATGTTCTTTGTAAAGGTAATCCCTGAAGAATCATTTTGAGTTAGTCCTTCCAGGTAGTCTTTACCAGCTAATGTCACTCAGAAAGATGGAGTAAATGCGTCAAGACATCTTAAAGTGGCTAATCAGAGCTAATGAACCATAAAACAAAACTCTTACTTAAGCATACGTGTACCTCATAGAATGAACTTTTTAAAATATTCAGTCTAGTTAGCTTTACTTTTATTAATGCTAATTAAGTGCTAATGCTTTAGTAAAGCTTTACCCAAGGCCTGTATATACTGAAATGTTTTTTGGACATCAGAACTATTTCCAATCATCTATCTTCTATTTACTTTTTTGAACTTTTACCTGTACTTTTTCAAGGATATTTAAAGTCTGTGGCATTACAAACTGGAACTGTGAGATTTTCTTAACTTTATGTTTTAAATAATCCTTAGATATTACCCCATAAGACACACACACAACCACCACTACCACCACTATGTATTTCACATAAACTGCTTGAAAGACTGGAAGAGTGAGTGGCTTATGCACTGATGAAAACCAAAAATTTTATCCTAAGAATCCTACAGGGAGTGATTGCTAGCTGAACAGAGATTTTAGTGTGAACATCCTGTAAGGGCATAAGTACAAAAATGAATATTACAGAACTACAATAAAAAGATATGAAGGGATATAGTTATTACCACATTGCCACCAGTATATTCCTGAAATATGAATTTATCGTATACATTTTTTAAATTTTATTTTAAGTTGGTAACCATAGGATCACATAATACATGTGAAATAAGGAGTTTTTTAAATGAATGAGTGATTTAGAAAGGACGAATTTGTTTGTATAACTTGTGTTTCTGATCTCTTCTTCTTAATTACTGGAAAAATAACCAAAAGGAAATTGAAAAAAAAAATACTGAGACTTCACATTCAGTAACAATCACTTTATGTTTCATTATTAAAAAACTGTTCTATAATTTAATTTTATATCATAAATGGAGCTTTGATTCACTGTAATACAGCATGTTAGAAAGAATGAATTGATTTAATATAGTATAGGGCATGTGAAAAATTACTTTCGATATTTTCACAAGGTTTAATAATACCAGAAATTACATTATTGTCAACATACCTTAGTAAATCAAAAGAAAATATCTTTCATATTATTCATGCCTCAGAAGTTCAGGGGATTCTGGAGAAAATTAGCAGCTTAATAACTACAAATCCAGTATTTCTTTTCCTATACAAATGACATTTCTTGCACTTAATAGAACACTAATTAGAAAGCACGATTGTAGTCAGTAACCAATTATCATTTCTCTTCCTGCTCCAGGTATCCACTGCTTGTAGCACAATCCTGCATTAAGTCTTTCAGAGGAATAGATGGTGTTGTAAAATGCAGCATGTAGATAGAGCTTATTTTCAAATCTGGGTCTCTCCTAACAGAATTAGTTCATAGCCCCTTTAACCTTTCCCATCCACTTTCACGCATCTGGATGCATTTTAGGTGTGTCTTTTGGAGTAATGCCAGGGTTTATTACCATATGGAGAAGTTTTCCTCTGGTCTCAAGTAAGTTCGGATATTTCAGGGGAGGATGATATTTGTCCATTCATCACTTTTATGACATTTGACAGTATAAATAGGAATTTTTTTTCCAGACATATAAAGTTATATACAAGTTGTGCATAGTAATTTTACTGAGAAACTTGGCAAGCATTTGCTTTCATGAAGATGGGAGTCGTAACTGAGTCATTCTTTTAAAATCACAAGTTGTACGTGAATGTTGTCCGTGATCATGTGATCAGAACACCATAGAATATAAACAAAATCTAGTGAATAGATAGGAAATAAAATTTTCTGTGAAATACAAAAGAGTGGCTCATTTCTTATATTCATTGCTTTTCTTTAAAATACAATTTTCAATTTATGAAAGTATTAATAAGAGGCTTCCAGAAGCTTAAATTCTTTTTTCTGCAGAAAACATATTTGTAAGCTTATCATGGATTGTGCGAATGTCATTATACATAATCATCTGTAGTATCATTGAAATTGTATTTTTACATGTTTTAAAATACAAAAGGAAAACAGTTTTTTTTCCCTTTTGTTTTTCTTACTAGCTCCTCTTAAACATGATATTTTTGCTTTCTTTTGCTGTAAAATACATAATACTATTTGATTAGGATCTTTAGATGAGCTATCTTCATAGTTCTTTGCACAATAATAGGAAACATTAACAGTGTGAAAAAAGCTACTTTCTGCTAAAATAATAAAAAAGTTTGTAAGCATAAATATTCAGAATAAATAACATATGTTAGGAAATCATATTTATTAATAATATAATCAACTTAGAGATAAATTGAACTTTGATAGTTTTAGTCTCCCTTCTATCTATGTATAAATACAATAGATCCAAAAATAGTCATTGTTGTGATCTAGTATATGTAATATATTCTAAGAATTATATGTAATATATGTAATATAATCTAAGAAATCATCATATTCTCATAGGTGTTCAAATTTAACAGGTGAGAATAAATTTAGCTCTGCTCTACATAATCAGCATTAAAATGTTCTCTTGGAATGAATGGAATTCAAATGTACAGCCTTTTGCAAAGACCACAGATGATCACAACAGATTCAGTTTATGAACTCAGCATACCTTCTGCCCCAAACATGAAGATAATATGCTAAATTTCTTTTGTAAATTTAAACTGTAACCTTTGAAAGTCTGTGGATACACTGGCCTCCCATGATCCATTCATTTTCTTTTTCAGTAGTTCCCATTCTCTAAGAGCTTATACTTCTCGAAGCATACCTCCTTCTATCTATGATAAAAAAATTATATCAACACATTAATTGATGAATATCAGAGCAATGAGACCAGTTTATTCTTGTAAACAGCTGCTATTACAACATATCTTAATAGAACATGGCTTTTTGTGTTCCAGAGATATGGTTACATTTCATTGTGCAAGCCCTATCAGTATACTTGCAAGCTTCAAGGCTCAGACAAATATTGTTAATTGACCTGCAGTATTAATTAAGTTAATGACCTAATTTTGCCTTCATGGTGCATCAACACATCAGATTCTTTTGTAGTAGACGCATGTTAGAGTAATTCAAACTGCTGCATTCTCTGATAAACATTATGCCATTAACATGAGACTTTAAGTAGATAGATATGTGGAGAACAATACAGAATTTGCTGCTGACTTCTTACTGGATAATAGAGCATGGACTTTCCAAACCCTAGAAATTTGCATCTCAAGGCTGTCCTTTAATTCTTTGTAAAATTATGACATCTTTCCTTCTTATAAAACAGTCTTTTAAATAATAACTTAAATTACAAGACTGGATTTTCAAACTGTGTCTTTGAATCTGGTATGGCGACCTCTTTGAAATTCACTAATTAAAAAAATATATTCATCAAATGGAATACCGAAACCAAATTTTTTGAGTGGTAAATAATTTATATACTCTAACACCAGCATATAAATATGATTATTTTTCTCAAACCCAACAATAAATTGATTTATTTAACTCCTAGCAGAGTCATTTTTTTTTTTTACATTTTTTTATATCTATCTTCTAGAGAAAAGTAAGAAAATAAAGCCCTGGCTTAAATTAAAATGCAAAATGGAAGGTTGAATTTTTTTCTCTCTCACTAATGTCTATTTATTTTGTTGTATACTGGAAGAATCAGATTCCATTGAGAATTTATTTTAATTTTCGAAAGAAGTTCATTCTCAAATTAATATTTTCTTAGTCTGTAGCTTCTTCTGCCATTTCCATAGTTGTATGTTTTAATATCCAAGAAAGTCTTACTTAATTTGGGTTTCTTTCCATCCTTAATTTTGGACTAACTGAAACAGCCTATAGTCTATATTTACATTAAACATAGGTGCCTATGTTAAATTCTAATTTTGGAAGAGTATGATAACCAATTTATACAAATTACATGAAACTTCCACCTAATGTTCTTTTGTTGTTATTGTTTAAAAACAAAATTTTTTTTTTTTAGCACATTCTTTAACTTTTTATTTTGAAATAATTATAGTCACAAAAAAGAAGATACAAAGAGGTCCCTTCACCCAGTTTCCCCTGAGGGTTACATTTCTATGTAACTATAGAACAATATCAAAACGAAGAAAGTCACATTATTACAATGTGTAAATAGTTCTATGCCATTTTATCACATGTATAGATTTCTATAACCACTACCTCAATCAAGATATAGAACCACAAAGATCTTCCTCATGTTACCCATATAGAGTCATACCCATCCCTCTCATCCTTAACGCTTGGCAGTCACTAGTTGATTTTCTTTATCTATATTTCTTTCTATTTTAGGTCTATAGTTATATCAAGAATATTACATAACAGAATTGTAAATCATGTGACCTTTGAGACTGGCCTTTTGCACTCAGCATCATATCCTTGAGATCCATAGAAGATGTTCCTTTTAATTGCTGAGTATTACTCCATTATACATGTGTACCACAGTTTGTTTATCCATTCACTTATTGTAGGACATTTTGGTTCTTTCCAGTTCAGAGAAATTACAAATAAAGCGGCTATGAACATTCCTGTACAGGTTTTTGTGCAGATACCTCCCCCCACCCCCATTAAAAACAAAATTTTTAAAGGCAGTCTTTTTCAACAGGATTCAAAAGAAGATATATTTGAGATTTATGGTATCAAAGGCTTGTGATTTTATTTATTTATTTATTTATTTATTTATTTTTAAGATTTTATTTATTTATTTGTCAGAGAGAGAGAGGGAGAGAGAGCGAGCACAGGCAGACAGAATGGCAGGCAGAGGGAGAAGCAGGATCCCTGATGAGCAAGGAGCCCAATGTGGGACTCGATCCCAGGACGCTGGGATCATGACCTGAGCCGAAGGCAGCTGCTTAACCAACTGAGCCACACAGGAGTCCCGGCTTGTGATTTTTTTTTTTTTTTTATAATTTTATTTTTTATAAACATATATATATATTTTTTCCCCCCCAGGGGTACAGGTCTGTGAATCTCCACGTTTACAAACTTCACAGCACTCACCATAGCACATACCCTACCCAATGTCCATAACCCCCCCACCCCCCCTCTGCCCAACAACCCTCAGTTTGTTTTGTGAGATTAAGAGTCACTTATGGTTTGTCTCCCTCCCAATCCCAACTTGTTTCATTTACTCTTCTCCTACCACATTAACCCCCCATGTTGCATCTCCTCTCCCTCATATCAGGGAGATCATATGATAGTTGTCTTTCTCTGATTGACTTATTTCGCTAAGCATGATACCCTCTAGTTCCATCCATGTTGTCGCAAATGGCAAGATTTCATTTCTTTTGATGGCTGCATAGTATTCCATTGTATATATATACCACATCTTCTTTATCCATTCGTCTGTTGATGGACATCTAGGTTCTTTCCATAGTTTGGCTATTGTAGACATTGCTGCTATAAACATTCGGGTGCACGTGCCCCCTTCGGATCACTACGTTTGTATCTTTAGGGTAAATACCCAGCAGTGCAATTGCTGGGTCATAGGGTAGTTCTATTTTCAACACCGGCTTGTGATTTTATACACATATATTTTTTTGTTAGCGAACATGTATGTCCAAATATTTGCATGAATGTTCATGACAGTTCTCCCTGAATTGGTTACTCTCTGTTCCCTGTTTCAATCTTCCAGAAGTAAAATTGTAATTTTGCAGCCCACTAACTTGTTTTCATAGTATTAGACTAACCACATAAAAAGTATATTAATCTATGTCCAGCTGATCCTTGAACAACACAGGTTTGAACTATGCAGGTCCAGTTATATGTATATTTTTTTGATAAATACAGTGCTACAGATGTATTTTCTCTTCCTTATCATTTTCTTAATAGCATTTTATTTTCTCTAGCTTGCCTTATTGTAAGAAGACAGTATTTAATACATATAACATACAAAATATGTGTTAGTCAACTATTTATGTTGTTGGTAAGGGTTCTGGTCAAAGAAGGCTCTTTGTAGTTAACTCTTGGGGGAGTCAAAAGTTATATAGGATTTTCAACTACGAGGGTTGGCTTCTTTAAAAATTCAGCATTGTTCAAGGACAACTGTACTCAATACATGCTACTTTTAATATAATTCTAAAAGAAATTTTCAAAATAGAAAAATGAAACCTTACTTAGTCCAATAGCACATGTGAATGCTCTTATAGTGGAAAAAAAATGCAAGGACTGGATGTGACTTTCTTGATAGCAAATAAGTTACTAAAAGTACAGCCAATAGGTCTTATTTATTCTCCATTGGGCAATACTAGTACTAATGAAAAAACTCCACTTCTCTAGAGGGATCTGTCAGAAATCCAGTTGGAAAACAACATAGGAGAGAGTTCTATGACAGAGCATCTCTCTGGTGTGATGTTGTACAGGCTTATAATAAAGTTGTTCTTCCTATTTCTCAAATGTAACTCATTGCTACAATACTTAAAACCTAATTTCTGTGCCTCTAGATTGGTAACTTGTTTATTTTCGTTATTTCCCCCTAGAATGGAAAGGTATTCTAAATATGTTACCATTTTGCCTTGTAAGGAAGTTCCCAATTTTGTTTATAAAGAAAAAAATGTTGTTTATGACACTGTGATGTAGAGAAACATGTTTAGTTAACAGCGTCATGGGGTCTGACTCACGCTTATAATTTTAAACTAGAACAACTGTGGCTACATAATCAAGCCACAAAAACAGAAATGAATTAAACAAAACTTTGACTATGTTTTAACCATAGTAATCATGATGAGATGGATTATCTATGCTCAATATTAAGTCTAGCTGTGCACATAAAACTTACATGTTTTCATAAGATATTTAATAAAGGCATTAGTTCAATCATGCTAAGAAATAGAAAATAGCTTTACAGAAACAAACTATTTAATTAAACAATTAACCCCCATATTAATTAATAGAAATAAACAAAGAACTCTATAATGTCTCATTGTTTCTGGGATTTGGAAAACTAGAAAGTATTCTAACAAATAAATTATTGAAATAATCTAAAATTTATAGAAAAGTGGCATTAGAACACATTTAGATTTACATTAAAAAATGACTACCACCACCACCGTAGAAACAAATAGAACTGGCCATATACTCTACATTGGCCTACCTAGAGGTTAACTATTCAGTTAAAGCTTTGCAAAGCCTGGATATGGAAGCAGACCTATACTGGTCTGTGCCATAATTTTATAATTTCTTTGGCAAAATATTAGCCTTCAAAAGACTTTTCTTCATCTATGAAATGTAAATGTTTTCTGTTGCTTGGATTAATCTCCCCCACCAAAATGGAAATGCAGTGTTTTGACACTTACCTGGTGTGTGTGTGTTTGTGTGTGTGTGTGTGTGTGTGTGTGTGTGTGTTTTGACTGCCATACCCCATCTTCTAGCCTTCCTGGCCAGTAATAGGCACTCAGTCAATATTAGTTGACTCACTTGAGATGACCTATGAGAATATTTTATAAACTGAAAAATATGCTGGTTAGGTATTAATGTTTTAGGAAAAAGACAAGGTATACATAACCTGTAGCCAAGAATAAATCTTAAGAATTTGAAATACATGATGTGTTTCCTGATTTCTTACTCTGTTTTATAACAGATATGTGTCAGTGAAGTGATATTTCTTGAGAGTGAAAGTATTTTAGTTTGACAGGCTAAATGAGGCCGTTGCTTATCTTTACAAAATCTGAGCTAAGGAAATCTCTACAGTGAGAATTTTACTGCAAAATTTCAAATCTCATTATAGAATTGAAAAAGGAAGTAACATTGACAAGAGAAAATAAATTCAGTGAAAACATTTAAATATGTTCACCATTTGTGATTTTCCTGAAAATAATACTTCCTTCCAAGATGTAAATTTCCTATTTTATGTAAATTATTATAATATGTAAATTATTTCTTAACTATTTTAATGCACATCTTTACAATAGGATAACTAAATAAGATTTGAACTGAGAGGTATTCCAATTTTCTCATGTCAAGTAAAATATTCTTACATTTCTTTTCTCCAAGATATGATCTCTCAGAATAGATTTTTTTAAATTTTTTATTTTTTAAATTTGTTTTCAGTGTACCAGAATTCATTGTTTATGCACCACACCCAGTGCTCCATGCAATATGTGCCCTCCTTAATACCCACCACCAGGCTCACCCTTTTACATATGGTTATGCAGTAATGGTATTAATATGTTTATGCATAAGACTTTTTTAATGAGTTTGATACTTTTCAGGTAAAATGTGTGAATCTTCCGTCAACTACTGTGAATGTAACCCCTGCTTTAATGGTGGTTCCTGCCAAAGTGGTGTGGAGTCATACTATTGTCATTGTCCATTTGGTGAGTACAGTTTAGGTGTTGATACAAAATATCAATCTGTTTTGGCTCATGGTTTAGCAATTTTATTTTATCGTGGCCATGAGTGATTAAGAAAATATTAGTTGTTTTACACACGAGGTTTTAGCAAAATGAAATTACAAATGTTTAATATTGTTTAAAAAGTTTAATATAGAAATGCCATTGAATATATTGCTTCAGATACTACTAAAAAAGTAATCAACTCAAGATAATTGAATTTGATGTTGTCTCCTCAGGACATTTCCCCTCAAATATTTATGGATGACTTCTTTTTTAGCCTGGGACCTATCAAAGAAAAAAATCTTTTAAGCATTATCTGACATCACTCTCTATTTAAAATCTTTAAGGATAATTAACCAAAGTGTTTTCTGTTTTGTTTTGCTGCTTTTCGTTTTTACATTAATTCGACCACTTCTAAAAGAAGGATTCAGTAACTAGACGTTCAGTTTTCATGATATGCTTTTTCTAGATACTACCAAATAACTAATCATAATTCAGACTAATGTATTCTTTTGAGAAAGAGAGTTATTAGAATTTCTCTGTACACATTTATATTTATCCACCATTATGTAATGGACTAAAAGATTCCTTTCAGATCTCACTTAGCTGTTACCCAGCACTGGGACAGCCAAGGACTCAGAACAGCTTTGGACAGAGCTTTTATTTTAACTTGGATTGTTTCATCAGTTTGTGATTACTACTCTACAGTTTGAAGGATACTTTACCCTACAATATATTATTCATCTCCAGATGTCCAACAGTAATTAGAGACCCCATCTCTCTCCATAAACAAGAGAGGAGAAAGATGTTTTTCTAGTCTTTCCTTGAGCCATCACTGAGCTATATGGACTTTCAAAAGGGACTCTCAATGTACAGTTGCAAATAGAGCTTAAAAAGAATCTGAGGTTTCTAGTAAAAGTAAAATGTAGTGTTAATTCATTTTGAAATAATTCCGTGACTGTACCTGGTTTTATTTTTATGAAGCACATCAATAGAATGATAAAGAAAAACAGAATTTTAGTATCTAATTGTGACCAATGCATTTAGCAATGGTTCTGAGGCCCAGAAATAGAGAGCTTTGTCTAAAGTCAAAAAATGAAAACAAAGCAAAACTACCCCAAGATGATATAGGGACTAGAATACAATTTTATTTTCATCCAGTATGACATTTACAGTATCCTGCTTTTTAAAATTTCTCTGAGATACTCACCAACAATGCCTCTTAAGCAGTGAAAAGCAGATTAAGGTCAAAATAAGCACAACTTTAGATCTCCCAAAACTTATTTCACTAATCTCTTATAATCCTAAAAGGTGCTGCTTTCGACAGATAACCACAAGCAGGTTTCATGGTTTAACTTGTGTTTGGAATGAAAGATAAAGGGGTTGGAATAGAAAGTGGACAAAATTAATTTTAAGTGAATGAAGAAAGGTTTTTACATTTTTAAAGATTCCTTTACATTGCAGTTACAAATATGAGGATTTAAGATAATTGTTATCAAACAGAAACCAATCATTGCTGCAGTGTAGCTGAAGCAACAATCATTGCCCATTGGGCAAAAGTATTTTGGGGTCACCCTACCAGAGACCCCCAAGGGACTAGCTCAACAATATAAATTAGAGACAGATTGCATGCAACTGGCAGTGCAAAATTCTCCCTCCATTTCTTCCAGTGGCAAAAAGCAAAAACAAACAAACAAACAAAAAAACCAAAAACCCATGATTTAAACTTTTACATTGTCAGTTGGCAACAGAAGATTTATAAAAGAAAAGAAAACAGAAAACCTTGTAACAATAATACACGACTTGAGACCAGAGAGATAGAATTAAAAGGACAAAGTATTTTCCTTTTCAAATTGAATGTGGGTGAAACATGCAAATAGAAATGACAGCTGGAATGCCTCAAACAAATATCTGGAGGTACTTACACATGCATCCTATAAAGCAACATCTTAACTATAATTCTGAAGTTGGAAAAAGAATTTGCACTGTTTACTTTCTCATCAGTGAAAGATTTGTTGTTTGGATTTTTAAGATTTTTTTAGATTTTTATTTTTTTAGATTGTAATTTAGAAAAACATAAAGTGCTTAAGATTTTATAAAGGGAGCCTGTATGATGATAACTTCCTATGTATGTATCTATATATGTGTAACTACCCACACACAGAATACTCCTCATTAGAGTAATTTTAATTAATTTCTCTTGATCTTTATGTAGTTTTATTTCCTGGTATTTCATTTGAAGGGCTATTTTAAAATCTTCCTTAGTCTTTATTTTATTTCAAAAAGAAAAATCTACCTTTCTCTAGAAATAATAACAAAACTCTTTAAGAAGAAAAATATTCCATAAACAAATACTTTCATGTTTGAAATATCTGAATCAATTTGTATCAAGAATCAATTTGAATAAAAATAGAGGACACCTTGCCAGAATCTATATTCTGTCTACATATATTTATATTCAATTTTTAAAAGAGATTTTATTTATTTATTTGAGAGAGAGCACAAGTAGGGGAAGGGGCAGAAGGAGAAGCAGACTTCCCTCTAAGCAAGGAGCCCAATGTGGGGTTCCAACCCAGGACCCTGAGATCATGACCTGAGCTGAAGGCAGATGCTTAACTAACTGAGCCACCCAAGGGTCCTATATTCAATTTTTTAAAGGATTTATTTATTTATGATAAAGAGAGAGTGAGAATGAGCCAGGAAGGGGTAGAGGGAGAGGGAGAGAGAAACTTTAGCAGACTCTGCACTCAGCACAGAGCCTGATGGTGGGCTCTGTTTCATGACCCTGAGATCACCACCTAAGCTGGAACCAAGAGTCAGATGTCTAAACTACTGGGCCACACAGATATCCCTATATTTAATTTTTAAGCCCATTTTCATATTTTTATTAAAACTTAATCAGGAGAGGCCTGAGAGAACACATAGTACAAATTTATTTTTCCTCAATAATCTATTTCTTTGTATAGTTTATCTTTGCTTTTTTTTTTTAACTTTGGTTATGCTTTCTGTGTATATAAGTAAGGCATATATGATATAGCAAATGTATATTTAATAAAAATAAACTTTTAAATTTTGTTGTATATATGTTTTATACATTATATAAATTAGAAATGTAATACCATGTGATATATAATATATATTTTTGATATACTATATAAATAAATTTATGACATTTGATATACATAATATATATAATTCCTATAATTTCTTTGCTTTTTAACTTCAGTTAATGTTTAAAAATAAATAATATGCATATTTCCTACACATTGATAACAAATATTATCTCAGCCTTAAAGCAGGAAAAGATAAACAACACAAGCTTTTATAGCAGCTTCTAGACCTCTTTAATTTAAAGAATATTCAGATATAAGATGTGGTGCAGTCAAAACAACTACACAATCAGGGGATTTGGCCTAAAATTTTGGCTCTGTCGCCTATAGTTCTGTGACCTCAGGCAAGTTTTAAATATTCTGTAAAATGATGGTATTAGTTTCTTCTAGCTGAACAATTCCTTGACTCTAAATTTAATGCATTTATGAGAGATGTACAGCCAAAATTAAGGAATGGAACCTTTGCAAGTTAATAAGAATCATACTGTATTGGCATGGGTTAATTTTCCAATCATTTGCTACAGTCGACTAATATTTGTGGGAAAAGAATTTTGGCGTAGCACTCTAACATCAATAAAACTCATTTTTCAAGTAAAAAGGAACCAGCCCAAATAAGTGGGAATGCTGGATTTCAGAAAAAGCAGAAGGCTATTCTAAAGTAGCCTGTTGTAAATCATACCCAAAGAAGGTATAAAACAAGAAAGAGATAAAATCTTGAGACAGTTATTTCCTTCCCTAACAGCAGTGATTCCCTTCCCTGATCTTACAGCTCTTGAAAATACCATGAAGACAGGGACTGATATATTTCAAGGTCAAAACAAAATTTACCATCCTCAATTGAATTGAAATTATTTTTGAGAATTACATATTATAAAGGAAGTATCAGTTGAAAATTACAGCATGATGGGACGCCTGGGTGGCTCAGTTGGTTGGATGACTGCCTTCTGCTCAGGTCATGATCCTGGAGTCCCGGGATCGAGTCCCGCATCGGGCTCCCCGCTCCGCAGGGAGTCTGCTTCTCTCTCTGACCTTCTCCTTGCTCATGCTCTCTCTCACTGTCTCTCTCTCAAATAAATAAATAAAATATTAAAAAAAGAAAAAAGAAAATTACAGCATGTTAAAATTTTGAAAAGTTTGACAAACTAATTTTGAAAGGTTTCCTGGAAAGACATCTCTTCAGACATAATCCATTCCGCTAATTCTAATTTTTACAAATGGGACCTACTTAGATATGTTCCTAGTTGGCCAAAGAAAAATACAGCAGTTCTCACATCTTGTGTGCTTTAAAGATCATTAATTTGTTCTATTTTAATTTAATTTAGACAGTTTTCTTTGGGACATAATATTTAAAAAGTTTGTTTAAAGCATGATTCATATTGTAACTTGAAATTATCCTAATCAAAGCCATTTACTAACATTTCACTGGAATTTCATGTGTCAATTTATCAATTCTCCCATCTACAGGTGTCTTTGGAAAACACTGTGAGTTGAATAGCTACGGATTTGAGGAGTTATCATACATGGAATTTCCCAGCTTGGACCCCAATAACAACTATATATATGTCAAATTTGCAACTATTAAAAGTCATGCTTTATTGCTTTACAACTATGACAACCAGACAGGGGACCGGGCTGAGTTTTTGGCCCTTGAAATTGCTGAAGAAAGATTAAGATTCTCTTACAATCTAGGCAGTGGTACATATAAACTCACCACCATGAAGAAGGTGTCAGATGGACATTTTCACACTGTGATCGCCAGGAGAGCAGGAATGGTAAGACATTTCATTCTATATTAAAACTTATTTAATTGTTGTATATCGCTCAATCAAGCCTTAAAGTTAAAGCATGAATTGAGGTGCAAATTTGACCAGTTTTGTTATGAACTATAGCAGCAAAGAGGTAATTTCTTGCTTTTGCTCATGACAACTATTTGTCACAAAAAAACAACTTGTCTCAAAAGCAACAGAAGGTAAAAAAATAAAGAAAACATTTATTGCATAAACATTTCATTTTATACATTTCCTATATATGCTTAAGGCCACATCAGAACTGTACTTAAAAAGGCTACTTTTCGGGGCGCCTGGGTGGCTCAGTGGGTTAAGCCTCTGCCTTTGGCTCAGGTCATGATCTCAGGGTCCTGGGATCGAGCCCCGCATCGGGCTCTCTGCTCGGCAGGGAGCCTGCTTCTCCCTCTCTCTCTATGCCTGCCTTTCTGCCTGCTTGTGATCTCTCTCTGTAAATGAATAAATAAAATCTTAAAAAAAAAAGCTACTTTTCTCAGTATCCCAGCCCTAACTGAAGAAACAAATGAAAACAAACAAATTTAAAAAATAATTGAAAAAACTTTTGTACAAATAAATTATTGAAAAAGATGTTGCTAACACATATTCCAATATAGTAGTTAGCAATGCTTATTGTACTCCCATTTCAACGTGCTGTCATCTGTGAGGTCTATGACATGGTATAAAAATGAAATTTTTTTGTTGGTTATCTAAGGTATTTTCAGAACTATAAACTCAGTAATATTAAAGATTTTCATATTATATGCTATTTAATTATATGGCTCTCATATTACAATAAGATGGTACATATTTATTTAGTGTTTATGTTCATTAAACAAGTATTTTCCTTTATAAAGGAAAATGCATGATATATTTTCCCTATTAGTGTTTGAAAACATTTGATATAGAACAATAGATTGGAAAGACTTATTTATTTATATATTCATTTATTTACCTACCCAACTATCTTTTCATGGATTCCCCCTGTTTTCAACAATAATCAAGGTTTTTTGAAAAAGTAAATGCTAACAAAACTGTTTTAAAATATTCCTGGATTTCATATCAAGCTTTTAAAATTATAACTGCTCTTTAAAATTTACATTTTGGGGTGTCTGGGTGGCTCAGTGGGTTAAGCCCCTGCAGTTGGCTCAGGTCATGATCCCAGGATCCTGGGACTGAGTCCTACATGGGGCTCTCTCCTCAGCAGGGAGCCTGCTTCCACCCCCTCTCTCTCTGCCTGCCTCTCTGCCTACTTGTGATCTCTCTCTGTCAAATAAATAAATAAAATCTTTAAAAATATATATAAAAATTTAAAAAAAATAAAATTCACATTTTACACTTCAAAAAAATAGAATTAAAAAAATGAAGTCATGTGTTAAAAATTAGCCAAAAGAACAAAATAAATGCTCTGATATAATTTTTAAATGAAGACACTTGGGATCTAAAGACTATAGTTTTATCTCATAGCTTTGTGACAATCTTGAAAAACATAAAAAATATAATGAGTTATGTAGTTCTGAAACTGATCAGACGAATCATGTATTTGTCTAATGATATAAGTATTTTTAACACTAACTTTTGGGAACACTATACTATTGGACTATATATAAGCAACTTGCAGAAAGAACATAGAAAATGTTTCTTTTTTTATGATGTCTTTGTTATTTTTTCTGTGATCCATAGTTTTAAAAGAATAGTTTTTGTGTCCTTTATAATTATAAATTTCATAAAGACATAAGACTGAAGCAATCTTATTATATTATTTTTTCTGACAAATATAGATAACAAACAGTCTTTATCAAAAGACAAAATTCTCTTTGTTTTTAGGAGTACTTTAAATCCATGCGTTTTGGGACTTTTTTAATGACATCAAATACAATGGCTTTTCTCTCCTCTAGTATAAAGTAGAAAGAAGATTTAAACGATGTTTTAAATAAAGAAATATTTTCATATAAGGAAAGAAAAAGAATAGATATGGGTCTAAAGATGACCAGATGATTGCATCATCACCGTCAAGGTTAGCTGTTTGGATACTCATCCATGGATATCCCCATATCTGCTGTGTTGCATTCAGGGTTCTACCAGGTTGTTAGATGAGTCTATTGAAATACATGTGAGAGGGGCGCTTGGGTGGCTCAGTGGGTTAAGCTGCTGCCTTCCGCTCAGGTCATGATCTCCGGGTCCTGGGATCGAGTCCCGCATAGGGCTCTCTGCTCAGCAGGGAGCCTGCTTCCCTCTCTCTCTCTCTCTGCCTGCCTCTCTGCCTACTTGTGATCTCTGTCTGTCAAATGAATAAATAAAATCTTTAAAAATATATATATATATGTAAGAAAACAATAAAAGTATTAGTGAAAATTCGGAAATCATTTTCAATATGTGTTGTCTTCCTTTTTCTTATAAACTTGGTGTTAATGTTCTATAACTATAACTTTTTTCTAATACATTTAATTTATAAAATGTTTACTTAACAAAATTACTCCAACAATCTGAAAATGAGATAAAAAGAGTAAAATTTAGTAATAATAATTACAATATAAAGCTGTGATATATGAAAAAATAATTTATTTAAAAAACTCTACTTGGAAAGTACTCATTTGGAGCCTTCATTTGATAGTAATTCAAGGAGGCTTTGTTTATTGAAAAGGGGTTGAGCAGAAAACAAAAACTTGGTTTATAGATGGGAATAATATCTCTACCTTTTTTATATTAATGCAAGATTAATATAAATCATATCTAAAATTTTATGTATTTGATATTAAATAAGTGTTTGATAAATGTTAGTCATCCTAAGTTTTGAACAATACTGACTCATACAGCCTTTTGGGGTTAAAAAAAATGTTTTACTTAATACAATAAAGTTTTAATTATGAGTAGTGCCTAAAAAGTCACACTGAATTCAGTGAATCCTAATAGGGGTAAAACAAACAAAACTTGGAAATAATACTTTTTTTAGACTAGTATTAAGTCAGTATGCTCATTTCTGCCTGAGATTTTTAAAACCAGCCTAATACCAAACTAGTTTGCTCAGAGAAGGACCTCTAGGAGAATACATATTTAGAAAATTCCAAAACTCCTGATTATCAGTTTACCCCAGCATTATTGAACCTGACAGAATTAGAACAAACATGAGGTCTGCTATCTGTGTTGTGTGTTAGGTCTTCCATGAGCTGTAATGATTTCCTAATAATGACAGGACCCTAATGGGGCATGGCAGGTAGCACCTCACCCCGATTCTCCAAGCATATGTGAGATAACCATTTTGCTAAGATGTTGTCAACAGACTTTTATGTAGAATAGATGATTTCATCTGATGACCTCCCAGGTCCCTTTAAATTTCATGAAGATTTAATTCTATCGAACTAGCCTTTGGGAGAAGTGGGAGAGCAAAGAAAGAGGTACTGTGTGCCTGCCAGAAAGGATAGAGAACAAATGCTTTCCTTTCATTTGCACTATGTGCCATAGTCTTCCAATTTTAAAGGATACCAAATGTGGAAAAAAATACCTTTGTCATTAGTTCTTCGGTGAGAGGAAAAAAAATGTCTTCCTTTTTAAAGAACATCCAAAATAAGGTCCCTACTCGATTTTGAATCTGTCATTTTCTGCAGTTCAAAGGGATTTTGTTAGAAACTGGCAAAATCATTAACTTCTTAGCTTTGAATCATTGAGTAGACAGGATAGAAACATCTCAACTTACAGCAGTACTGGTAGAAAAATTCAACGGTAACAGAAAGCGCATTTAACTCTGAAGATTAAATTGCACAAGTTGTTATTCAAATAAAACTTCCCCTCCAGCGTTCTTTCTTTGTACTGTATCATGAAGCTTTTAGAAAATGGGAAAAATATATTAACTATTAAGATTGACCAAAATATGATGCCATTATGTAAGGTGATTTTTTTTCCTACTTGAGACATTCATAAATATCTATGTGATATTCAGTTGTTTGTGATAGCTTTAGGGATCTCTAGAATGGAGGGACACTTTGCATGGTATACAGGAATATGTTAACAATTTTGTTTTAGAAAAAAAGGGAATTGTGCTTGAGTCAAATACTCAACCTAAGCAACACAAGTTGTATCACAAAAACCCAGTATTGCTTTTGGGATCGAATGCCACTCAATTATTATAGAACACTGGAAAAAAAAAATAACTATTGAAAGACTTAACTAAATAGGGCATGAATTCTTGACACAGAATTGGAAGAGTAAATATTTCCTAAAAATGTTAGTATTTATTATAATTGCCTTGAGTATGTGGCCAGAAAAAGATTTACATGGCTCATGAGAATTTATTATATGGAGTTTATAGTTGGTTCTAATAATTAACTGATAGAAGTATTTTTGAATATTTTATTCAGTAGTATTTGATGCACAAAAACTATAAATTGACCCCATTCTTTATTTTTGAAATGCAAGATATTTAAAAGATATACTTTTACAAGTCTCCCATCCAAATATAAATTGTTATGGACAATCTCAAAAATAATACCCATTGTTGATAAACATCTAAACATCAGATGTTAAGGAAAGGAATCATTTCCATATGATATAATTCAAGAAAGCAGAAAACCTGATGCTTTCATATGTAAGTCAGGTGTAATGTTAGTCAACTTGTTTAACCTCCCTGAGCTGTTTCGGACATTTGCTTTGCTTTCATTACAATTAACCTCAAATGAAAACCATTCTTATAAATTAATACTTACATAGTATTTATATTTTTATTATAATGGACAAAGTGGGATTAGCCCCGCTCCATGGCATTCAAGTAAATTTAAGTAGAACCCTTTACTGTCTGCCTTGGGAGAAACCCTTAGTCCTTCTGTATTTCTGGATTTGGCGTTAAGCATTCTCCTGTGATTTACTGGCCATATTCTGAAATACCACATTGAGAATATCATCCTTATAATTTTACCAACTAAATTTTGCAAAGTTTTGTCAGTTGCAGAATTTTACTGCAGTTTGGGGAATGGAGGAGGGGCATCACAATAACATTGCAGAGCACAGAATAATGTGAATATGCAACAACCTTGGTCTTAAACTGGACCACAGCCATCGCTAGTGACCCTTGCTCAATATAGACAACCCTGACTTCTGTCATATTCCTGAACCTTATGATCATGATCTGATGACTGCATTGACTGATCAAATAGAGTATTCAGCATTCGTATATTCTAGTGAACAGAAGACTTTTGTCTCAAGGATACGCATCCCTTGGAATGCAAAAACAGTTACTGTTAGTTGTAATTTAAAGATTATTGGGGAGTTTCTACTGTATCATAATAGATGACAATGCATTCTGATAATGCATAAGTACACTGTAATATACTTTTTATAAATTAAGATTCTTATCATAAGTGGAAGGGGCATCTAACTGACTTGTTTACTTTGTCTCAAACCTTATCTTTAGTACAAGAACAACAATTTTCATAGATTGCTATAATAATACACTCTGCTTTGAAGATATTTTTGTATATATGACTAAAATATAATTGAAATAAGACTTCTGAAAAATCAGAAATCTAATGTCTTTTCATTTGTTAGAATAGCTGGGTAATACCTTAAACGCATTTCTTAAGATTGTAATCCCAAGAAGCTGTCCTCTATGTCCCATAAGTTTCCCGTATGATATTGTAAGAGACATTAATGGCATTAATAGTTATTCATTTGTGAAACAAAGGGGCTGGATAAGATTTTTCAAAGTATGTTCCCATCTCTTATATGTAATGATTTCATAACTTTAGACATGTAAAAGAAATATGTGCTCCAAATTTGATACTATAATTGCATTATGTCATAATATACTAATTGTTATCACAATTTCAAAAAAAATGTCCATGTAGATATAAGTGCTAAGTAATGTTGGCTGAAAAGGACAATAGGGATGGCAGAACTCAAGATGACTATTTCCTTCTACTTTATAGGCAGCTTCCTTAACCGTGGACTCTTGTACTGAGAACCAAGAACCAGGGTATTGCACTGTCAGTAATGTGGCAGTTTCAGATGACTGGTGAGTAAAATTATTAGCTTGATCTTTATTATTAATTGACATTAAAAAGGAATTAAACAAGGGTGCCTGCGTGACTCAGTCATTTGAGTGCCTGACTCAGTCTCAGCTCCAGTCTTGATCTCAGGATCATGAGTTTGAGCCCTGTGATAGGTTTTTTTTTTTTTTTTTAAGAAATTATACATTTAAAGATAATTATATTACGCTGAGTGTTGCAAAAGTTTACAATAGTTTATCCTCTCCAAAGGAATTTTCATGTTGTAAAATGAAAAGTTAATAATTTGTATACAGAATATATAAAAATGGTGTGAAATGGAAGTGGTAGAGGTGAGGATAAAGCCGGAGGAAGGAAAGAGTAACATAGGCCATACTCTTTGAGATGATTCGTGAAATCGTTGCATGTGACCTGGATCCTGCAAGGTTAGTCTAGGGACTGAATTAATTTTAAATACCTTCTCTGAAAGCTGCATGTGACAATTATTCACAGATACTTTTCAACAGTGCCTCAAGCTGAAACACAGCATTATGCCATCTAAAACATAAGTGATTTTAATAGAAATAGCAATAGAGAAAAATTAATATCAACACATCATCCATGGCATTAATTAACTTATTCGCATCATTATGATCTTGTAGTGAAGAAAAACTATACACTAACATTAATATTAGAGTTGTCACTATTTATACTGCATGGTATCTTCTTTCTGATAATATGCTTCCTCTTGCGAACTCAACATTGTTTTATACATCCCATTTGACTAACTGAAAATGTCATTTCCCTAAGTTTTATTATTTTTCATGCCTTGAAAACCTAATAATCCTGTAGAAATCTGTAAGAAGATATGCACCAATAGGTAATATTTTCCATTCAAATTTACCACGTTATAACACATGCCAGAAAAAGTTATGTTCACTCTTTTTAAAACTAAACATTCTACTGAAATCTTTCGTGTTGGAACTAATATACTTATCTTTGCTTTCTTATGTAGGACTCTTGATGTTCAGCCAAATAGAGTCACAGTTGGAGGTATCAGATCTCTAGAACCAATCCTTCAGAGGAGAGGACATGTGGAAAGCCATGATTTTGTCGGGTGTATAATGGAATTTGCAGTCAACGGAAGGCCTCTGGAGCCCAGCCAAGCTTTGGCAGCACAAGGCATCCTAGATCAGTATGGCAATTTTACTTCTTACTATTTTAAAGAAAAAATGCACAAAATTTACATAATTGAGCATCCAAAGGCGAAATTATTATGCCCAAAGCCCTAAAAGCATCAAGTGTTTTACATTGTTTTGAATTTTAAATATTTATTTATAGTTGCGAAATTTTGTTTGGCATAAATGTGATATTTAGTTGGAAAGTTAACGCTTATTGTCTGAAGTCTAAGAAAGAATATATGTATGCACGTATGCTTGTATATGCTTCACGTTACCTTAAGTGGTTGTTGGGAAGATTATAATGACTTAAGCAGAGAAAATCTCACAGAAAAGAAACTGGCACATAATAATATATTAATGTTAGTGATAATGTATGCAAAAAACCATTTGATATTAAATAGCTTTATATACAAATGTATATTTTCAAAACTTGATACATCTTTAACAAGCAATAATTTGATTAATTGTAAGACAGTTGATTTTCCCATGTAATTATTGGTTAGGTTCCCCGCAATGATTTAGGAACTGTGAAAATAACATTATTTATTGTAAAAATTATTATTCTTATTCATAATGAAAATTGGAAAATTCAGAAAAATATGAAGTATCCTATAACCTAATCACATAGAGACAAACACTCTTATCTTATTGTCCGTTCTTCCATAATATGAACATGCCCTACTTTAACTATGAATATACACTTTACTTGTTTCCAATTTTATTGATATTTTAATAGCTCTGTGCTTAATGCTATTCTTAGTATTTTACTGTATTCTATTTTAACCTTTACAACCATTTTATTAGATAGATATTATTATTTTCTGAGTTCCTCAGAGTTTTAAAAGCTTGCTTGAAATCAACCAGCTTGTGAGCAGCAAAGCTAAATCGTGAAGTAGGTACTTGGTCAAGGACAAAGCAGATCCTTGCTCTTGAGAAGTTCATAGTCCCTTTAAATTCATCATTACTAACCTCTTCTGTGGCCATGATTTTGTCTGGTGACATATTCTATTCCCTAATTTAACTGTTTTCCCACTTTTCTCAATGACAATCCTGCCTCCGCTTTTCACAGACTTCAAACATGGTCTCCCGTATCATCTTTCCCAACTAATGAATTTGCTTTCTACATTGCTCAGAAAATTGAAGCAATCAAAAGAAAACTCCCAAAGGCTTGTCGGGCCACATTTGCCTATGAACACATGCATCCCAAAGTATACCTTATATCCTATTACTATGAATGAACTGCTCCTATTTCCACAAAGACCAACCCTTTTTATGTAATGGGTTCAATCCCCAACACCTAAAAACAACGTTCAGCTGTCTCATCAGTATTTCGTTCCTCATTTCAATCCATGCTGTTATTTCTCCCTTTTTATTTTTTAAAACCTTTATTAGTCCCATTTCCTCCCCATCTTTTCTCTTTTGAAAAATTTTCTATCGTTGTCAAAGTGATCAATAAGCTTTCCGTTGCTAAAATCAATGGTCAGTTCTTCTCTTATTTGAACTTCGGTATTCATCACTCCCTCCCACTAAAAATACTTTATTTGTTTGTCCACCAGCACATGGAATATCCCTGGTTTTCTACTCTGATTCTTTGTCTCATCTGCTTGACCTTATCTTCTTGATGTTTTATATCTATATTCATTCTTTGAATTATGTGTTGTAGTCCTTGGTTTTAAGTACTGTCTCTAAAACTCATGACTTTTCAATATTTATCTTCAACTTGGCCTCTCTGAACTGTAGACCCTGATATCCCACTGCCTACTCAATATCCCATCTATCTTTCCAATAAATATCTCAGACAGAAATTTTAAAACTGAGCTCCTGGCCTTCCTTCCTGACTTCTTCCAAATCTACTTGTTCCACAGATTTCCCTATCTCAGAAACTGAACTCAATCCACCCACCTGTTCAGCCAAACATTTTAGGCTTACCTTTGACTCTTCCCTTCCTGACATACCTCACTTCCATTGTACCAGCATCCAGAATGACATTGAAAAACAGATGTAAATTCTAAGCCTAACTTAAAGGCCTTCATGATACATCCTCTCTCTTAATTTTCTCACCATATTTATATATGCTTCTTCTTTTTTTTTTTTTTTTTTTTTTTTGTTGTTGTTGTTGTTCACTCTGCTCCAACCATATTGGGCCCCTCAGTGTTCTTCGAACATACTAGGTACAGTTTCTCTTCAAGGCTTTCTTACTGTTTCCTCTGCTTGGAATGATCTTCTACCAAATATGCTTTTTTCTCTCAGTTTGTTTAGGTCTTTACAAAGATGGGTCCTCCTTTTACTGATGAATCTAGAGGATCCAGCAACACTGCCCCTCCCCCCAAAGTTCCCAATAGTCTTTGTCTATGTTAATTTTCCCATAGAACTTTCTTCATTGTAACATATTACACATCTACCTAATTATTGTTTTATTTTGCTTTTTTGACTGCTTCCTCCACAAGAAGAAATAACTACTCCATGAATATATGGATTTTTTCTGTCACTTTACTCCTATGCTTAGAATACTATGCTTATAATTGGCATATAGTAAGCAGTCAGTAAGTATTAGTTGAATGAGTTATCTGCGGAGGAGATGTGTAAACAAATAAGTGGCCCATTAGGTAACATTAACCAAAGATGTCCAACTCAAATGAAAATTAATTTAAAGAAGAAATTTTCACCTCTTTTTCTGTATTGTGTATCTGTATTTTCTGTATTGTGTGTTCTGTATCTGTATTGTATCTGTATTCATTTGTTTCATTTTCTCCTTTATGAACAAGGCTGAGAATGTGTTACAGAACAGCTCCTTGTTTGATTAGATGCTCCAAACATAGTTGTAACTTGAGTTTCAAAGAAGTGAGTTCATGAAGCTCAGCAAGTTAATGAAAGTTTATATCTAATTTTAACAAGTGCTCCCCACATACTTTATTTTGTGCCTTATGGTTCTTTATTTTGATTTCACTTTAGATGTCCTAGACTGGAAGGTGCTTGTACTCACAGCCCCTGCCAGCATGGTGGCACGTGTACAGACTACTGGTCATGGCAGCAGTGTCATTGCAAAGAAGGACTAACTGGGAAATACTGTGAGAAATGTATGCAAGCTGTTTTATCTTCCACTGGAAATTATAATCATCATGAAAAGTATAAATATATGCCCTTAAATATGTAATTATATTCCAAGAATTATTTTCATTCTAAATGCTGAAAATATTAAATGGTAATAATTAGTAAAAATGTAGTGACATTTTCTACTTATTTTTTAACTTGAAGAAGAGTGATGTTCTTCTAGAATTATTTACTAAATTTTTAATTTCCATTTTATGAATTTATTAATTTTGTGAACCTAATTTATAGGAATGTTACACAATTTACAAGATTGAGGGCTATACCAGGTTTTGGCTTATTATCTGCCTTTAGGGGATATTTCTCCAATAAATATTTTGTATGTGGCAGAAAGTATAGATACTAAATGACTGAACACTGACATCATAAAATGTCAGTATAATCTATTATAATTAAGAGCGATAGTTGTATTTTATTTTATTATTTAGTTTTTTTTTTAAGATTTTATTCATTTATTTTGAAGAGAGAGAGAATGGAGGGGCAGAGGCTGAGGGAGAGAGAGAATCTCAAGCAGACTGCCCACTGAGCACAGAGCCCATCACAGGGATCAATTTCATGACCTTGAGGTCATGACTAAGCAGAAATCAAGAGCCAGGCACTTGGGTGCCTGGGTGGCTCAGCTGGTTAAGTATCTGCCTTAGGCTCAGGTTGTAATCCTGGAGTTCCAGGATCTTTCTCTCAAATAAATAAATTAAAAAAAAAAAAAAAAAAGAAACACTTAACTGACTGAACCACCCAGACCTCCAATATTTGCATTTTAATTTACAGTTATTGGATTTGGTTTTGAGTCTTTTTAAATCTTTTTAGTAGTTATTTGCTTTTAAACATTAATACTGCTTTTCATAAAACATTAGGGACATTCAAGCCATCTTTAGAACATGGCATTCTATAATTTTAAGCTGTATATCTCCCTAACTAACCCTAATGGGGTTTCTTTTATAAAATTTGCTTTATTTTCAAATATGTGGTTACTATACTTTACTATCAATTATGTGATTACTACTTAAATCATTGCAGTTATTTGACCACTTCTTAAGAAGTCTTGATTCTATTAAAGTATGAGAATGAATAGAAATTCATGATCACATTAAAGATATAATATACTCAAAAAGATCTCACTAGCAGAAGGCATAATTATATTTAATTTTTAGGATAAAATCAAAACATAAAAAAGTATGCTGTCACATAATATTTGTTATAGTAGTAGGCATTTTATAAGTAGGAACCCAGTTATATCTGGAATATTAAATAAGTCATTGGCTTGAGAAATGCCTGAGGTTCGTTTTTTAAATTGAGATATTACATATATTATAAAATTTACCTTTATAAAGTATACTGTTCAATGCTGTAACCCTTTTGAGTTCATTTGCTTTATGTCCTTTTTTTTAGCTACATTCACCATCACTATAACAAACTTCTAAAGTTCAGTAATATGAAAATTTTATCACATTATGATAAATTATAATTATACATGACAATTACATATAATGATAAATTCTGTGATCATATGATTATTACTACTAATAATAAGGTTGCTACAAATATAAATATTTGTGCACTTCTTTGTCCAAATTTGTAATCTGCTAGAGGCTTAAGAATATAAATCACTTAATTATGAAAACATATTCATTTATGAATTTTGGAAGCACAGTAAAACTTATTATGAACACATTTTTCAACTCTATATTTTTAACAGGTGATATCTCTGTAGGTATTCATGATTTATATCATATATCAAATATGTTAATGAATATTTCCCAAATAATTAATGTTTCTGAATTGGATTTAAGCATTTGAAATTAACTTACACAATAATTCACAAGTGGAAATATTTTTTTTCCCAAGGGGAGGATTGGCGAATATTGATTCTGAAATTTTTTATAATGTTTGTCATCTCTCAAAACTATTTAAGAAGCTAAATGGACACATTCATTTTTCTCTTTCTTCATTGGCTTTCAGCTATTACTCCTGACACTGCCTTATCATTAGAAGGCAAAGGGCGCTTGGATTACCACATGAGTCAGAATGAGAAGCGGGAATATTTGTTAAGACAGAGCATACGAGGTGCCATGTTGGAGCCTTTTGGTGTGAACAGTCTGGAAATAAAATTCAGAACAAGAAGCGAGAATGGCATTTTAATCCATATCCAAGAAAGCAGCAATTACACTACTGTGAAGGTAGGATAAAAGCTAATGGTGACTTCATTTGACTAGACCGCCTGCTGTGTCATGGTTTAAATCACTTTGCCCATAATTTCTGTCCTTTTCTTTACAATCCATTAGAGTTCCGACTAATGCTGGGCACTATTCCAATATCATCTATCTTAACTATTCCCCAGGCATTGGCCAGAGTAACAATGATCTGAATGATTTGGTTTCTAAACATCTTTGTCTTGGTTTTGAGTAAAGACCACTGCTAGGTAAGCCAGCATAGAAAGAATTTGTTGCAATTTACTTTGTCAAATAAAAATTCATATTTCTGTTATTTCTCTATTTTTAAACAAAGTAAAACAAAAAGACAATGTGTCTTTGAAATTTAAAAAAAAAAAGTCTCCAAAAATTATTCCAAACACTAATATGTTTATATTAATTGGTGGGACTAGAGTAAGGAAAATCATTTTTAAATTATCTGGCTTTATTCTGGAGCATATAGACAATTCACTAATTTCACAGGGTATACCCTATGAAATTAAGTATCTTTGGAATTATTGTCAGTTAAATCACAGCTGAGTTCTCCAAATAATTTCTAAATAAACTACTTTTAAACATTCTATTTCATGAAAACAATGTACTGATTTAGCATTAGGCTTTTACATAATATTTTCATTATAAATGAGATGTTAAACTGGTGAATAATTTCCTTAGATATGCACTTTCCTTCAGCTCTTAGCTTTCTTAATTTCTAAGACTATCAGTCTGCTTTCTTTCCCACAAATAAGACTTCATCTTTTAAATCATCAGTTTCTTCAGTTTAGGTATCTTAAATCATTTCTATTAACGTCACTTTGATATTATAATCTATTCATAATTTTACATGAATTTTGTTAAATTCTGAAGAACATAAAGCCAGATTTTCTATATTATTTTCACCTAAAATTAATATTTTGAAAATTACTAAAAGCTTAGTTCATGAAGACAAAAGGCAATATACATAGCAAATTACTAAGTTTAATTCACATAAAATACTACTAATAAAAACAGATGTTTGCCTCTAAACTTCAGCCTCTTTTTTCTTAAATTTTCTCTCCAACCAAGTCAACTCTGGTTGTTATGGTGCATGCACATATCTTTAATAAGTAGTACAAAAACTCTTTCTAGAATTTTCACAATCTTCATAGTTCAATCATTCTCAA
This sequence comes from Lontra canadensis, assembly GCF_010015895.1. NCBI lineage: Eukaryota > Metazoa > Chordata > Mammalia > Carnivora > Mustelidae > Lontra > Lontra canadensis. The sequence continues at coordinate 83,567,593 of NW_022630995.1, read as the reverse complement.
CTGGGGTTCATGTTTACCTGCCCCCGCCCCAGGGGATGTTTGACAATGTCTGGAGGCAAGTTTTTCTTGATGGGATGGTTTATTAAAATGCTAAAAACTTTTTTTTTCTTCCTTTTTCAATCTGGAGGCATTTTTATTGTTGCGGTGGGGAGGGGTGCTACCAGCATCTAGTAGGGAGAGGTCAGTCATGTCACTGAACATCCTACATTGCACAACACAGCACCCCACAACAAAGAAATTTCTAGTCCAAAATGTCAAGAGTAATGAGGTTGAGAAACTCTGCTCTAATCCAGTACAAAAGAACATCTTCAGGTTATAACTTTACCTCAATTATTGAAACAAAGAGCCTGGTTCGGAATTAATAAAGCTACTGCAAAACAAAGCACACATGTCACTGTATTATGTTATTATTTAGTGTTTGTAATTTGCACTGGAAAGTGCATCAGAACCAAAGAAAGTAATGATGTCCAGAAAGAAGTAAACCTTTACAGTCTAGGAGAAACACTTTATTGTATGCGTTGAGAGGCTTTGACATTGAGGTCTGTGCATTATCTGTTAAGCTGCTTCCAAGTCCTCATGCCATTTAAATGACATATGAAATATTTCTGTACATTATCTCTTTAAGCCAAGAGATACAAAATACAATGTGGTTGAAGAAATCAGAGACAGAACTCTTTTTTTTTTCCCCCTTAAGGAAGAAGCTGAATGTCAGGATCGATTTTTGTCACCATAAAATCTTGCATTTCCAGCAGGACAGCAGCATGTGACTTCTCCAGATTTTCTTACATTGGTAGCAAGCACTTAGAAAGAGTTTTTTTTTTTTTTTTTTTTCTGGAAGAAAAGTAAATGCTAATGAATAAAAATAATGACTAATGCAGACCAAAATGCACATTTCTTTTGTATGAATATTTTGAAAAGCAGCTTTTCAGAGATTAAAGGGCTTGGCAAGTAAAATAAGTAGATTAAAAAACCAGTGAATAAGGAGAACAAAATAGACAGGAAGCGAATGGCTGTTGTAAGTAAGCAGGCAAGTTATTTGGATGACAGGAATACGATCTACTTACACAGGCTAGGAAGCTGATCAGGAGGGACTGTTAGTTTTCATTTAGCTTATCGGTGACTAAGGCCCCTGGTTTTCTTCTTTCTTTCTTTTGGCTCACTTTTGACAGTTTCTTTCTTTCTCTCTCTCTTTTTTAGCCCCATCTTTTTCTTTCTCTCTCTTTTTCTTTCTCTTCCTCTTTCTCTTTCTTTCTTTCTTTCTCTATCTCTTTCCCTTTCTCTCTCTTTCTTTCTTCCCCTTCCTTCCTTCCTTCCTTCCTTCTTTGAATCAATCCATCTCTCCTTCTCCCTCTCTCTTTTATACAAAAGGCAGTTAGATGATATTTTTGAAAATAAAGGGGAGGTGGGTTTGAGGAACTTCAAGGTTTGAGGGGAGAGTATCAGGAGTGGGCAGCAATAACAATGTAAGGAGAGAGGCGAACATGTAGAATAGATAAAATCTATTCAGATAAAAAAGAAGTAGGTAGAGAGCATTTTAGATAGAAAAACAGAAGGAAGCATACTCATATATAATTGTGTTGATGGTATATTTAAAGTGTTTCACAAATCTCCTTTCTTTTACCGCATATTGTGTATCTCCGTATTTGGAGTTCTGTGATAATGTCAGATGGACCTTATTTTTTTTGTTCCAAATCAATTCTGTTGTTTTGGCATATAGGTTTTGTTTTTGTTTGTGTTTTTTTGAGTGAAGACCAAAGTATAGAGTTGGGATGAGGGACACAGAGCTCTAGGTTAAAAAGAAAGTAAGGAAGTAAATAAATGAATAAAAAAAATCTCTGGGTAAATAAACCAAGCAAAAATTAGCGTAAAAATGAACATAATGTTTTCAAACTTAGAAAGGATAAAAGAACCAGGTACACTATTTGGGTGGGGGCAAAACATTACAAATGTTGGAATAGGAACTTGTCTTCTCATTCACCAGAGTCCATGTGTATTCTAAAGACTCTCATGTCAGAGCAGATGAGTAAAATGATGGCACAGTTTGATCAGGTAGGAGGGAAACGCAGAGAAGGAAGAAGGCTCTTCCCAAGGCTTCTTTGCAAAAGGACTCTGGCTCTCACCAAAGAGAAGTTGCTGTTTTTACTGTGTGTTTCATGAGACATTGCCCACTTGATGAAGTGTTATTGTCATTTAACCACAACTTTCTTTTCTTTTCCCATCTGAGTTTGGTACCAAAATATACTATTATCTAGAGAGGCCGCTTTAATAAAATGTTACAGGATGAATAATGTATGTAAATGTGTTAAGCATATTTTCCACAAAGCAAAAATGAACTGATATTTAGCTCTACCAGATGTGTTTGTTGCATGTAGAAATAACATTTGATCCCAGTGACAAAATAACTAATTTGCCCTTTCATCCCTGTCATCTGATACACGGTGCCACTTCATCCCCTGGCCCAGGCACCAGCTCTGTCTGGCAGCATGGTGGGATTATGCTCTCTGAACCAAATGTTCATCTTGCCTCATAAATTATTTCGTTTTCTAAAGTACTCAGAATACTGGAAACTTGGTAGCTGGAAACTGGAGTAGGAGCATCCTGTTACCCAATGTTCTACTGGGTAAAGTCAAAGAAACCAAATATCCCTTAGATAAATTATAAAAGGCAGCCAAAGTGAAGACTTGCCCAGACACCTCATTATTAAGAACTCACTCGTTATTCATCATAGTTTTCCTCTCAATAAATGATATAAACAATAAGCATGCTTTCTTCTAAAATTCCAGTGCGTTAGAGATGACAGATGAAAGAATTTCTTTTTGTCTGTTTTCCCAACTATGTTTCATTTTTCCCTGAGCATTGATGTTTCTTTTTGCAAGTAGTTTTAACCTATTTTGATCACCCTGGACGTTTTACTAAACTGACAGATTTTTTTTTTTACACCTGCCATTGTGATGAAATGATAAGTAATTACAAAAAAGGTGTACTTTACTTGAAATGGGTTTTCACTCCATCATTACCTCAGATTCTGGAAAATAATGTTATACATCTTGAAAAATTAGGTATGACTATAATAGCACCTTGAAAACTATTGAAACAATCAAATGTGAAGGTATCTGTTGCTTAAATTTATAGAAGCAGTATGGGTAAGTATACTCTGATTCAGCCAGACTCTTCAGCTAGTCTCTTGTATTGATTGATTAGAGACAGAGAGAACGAGTGAGAGCCCAAGCCAGGGGGAAAGGCAGGGGGTGAAGCAGACTTCCTGTTAAGCGAGGAGCCCAATGTGGGACTTGATCCCAGGACCCTGGGATTATGACCTGAATCCAAGGCAGATACGTAACCATCTGAGCCACAGAGGCGCCCGAGTCTTTTGGCTTTAAATTGATCAATATTTTAAGATTTTATTTCATTTTGATTCTGTTTTATTCAGGCACACCATAGTTTAATTATACATTATTTTTAATACATTTTACAGATTAAAAATGGCAAAGTCCATTTTACATCAGATGCAGGAATTGCTGGGAAGGTGGAGAGAAATATTCCTGAAGTGTATGTTGCAGATGGCCACTGGCATACTTTTCTAATCGGAAAAAATGGAACAGCCACAGTATTGTCTGTCGACAGAATATATAACAGAGATATTATCCACCCTACCCAGGATTTCGGTGGCCTCGATGTGCTCACTATATCTCTTGGAGGAATTCCACCTAATCAAGCTCATCGAGATTCTCAAACAGGTAAATGCTTATGTTGAGCAAAGGAACGGTAAAATTGTTCTTATCAAAGTGGTTGGACTTCTGATAGTACCCATTCTGCATATTCTGAGACTCTCATAACTGTCTTTAGGAAGCCTATAATGAATTGTTGGCCGTCACTTACTTTAGCCATTTGGATTTATTCTAGCAAGTTCATAATTCAGCCCATGGTGCTTCCTTTGTCCACCAAATATTTACTTATTCATTAATTCACTTACTCATTCATTTGTTAACTCACATGACAGATATTTAGTGAGCCCCACCCTTGGCATGGGAGTACAATGGTGGATTAAATAAATAGCTACTCTCCTCATATGACAAAGAGGACAAACATCAATGAAATCATTATACAAGTGAATATATTATTTTAGAATATGATAAATGATGTGAAGAAGGAATATAGAATTCTAAGAGATTTTCAAAAAAGGAGAGAGGGAAACCTCCCTGGGAAATTGACATTGGTACTTCAAACTGAACTATGAAAATGAAGATGGGAGAGTATGAAAGCCTAATTTATATTGTTAGGAACTTAACAAAAGTAGGAACTTAGTTCCTAAGTAGTTCCTACAAAAGTAGGAACTTAACAAAAAGTAGATTGAGTCAAGGTCACAGAATCTGGCCTATTGGCTTATGGAGACTGCTGTCACAGGTAAAGGATGAAGTTGAAGAATGAAGCAGGGCCTTCTAGACCTGTCACATTTTTGGTCTTACTCTCAGGACAATGGGAAGTCACCAAAAAGTTTCTCTTAGACAAGTCTCAAGATTAGATATGCAGTGATATTAAATATCTTTCAGGTTACAACATAGAGAATGCATTGGAGGAGGACAAGAGTACACTTGCATAAGTTAGCTGGGATGATACTGTTGTGATCTAGGCAAGGTATTGTGTGAGTTTTAACTAGTATGGTGGTAAAGGAGTTAGTAAGAAGTGGATAGGGAAGAAATACTTTAGAAATTAAAATAAACTAAACCACTGATACTTTGAGTGAAATTCAGGAAGGTTTCTGACCTATCAACTAGAAGAAGGACAGTGCCGCTGAAAGAGGAAACTGCAGAGAAGTGCAGGAAAAAGTGTGTCTATGGGAAATAGCAAGACGGTGGTGTGGGACCTTTGGGGTTTGGACCACCTTTGCAAAAGACTTTTGGATGGGTGGACTACAGTCAGGAGTGGACACTAGCTAGAAATGCATATGAGGAGTTAGCTGAGTCAAGCAGGTGACTGAAGTCCTGAGTAGAGTCGTAGTGTGGAGGAGAAAGAAAGCCTAGAGCCTTAACTTAAGCAACCCTGGGAGTCAGTGGTTGTTTAGAGGAAAATGAAACATAAAAGAGACTAAGTCGTTGAAAGAAAATCTGGAAAGTAGGAACAAAAGCAGATGTTACAGAAGCTCATGGAAAAAGAGTGTATCAGGGATGGAAATACCACTACAGTGGAAAGATACCAGGAAAACTGAAAAATGCAGGGAGAGGGATAGGCTTAAGACACAAGAGTAAAAGTCCAGGTCATAACTTGTTCTTATATACTTAACTTCTTCGAGAATATGGACGCTAATTCTTTTGGATACTGTAGGAAACAAATCAATGTAAATCATAGTCTTGTATTAGTGTGAAATGGATTCTTGGGCTCTATAACAGGAACGTTAGCAATGTTAGCACATTCAAGTTCAACAAAGAGTTTCTCAACTTCAAAAAAATAATAATAATTATTGGCCTCTAAGGAGCCATTTAGATGTTTTTTTCTAACTTCTGCCATTCCCACCTCATGAAGTGTTCATGCTGTAGTTATACTCGATATCTGTCCTCTAGGGGACCACAAAACTTTGTAATAGCTTTGTCTTTTGCTCTGCAGGAGCCAGTGTTCAACTCCTTGAGAGCAATATTCCCTCCATGGAGAATGTATGATATCTAATGATTAAAGCTATTAGTCTATTTTTTTTTCTGTTTGCTGTTTTTGTTCTTTGTAAGTATTTTAAAATACCTTTTTATTTCTATGTATGCAATTCTTGGTATGTAGACTATAAAAATAAGACAAATAGATAATTAAATAACTGAAAAGAAGAAGAAAAAGAAAATCCAGCCTGGGTCATTCATAAATCTTCAGAAAGAGCAATATCTGAGCAATTCTCTCCATACTTTTGTCATGGAAATCTTCTAGATCTTAAGTTACATTGTAAGACACACAGAGTTACCATCTTTGGACTGGGCAATGGTACTGAGAAGGTGGCTTCTTTTTACCAAACGTGATTGTGCAGCTTCTTTTTATCAGAGTCCCCCAGTGCAGCATTGTAAGTCTTGGTTTCCTCTAACATGCCTCACTGTGGGGCACCTGGGTGGCTCAGTCATTAAGCGTCTGCCTTTGGCTCAGGTCATGATCCCAGGGTCCTGGGTTCAAGGCCCGCATCGGGCTACCTGCTCGGCGGGAGGTCTGCTTCTCCTCCCATTCCATCTGCTTGTGTTCCCTCTCTCACTGTGTTTCTCTCTGTCAAATAAATAAAATCTTAAAAAAAAATTAAAAAAAATAAATAAAATGCATCACTGCTCCTTCTTCCTGCTGCAGGTTTTGACGGCTGTATTGCTTCTATGCTGTATGGTGGCGAAAGTCTTCCTTTCAGTGGGAAACATAGCTTGGCCTCCATCTCTAAGACAGATCCCTCCGTGAAGATTGGCTGTCGTGGCCCCAACATTTGTGCCAGCAACCCCTGCTGGGGTGACTTACTGTGCATTAATCAGTGGTATGCCTACAAGTGTGTTCCTCCTGGAGACTGTGCATCGCACCCATGTCAGAATGGGGGCAGCTGTGAGCCAGGCCTGCACTCTGGCTTCACCTGTAGCTGCCCGGAGTCCCACACCGGGAGGACCTGTGAGACGGTGGTGGCCTGCCTCGGTGTCCTCTGTCCTCAGGGGAAAGTGTGCAAAGCTGGAAGTCCTGGAGGCCATGTCTGTGTTCTGAGCCAGGGTCCTGAAGAGATTTCCCTGCCTTTGTGGGCTGTGCCGGCCATTGTGGGCAGCTGTGCCACAGTCCTGGCCCTCCTGGTCCTCAGCCTGATTCTGTGTAACCAGTGCAGGGGGAAGAAGACCAAAAACCCCAAAGAGGAGAAGAAACCGAAGGAGAAGAAGAAGAAGGGAAGTGAGAACGTTGCTTTTGATGACCCAGACAATATCCCCCCCTACGGGGATGATATGACTGTGAGGAAGCAGCCCGAGGGGAACCCGAAGCCAGATATCATTGAGCGGGAGAACCCCTACCTCATCTACGATGAGACCGACATTCCCCACAGTTCAGAAACCATCCCCAGCGCCCCCTTGGCCTCTCCAGAGCAAGAGATAGAGCATTACGACATCGACAACGCCAGCAGCATCGCCCCTTCGGACGCAGACATCATCCAACACTACAAGCAGTTCCGCAGCCACACGCCGAAATTTTCTATCCAGAGACACAGCCCCCTAGGCTTCGCGAGGCAGTCCCCCATGCCCTTAGGAGCAAGCAGTTTGACTTACCAGCCTTCATACAGCCAGGGTTTGAGAACCAGCTCCCTGAGCCACTCCGCTTGCCCAACCCCCAATCCCCTGTCTCGCCACAGCCCAGCCCCATTCTCGAAGTCCTCTACTTTCTACAGGAATAGCCCGGCCAGGGAACTGCATCTGCCTGTAAGAGACGGAAATACTTTGGAAATGCATGGGGATGCCTGCCAACCTGGCATTTTCAACTATGCCACAAGGCTGGGAAGGAGAAGTAAGAGTCCTCAGGCCATGGCCTCTCATGGTTCTAGACCAGGGAGTCGCTTAAAGCAGCCAATTGGGCAGATTCCTCTGGAGTCTTCTCCTCCGGTAGGACTGTCAATTGAAGAGGTGGAGAGGCTAAACACCCCTCGCCCTAGAAACCCAAGTATCTGCAGTGCAGATCACGGAAGGTCTTCTTCAGAAGAGGACTGCAGGAGGCCATTGTCCAGAACAAGGAACCCAGCAGATGGCATCCCAGCTCCAGAATCTTCTTCTGATAGTGACTCGCATGAGTCTTTCACTTGCTCAGAGATGGAATATGACAGGGAAAAGCCAATGGTGTATACTTCCAGGATGCCTAAATTATCTCAAGTCAATGAATCTGATGCAGATGACGAAGATAATTATGGAGCCAGACTGAAGCCTAGAAGATACCATGGCCGCAGGGCGGAAGGAGGACCTGTGGGCACACAGGTGGCAGCCCCAGGGGTTGCTGACAACACACTGCCCTTGAAGCTTGGGCAGCAAGCAGGGAATTTCAACTGGGACAACCTTTTGAACTGGGGCCCTGGCTTTGGCCATTATGTAGATGTTTTTAAGGATTTGGCATCTCTCCCAGAAAAAGCAGCAGCAAACGAAGAAGGCAAGAGTGGGACAACGAAGCCGGTCCCCAAAGATGGGGAAGCAGAGCAGTATGTGTGAACTTTATGTACTGGCATTATAAAAGTCGAAAAACAAGGGACACTCAAACCGTTGTAAGGTTGTCGACTAAGGTGGGTTCCATTTGCAAAACAGGCCAGTATGGACTGGTGTTGGAGGGAAACTTTAAAAAATAATAACCACAATGCTGCTGAAACAGACTCAATGCAAGTCTTTAATTTAAATATGCTTGGCTGAATTTATTTTTCTGCATGCATCGTATTTTGTAACTAGTTATGTGGCATGCAGCGTTTGGAAAGTTTTTCCTTATTTACCAATGTTTGATTTGTGATTTTTAAAAATTAATACCGTTGCCATTGCAGAAATGAATTTGTGCTTTCACAGTTGGGTATGTGTATCGTTTCCATTGTATTATCATTGTTATGTTTTGCATCACAAGATCCTTAAAGTTTAAGCAATCCTTGTAAAGTGTAGGAAGAGCCCTCCTATCCTTGAACGAAAGACTAAGTATTAACACTTTCCAGAATTATAGATTCCATATTAGATGTTGCTCAGAAATGTCTGATATTTGAGTTAAGTTTTACATGACAGTGGGTACTAAAGTTAAGTCATTTTGTTCAGCACTTTAGAATTTTCCTACAAAATTGTGTTAAAACTTCTGAATCTCTCTCTCTCTCTCTCTCTTTTTTTTGTTAATAAATCGTTCTGGTCTTCTGACCTTCATCAGGCTTCCACTAGGAACAAAATGACTGCATATTTTCCTTAGAACACTGCTTCCCTTCTTACTGTGGAATGATGTTCTCAGCAGCGCTTCTCAGAGACACTTTTGGAAGTTATTTATTGAAAAATGTTCTATGCTTTTAAAATTTTAAAGAATCAACCTAAAGAAAGCCTATAATTGGACTTGTTTTTCAACCATTTAACATCTATCCCAAGTACCCAGTTTTTATAATTTATATAAAGTCGAATTTCAACTCTCCTTTCTTTCCGCCATTTTGTAGATCATTTTTTAATACTGTGTAAAAACTTTTTTTTTACACTTAAGCTGTGTTTTTGATACTGATATTTTCCTATGCTGAAAAGTTTTCTTACTTTCAGGGAAGGTAAGAAAATACTTTTTTTACATTTGTTACTTATGTAACGTTCATATTTTTCACATTTTGATATTTGTAACATACTGTATGCTTTCTACTTGTAAATGCGAACAATAGAATTAAAATATTTATTTAAAATACTTTGCATCCATCGTGTGATGTTAAATTTTCATCGTTCTATACTGTTTTTATGCCCAACTTGAGTAACCTCTACTTGTCAATAGACAAGGTGAACTATGAATGGGCGACATCATTTTCTTCTAAAAAACCTCAGTGTGGATAATTGCCAGGACAGATATTTTAAGGTCACTTTAGTACATTTCTATCTGTCAGAGTTCTTGAAATTCCCTAGGGCATAATGAGTCTAGACGAGATTTCGTCTTTGGGGATTAACTTTGTTATGAACCTGGTTTAAGCCTTCAGGCAATAAAAGTTTGGAAGTTCCCAGCAGAGTATGTTCACTGAAGGCCAGCTTTAGACCAGGCTTATAGTTATAGGAACAGCAATGAATTAAACCTAATTATGGAAAAATGTCTGGGTCTCATTTTCTCCAAGGACCCAGCCCAAAATGTTCTAAGTCAGATGGTAGATAGGAAGAATGACAGTGAGGTCTCTGCTATGCATACCTGTCTTTAATTTATTGATCACTCTGCTGCATAAATTCTAAACACATTTTACATGCCATCCTAGCCAAGACAAACCTCTATTTTCAACTATTCACCTAAGAATGAAATAATTCAGAAGAGACTAGTCCAGAATAAGATTCATTTGTGTATAAAAAGTTACAACTGAAATAGGATTTCTGCAAATTATCTCACAATCTCAGAACTTTTTATAATTAAATATCTGCCCCGTAACTAATATTTCTTCAGAATATTATCCTCTAACATTGGCTGTGCCATATTGAATAGGGATTTTAACAATACTTAGACGTTTTGGGTACATAAAATATGTAAATGTTTTTAGTAAATACAGTATTTTTAAATTAATACCAACAGATTGACATACATGCCAGAATTATTTTGTCATTTAATAATGATGAGGGGTTTTTTGTTGTTTCAGAATAGAAAATAAAATGTGGATTTAATCTAAATTGTAACATTCCTACAGTGTAGTTTAGAGACTGAATGTAAGATACTAATCTGATTTTTTTTTGTCACCTGTGATGAACCAACATGTTTTAGTATTTCCCTATGAATTTAAGTATTATGAATTTATGTGCCAAATATGGGAACATGCTGATTGCTTTGCATAACTCAAAACAGAATACTTTTTTCTCAGAATCTCTGAAGCAGCTCAAGATGTCTTCAAGGATATAAATTCTGTAATTGAGAACAGAGCTAAAAAGTAAAAATGATAACCATGATTATGGCTAAGGGTTAAGAGGGCCAAACCTGATGCCAAGATTCTGTATGCTATTTCTCTAAGAATTCTTTGTGAGGTAGAGAATTATTATCCCCTTGATTAATCAATCCCAATTTAGGAATATGATAGGAGTTTTAAAGGAAAATTTCTAGTCTTTGGTTCTTCTTAGAAATTTTTTCCATTGAAGCGAGAACAATACTTGTAGCAAAACAAATCGGAAATGTATGGAATGCAAGTCTCGCTTCAAATGGAGACTAAGGCTTAGTTTACTGAAATAGAGACGTGACAAAGCATGCACTATGGTGGAAGTAGGGGAGGGATCATAGGTAAATTGATAAGGTAACACTCTCCAAAATTAACGGTGAGTAGTGACCTGCATGTTCACATTTAAAATCATGACCTCAGAATTTTAATTCAGCCCCTGATAGTGTTTGTTGGATTGCCTGCAATACAGTCACTCTGGGGCTTTTTCCCATGTGCACACTGAAGATGCCTCAGTTAGCCTGTTGTTAGGAATGGTGTGTAACCACACCCACAAGAGACCCTTCGGGTTAGAGTAGCAACATTTTCCAGGTTTCCAATCACTTAGTTCTTACTGTTGGTCTTGTCTTCAGGGTTGTTTCTTGAAATTTCTAAGTTGGTGGATCTGGTCAGTGGTTCATTCAGATATATTAAAATCATTGTAAGGAAATGAAGATCAAAATGAAAAATGGAAAAAAAACTTCACTTTTCCTTGTTGCTATCACAATGTTTGCCAACACCGAGGTTGGTGAGAAATATAACTGGCCTAAACAATTGGGAGTTATGCCCCTTATAAATATTTTATTTACAGTAGAAGATAAAACATATCACCATGCAACTTTATTACTTACAAACTTTCCATCTAAGAACAAAACACTATTTTAATGAAAATGCATTTTTATTTATTTGGATTCAACATTCTGGTAAAATTAATCTGTAAAAGGTGAAAATGGCCTTAAAATTTTGAATCAGTAACTCAGCAATGCAATTTTTCCTAATTTATTTTGTGTCGTGTATTAATTTTAAAAGGACTAGCATTTCAAGGGGCGCCTGGGTGGCTCAGTGGGTTAAGCCTCTGCCTTCGTCTCAGGTCATGATACCAAGGTCCTGGGATCGAGCCCCTCATTGGGCTCTCTGCTCAGCAGGGAGCCTGCTTCCCCACCGCTCTCTCTGCCTGCCTTTCTGCTGACTTGTGATCTGTCAAATAAATAAATAAAATCTTCAAAAAAAAAAAAAAAGGACTAGCATTTCAAGAGGACTAAATTTGCCTTTCCCTAGGAAAAATGAGACTGCAGATGAAATATATTTTAGCATACATTTATTAGAGTTTTCAGCGTGAAATAAAATATTAAAGTCTATAATGAACCTAGTAAATATTCCTTAAAGATACTCTGAGTGAAATGTCACAACATTAATAATGTATATCATTACTACTACTGAGCCAAGCCAATAGTTTGAAAAGTTTATCACTCACACAAGTTATAAGCCAATGTTATAATGAATTCAACATTTTCATTTATTGTTAATGAGGGAAAAGGCATTAGGTTCTAATAAACGTTGGTGTGAACAAATGAATACCAATAATCTAATCCTAACATCATCTATGTATCTCTGAAAATCATTGCCAATAAATATATTCTGGACTTAAGACCATGAAGTACAATATTCTCCTTCAACAGAGAAATAAACTGAGATATAAAGGTCAGTGTCCTGTGTAAATCTATTTAATCACAAACAATAATTCGTGACCTTTACATGCCAGGCACTTTTCTAAATCATGGGATATGATAGTGAAGAAAACAAAGTATTTCCCTCGGTGGAACTTACATAGGAGTAAATATCTAGTGTGATATCTAGTGGAAATAAGTGCTGGCAAGCCAACAAAAGCAGGGAAAGGGCTAGATATTGATTTGGGAATGAGTATGCTATTTTATTTTATTATTATTTTTTAAAACTTATTTGGTTGATTTTTTATTACTATTTTCAGTTAGCCAGCATGTAGTACATCATAGTTTTTGATGTAGTGTTCAACGATTCATTAGCTGCGTGTAACACCCAGTCCTCATCCCAACACATGCCCTCCTTAATACCCATCACCCAGTTACCCCATCCCCTTCTATATGTGTATGCTATTTGAGACAGATTGGTCAAGGAAGACCTTTCTGGAAAGATGACGTTGGAGCAGGAAGCTGAAGGAGGCACAAGAGCAAGCCATGGACTCTCATGGATAATGGTGCTCTGGGCAGGGCAGTGGCATGAGGAAGCCCAGAGGAGGAGAACATTCTATGTTGGAGGAACAACCAGAGAGTGAAAGGCCAAATCTTAGTCTACATATCAGCAAAAGCTACACTACAAGAATGTTAGGGATGAATGGTAAAAAGTAAGACTATAATTCAGAACAGGCCCAGAAAGAATTATTGTGGAAGCAAAACTTCATGTATGTCTATTACCAGATGAAATAAGAGCATCTTTAAATGCAAGGGGAATCCTGAGAAGGCGGCTATGCACTCTCTCTGCACTGGTGTCCAAGATCCAGAAGACAAAAGGAGAGATGTGTATAATGGAAGTAAATGTCTATGCTAACATTGATTGATTCATGCTATCCTGGATGACAGAGCCAAACCTGTAGGCATATTTACAGGAAGCATGTTAAGATGTACGAAAATAAAGCTGTTGGTTTCCTTATTGCTGAGACATTAACATGTCCAAAATAACAGATATCTATGATTAGAAAGTTGCAGAAATTTGTATTTTAAAAATAAACTTCTATTTTTATGAAATAGATCATTTGCAAGAAAAATGTTTCAAACAGAATGATATTTATATTGCTGGAATGAGTGATGGTGAGCAAAATATCTCCAAGACACAATGATAAGTCTATGTCTGAATTCAAGGTAACTAAGACTTGTCCAAATGTCTCTTACTGAGTCCATAATAATTGAAGTTAACCTCCATCTTTGCAATGCTAATAAACCTTTTTAAAATCCAAGTGAAGTGTGATGAAGTAGGATTAAGATTTAAAGACATACTTTTGGCATTTACCATAAAAACTCTTGGAGGAAGTCTTTTTATGTACTCTACAGTGTGCATATGTCAGACTCATAATTATGTTAAGATTCATGTAGGCAATTCTGACAAAAGTGACTTTATATAGGTAACCTAAGGACTCTTTGCACTTATTAATGGAACATGCTGAGTGAATAAAAGACTCTTCGAATCCTCCTGTAATGTGTGAATCTGTCAAGGTAGATACACTGAAAACATTTGTGAGAGACTTTCCGTATCTGAAGATATATAATTAAAATAAAAAGTCCCACAGAATGCCTAAAAATGCACTGCATAAAAGCAGATAATTTCCAGGCGACCCATTTGGATGATTCTAATTTTATTAGCTTACAAATCAATTTACCAAACTCCTAAATCAGGTTGCAAACTATAGAGTCACTGTGGTATTCTGGCAAAAAGTTAGGATCTTAGTCTATGTACCATTTTAGCTCAAATAAAATAACCAATGAAGTAGTTAGTTCTTTGGCAATGTCACGGAGTTCCCGATTCCAGATTGAAACCATATCATGTACTGTACAAATGTTGATCAAAATAAGACTCCATTTTGCTAGAGTAGTCTGCTCACTCATGCCATCCTTTTCTTACTCTATTCACATGGTCTTAAGGCAGATGGCTGCCAAAAAGAGAGTTATGGATACATGACTTTGAAGTCTAAAGTAATACATTGAGGGAAATCTCTCTTTAGAAAAGCAATATGAATAAGACAATGAGGGCAGCATCACCTACCCCAGAAATGGGATAATTCTCTTGCAGCTATGAGTCTGAAGGAAAGAAAGTTATCCTGTATTAAATCTGGGGCAATTCTAGTCAGGAAGTCAAATGATGAGATGGACTCTCCTAGGGAAACTGATAAATTTGGGAAATGGCTTTGGGTGGAAAAGAAAATGGAAGAAAAGAGCTTGCCCTCTTTTGCCTTGGCAGAACTGTCATCAAGAAACTTGAGTCAGGATGCCTGGGTGGCTCAGCTGGTTGGTTGAGCATCTGATTCTTGGTTTCGGTTCAGGTCATAATCTCAAGGTTGGGAGATGAAGCTTGCTCAGGCTCTGTGCTGGGGGTGAAGCCTGCTTGAGATTCCCTCTTTTCCTCTCCCTGTGCCCCTCCCCCCATGCATGTGCTCGTGCTCTCTCTCTATCTTATTCTCTCCCAGAGTCCCTAAAAATAAATAAATCTTAAAAAAAAGAAACATGAGTTGTCAATCATCTGCTGTACAACAGACAACCATTAATGTCTTAAAAGTATTTCTTCTAATCCATGCGAAAAGCTTATGACAGCAGATGCTGCATATAGTGATACAGGCATCTAGAGAGGGAATCAAAATCAGATTTTTGTTTTGTTTGTTTTGTTTTAAATTTTTAGGCAGTGAGTAAATAAGAGTGTTCTCTAATAGAGGATGGTTTGGACTGTCAGTATTAAACACACAAAGTACATTTGCATTTGAAATCTTCTCAATTCATACAACTTCAGATCAAGAACAGAATGAGTCCAAGAAATGCTCAACAAACTTTAAAGTGGCAAAGTCAATTATCTACCATTCATAGGCAGATTTCTGTCCAAATAAAGGCACAATCCCTGGCCACTCTGCATTTAATGTGCTTATAAAAAATAATGTGCTTACAAATCAAATGCAAAACTGTTCCCTATAAATTAGCCCATAAATGAATTTTGATAATGTATACAGTTTTTAATTTGTTCAGCACTGTGTGTCAAGTACTGGGAAGAAATAAGCAAATAAGATGATTTTTGTCTTCAAGAAACTTGTGAGCATTGGTGACTAAACTCTCCCTTTTCCAAAACACAAATTTGCATAGCTCTGTTTTCAGAGAATAATTTCAGTATTTCCAAAGAAATTTCTTTTTTAAAAAAGAAATATTTTATTTGTTTATTTAAGAGATACAGAGAAAGAGCATGAGCTGAGAGAGAGGGAAGCAGAAACCCCTTGCTGAGCAGGGACTCTGATGCAAGGCTTGATCTCAGGACCCTGAGAAAAAGACCTTGATCTCAGGACCTGAGCCAAAGGCAGATGTTTAACTGACTGAGCCAGCGAGGCTCCCTAAAATTTCTGTTTGTTCTCATGTGGGCTCCATGTGCAGTCTCCTGGACATTGACTATACTCAATAACTTCCTGAACCTTGAAAAGCCACTGCATTTGCAAGATTAACAAACTAATAGTTTTAGTGACTTTTAAAGAAAATTTTAGGCAAGTTACTAATATTTTTTTAGTAGTTCCTACGTTGTCTATTTAGGTTAAACTTAGTTAATATCCCTGGTTTTGAAAGCAATTGCTATTATAACTATTATCAAGCTTGTTCTATCATATACTACTTGGTTTGAGACTAGTGCATTTGTTTTCAGGATTATACTTTTTCACAAAATTTGGTGTGTCATCCCCAGTAAAAAGTATGTAAGGTTAATCCAGAACCAGCATGTTTTGATGAGTCTGTGGTAAATGGGACTGAATATTAAATACTAAAATCATTTAAAAAAAATCAGTACACAAATAAGATTAGTTTTAAAAGGAAGTAAGATCAGTAACCCTAACAATTTACATAAATTTTATGAGTACCACTCTTCGCTATCACATATAGACACGTATTTCTACATACATAAACAGAGTGAATTGTGACCTGTTTCAAAATTGAGACTTCTTGAATATTTTTGACAATTTAATACTGTTGAAACTTGAGGAAATGTTCTAATCTTCTTGAAGTAAGGATTTAAAGGGAATGACTTTGCAGTCCATATGCTGAGTGTTCTCTTAGTTCTAAGAGGATGTGATGTGACTAGGAAGTCCCTGATGTGATGGCTGGCCATTGGGACAGAGACTGAGATAGTGAACAGCTGGGGGACAGAGTCTCACATGGAGGGAGGCAAAGGACCAAGTCCCTCACCATGGGCAGATTCCTGGGTCGGAGCTGAAAAGTGCCAGGGTGTGTGCACTGTGGTGAGGGAATGAGAGGGACTTAAAAGGAGGGAAGAAAAGTAGTGCTGAATGCTGATAGGACCATTTAATCTCACCTGTAACTTTAGTTTCTCAAAGTAACACTTTGAAGGATGACAAGACCATTTACTCTCTTCTGTAAATTTCGTTGCTCAAAGTAACTTTTTTTTTTTTTTTAAATCTTAGAAGATACATAAAAGGTTCTGATGACACAGATTTCTGGCATTAGGCTTACAGCAAATAAGCAGAGGATTCATGAATCAGTTATTTATGTATAGCTTTTTTGAAAAATGAGCACTAGGTACCCTCACAGCAAGCATGCCTCTTCCACACTCATTACATATTCATTGAGCATTCGACCTACGTAAGTTACAGCACCACCAAACCTTACAGTCTTAATAAAGACATATTATCTGACACCTGATTCCTATTGCAAAATTTCTAAGATGCATGAAATTAAAGTATACCTATGAAATTATATTCAACGGTTAATTTGCTTTATAATTTAGTTTGTTCAACAGTTGAGATAAATCTCTTCCCAGTAATTGCAATAGATGCACCAATATCATTATAGTTATGTAAGTAACACTGTCCCACGGTTTACCCTATGATGTTTCTCTGCTCTGCAATTGTAAGCCATTACTCTTCAATCTGTCCTATTACTGTCATTTTCATCACCATTTGTGACCCCGTCTTTTACATTCAGCATCATTTCGGATCCTTTGGTTTAAAGTGGTGAACTAATGTCTTCCTGCTTCAGACCAGCCTGGCTTGTCAGCTCTTTTTATTCCTCGGAAGTCCACAGCCAAGCCAGCATTTGCTGCTTGCCCTCATGGCTGGCAGCCCACCTGTTTCATCCCAGCTTGTGATAGCTGCCTGGACCTTGCTGTCATCCATACTTTATACAATTGTAACGCAATGACATTGTGTCATGTTAAATGAATTTTCATTTTTCATAATTGTGCTACATAATTAAATCATCATGGACTACCAAAGTATCTCCCTTCATTCTGATTTTAAGACTCCAGTGAATTTCCTTCCCTTAGCATCAGGAACCTATTAGAATCAGGGTAGATAGTGACAAAAAATTTGGAGAACAGTGATCACTATGCTACCTGGTTTTATTTCATTTTGTTTGTTGCCATTTTTGTTTTTGTTCTTCATTTACTCTATGTTGGTTTGTGTTGGTCACAGTGGAACATATGAGGTTGCCACAAAGAACATTCAAGTCCTAGGGACAGCTTGATTTATAGGTAGAATATACTTCTGTCAAAATTAAAAATTATACATTTGGCAGTAAGATTTAGTAAAACTAGCTATTATTCTTCCCAAATTTAGTTATAATTGCTGAGGATCAAAGGGTTACATGACTCCTAATTGTCACAGACTGATAAGAGCCAGAGCTAGGACTTGAGCTCAGTTTGAACAGGATTTTGAAATTCACTCTTTTTCTCCTACTATCTCATATGTATACATGCCTTTTCAGATTTCAAAGGATCGTCCAGTGAGTTTTCTAATTTGAACGTTGTAACACACCTGTGGGGTTGACCAAGAATGTCACACTTTACCAAGAGGAATTTGGAGAGAATGAGACTTGCTCAAAGCACAGTTAATAACTGGTCGAGTTAATGCTTCTCTCTAAATAGACTTATTAACCCCATTTGTTTTCTTCCAGTTTATAATGATAACATGTGGAAAGGTGAAATGCCAGAGTGTTATCTTTGGCATTAAACTTTAGCCATTTTAGAAATGTTGAGCCAGGAATTGTCATGCCAAAACTAATGATGTTGGAATTTGAATCTGACAATAGTGAACATTACTGGAAATCAGGAACCCATATTAAAGAAGTTGTAAAGAAAATATGACACCAAAAAGCTAAAAATAAAGAGCAATGTACAGAGAAGTCCATCAGAAAAAAATGGGATGTCTGGGTGGCTCAATCGGTTGAGCATCCGACTCCTGGTTTCTGCTCAGGTCATGATCTCAGGGTTGTGGAATCGAGTCCCACCTTGGGCTCTGTGCTCAGCAGGGGTCTGCTGGAGATTCTTTCTTGACCCTCTCCCTCTACCTCTCCCCCTGTTCGCACTCTTTCTTAAATAAATAAATCTTTTAAAAAAACCATAAAACTTGCTAAGCAACTTACGTACATTATTTATTTGTTTTCATTTATCCACAAACTACCATAATTTTATTTTATGATTTGCATATGAATAAAGGGAGGGTTAGGGCTTTGTTCAAAGTCATGTAACTGATGAATAGTAAAACTGAAATTTAAATCCAGGTTTCTCTGAGTTAAAAGTCAACTTTAGGGGCGCCTGGGTGGCTCAGTAGGTTAAGCCTCTGCCTTCAGCTCAGGTCATGATCCTGGGGTCCTGGGATCAAGCCCCACATCAGGGTCCCTGATTCTCCCTCTTCCTCTGTTTGCAGCTCTGCCTACTTGTGCTATCTCTCTCTCAAATAGATAAATAAAATCTTAAAAAAAAAAAGTCAACTTTACTACTAAATATGCCAGTCACTTTCCTGTTAGTAGAGGTTTCCTCCTTGTTAGTATACTTTCACTTTTGCCCACCATTCTTTTTTTAAGATTTTATTCACTTATTTGACAGAAAGAGCTAGTGCATAAGCGGAGGGAGCAGCAGACAGAGGCAGAGGGAGAAGCAGGCTCCCCGTGGAGCAAGGGACATGATAGGGGACTCAGTCCCAGGACCTGAGATCATGATCTGAGCTGAAGGCAGCTGCTTAACCCACTGTGCCACCCAGGCACCCTTGCCCACCATTCATATCATGGTGTACCTTTGCCATGTTTTCCCACAACATGGCTTATATATCTAGGTCTTTTTCCCTTATTTCTTTTTGCCTGAGATGCTGATCTCTCAGTGTGCTTCTGCCATTACTTCTTCTTTGCTATTCTTCTATGTGTATAAGAATGATAGTTATACTTACTCATGAGGTGGTGCCAAGATTAAATGGATTAATTTATATAAAGCACTTACAACATAAAGTGCTCACACATAGTCAGAACCCTGTCAATAATGAGGATGAAACAAATCATTTTTCTCCAAACTTTTAGTGAGCACCATAAGGATTTTAATCCTGAGGCTGGGGTTTCTGTTGTCAGACTGGCAGAATCTGATCCAACCTCTAGTCAAATGAGTAGAAAATAAAACAAATTAATCTTTTAACGTTCTTGATATGAACATAGAAGCTCTTTACTTCACAGAAGAGGCAAACAAATTTGAAAGACCTTTCTGATATCACTATGAGCCTCCAAACGCAAGGTTCTAAGTGGACAGTGTTAAGGGTTTGTAATCTAGAATCCGGAATAGTCAACTACGATATATCATGGTCGGTCCTCTTAATTAGACTGGAGGTAATGAGTTCCAATTTTTAAATATTTCTTGTCAAAAGTCTATTCTCTTCAGAAAGTCATTGTGGATGCATTGTTTTACCTTTCTAAATCTAAGGTTTCTCTTATATTGAAATGAGTTGGTTTTTCCTTGCAGTTTGCAGCCAGAAAATTTGCAGTTGAGGCATAAATGAGAAGCCAGTTCAGTTAACATGATGATTTCTAGAGCAGCCAATTTAGCATCTTTCTCAAGTACCAGGGTTATAAATCATCATAGGGTCTCCGGGTGAATCATTGGTCTTGTGAAGAAGAACTGCACATATAAGGTTATTGCTCATCAATTATTATTGCGAAATAAGAGAATACTAAAAATGCTTCAAGTGAAATAACTCAGACAGAGAAAGACAAATACTGCATGATCTCATTTATATGTGGAACTGAAAAAAAAAAATGAACTCATGGAAACAGAATAGTGGTGTTTGCCAGAAACAAGGGCCAGGGGGTAGGAGAAATGAGGGAAGGGTGTCAAAACTTACAAACTTCCAGTTATAAAGTAAATGAGTCCAGGGGAAGTAAGGTACAACATGGGGACTATAGTTATGGATACTGGATCTATGTGAAAGTTGCTAAGAGAGTATATCTTAAAAGTTCTGGACACAAGGAAAAAAATGTGTAAATATGTGAAGTGATGAATGTTAACTAAGCTTACGGTGGGGAACATTTTACAGTATATACAGTATCAAAGTGTTACATTGTACAACTCAAACTAAGGCAATATTATATGTTAATTATATCTGAATAAAATGGGGACAGAAGGAAATACCCTAATGCCTAGTTAAACAAAAACCAGGGCACTCAGGTGACTCAGTTCGTTAGGTGTCTAACTCATGATTTTGGCTCACATCATGCTCTTGTCGGTCCTGGGATCAAGCCCCGGGTCAGGCTCTGCACTCAGCAAGGAGTTTGCTTCAGATTCTCTCTCTCCCTGTGCTCCTCCCACCAGCTTGCATGCTCTCCCCTCTCAAATAAATAATCTTAAAAATAAACCCTATAGATGAATCTTCTCTGAAATTTAAAGTCTCAAATGGATTATAAGACCTTTTCTAAATAGTAAACAAAAAATACAAAATAATGAATTATTCATACATTATAATGCCTTGTCTTTTCCTTGAGGTATTTTATGTAAACATGGCCATCACTTAAAAATGTAGCTTAACTTAACCTTTAAAACTGAAGAACCCTGATTTTTAATAAGCATTGCTATCAGAATATATTATAAAAACAAGGTAGTGGCACTCTGAGGGCTGAAAAGTCTTCCTAAAGTTCTTCATGGTAATTGGGAAAATAAAAATGCCTTAGAAAAGTTCATTTTAATTTTCTAAAATGGTTTTCCTTTTATAATATTCCAGATTTTATAAATAGGTTCTAAGGAATAGAAATGTACTGAAGAAAGACAAGGAAGATTTTCAGGCAAGTCACAAAAGGAAAAATTAATAAGAGGTACAAATTTTTCATACTTAAAAGTATTATTTTGATTTAGTTACAATTTAAGTAATGCTAGATTACACTGTGAAGTCCATCCACATTAGTAACTCCACTTCAGAAGCCACATTATTCAGGGTTACTGGGATCATATACTAAAATAGCATTAGCTGGCTTCTGTTTATAATTTTTTTTTCCTGTTTCTGTGAATTACATTGCATTTTCTTCTTCCTTTTAAGAAAGAAAAGCTATTCCAGTGAAAATTCTGTGGCCTAGAAACAAAAAAACAAATAAAACTTTATTTGTTATAGAGCATACTCATTGAGGGATCTGTGTTGTTATAAAATCCTGGGTGTCCTTATGACCAATGTCTACAAATTTAAAATGGCACCATATACTAACATCATTGGAAGTCAGGTTTCTAAATAGAAAGCAGCATCTATCTTCTATGACTTTTAGAATAATACTACAGTGTTGAACTGAAATGCTCATCCCTCTCTCCCCTATTTGATTATATGCATACTTATATTGACTTATTTTGTTCTCATTTCCTCCTGGGTACAGTTTAGTTCACTGATGTTTCTCAGCAATTACAGCTGCATCTAAAAAGCCCATCAACGGAGAAGAAAGAAAGAAGACACTTGGTTCAAATGATTTTTGAAGCACAATACACAGAACACATCAATAGAAAATGCCAGGGCTCCTCCTGCTGAAGCTTCTGTCTTGGGTGTGAGTAACGGCATAGGAGGGCAGCAGAGGCTGGAGTTGTGTGAGGTACATTCCCTGCACACTGTCCACTAAACCCCTGTTACACTCAATACAGCCTCTTAAGGGTTGGGGTTTGGGGACAAACCCTCAACTCGAACTTTGATCTCACCTCACATCTTTCAAAAATTATATTGACACCATATCATATTGCTCAAGTTTTCTGAATGACAGTGTCTTCAATCCTCCCAATGACTGAGAGATTTCATATAACAGAATGTGGGAAACTACATATGCAGACTGTAAAACAAAATGCAAATACGTTCAGGATTGCTGCACAGGCATGTTCTTTTCAGCACTCCATTCTTGCGTGTGTGCATTCTTTCTTCTGCATCTTTCTGAGGACTAGATAAATCACTCTTAATGGAAGAGAGAATAATGTAAGAAGTCTAATTAGAATTTTCTCTAAAATAATGAATGATATTTTTTGTTTTGATTTCTTGGTGTTAAGAATAGAGGCTAATACAAAAATATACGAACAACATAATTCTTAGTGAATTCTACTTTTCAAGTTATATAATACATGGTCTGGACATGCCAGGAGAAGATATTCTGAGGTAGAGTTACCATATGTTTTTTTTTCTTTTTCTTTCTGTTTTTGGCTAGAGAATATAATTAAGGTCCGGTATCCTCAGACAAGAAATAAAGCAGAAGGAGATTGGACATAATATCAAAAACAAGACTTACTGGGGTAGTAAAATGATTTTAATGTATATGATGTGATATCACTTAAAAGTTTAATAAATTTTACTCTTCTTGTGAGTTTAAGGAGTCAGAAAACATCTCTCAGGCAATGGGAGTTAACTTCTGGGGTCGTGTGACTTAAGCAACAACCGGTTGCCAACTCCACTTCTTTGGCTTGGAGCTAGTCTTGATTGTGTTGGGTGATGAGTAGGTGAGCTCTATGGATGATTTCATTGCTGGAACAATATCTTTCTGCTCTAACATTGCTTTGGTATTTAGTAAACTGTGAGCTGTTCTTAAAATATTGCCAGTGATTCTAAAGGAGCCCACTCCTAGGATGGAAATTTGGGTTTAATATAAAGATTTCTTATCGCTATCTCTTTTTGTGCAATAATGGGCAGCCACATTAGTGACCTTATTTCCAAAACTTTTCATCCCCTTGATACATGACACATAAATTTACTTATATATTTATCCTTGCATTTCTTTATGTTACTGATGAAACATTCAGAATAGAATGTGAATGAATTCTCTCTACAATCTTTTTGATATAGCCTATAAGTCTTTGATAAGAAAAAGAAGAAAAATCTAATAAAAAACCCATGCTTTTATGAAAGATATTTAAGTGATAATGTCAGATTGTTCTGACTTTTAGCCAGACTAAGAAACACATAACTAAGTGGCAGCATGTTTTATAATCAGTTGTAATATTTCCTCATTTTTCTGTCATGTCTCCTCAAAGTCTTTCTGCAAGTCTGAAGAACTTGATTTCAGGGCTCTTTCATACACTTACAAATCAGTCTTATAAATTGATTTTAGAAAAAGAATTCTGGTATTGATTACATTATCAACAAAGTTTTTCCTGCATCTCCTTTCAAGGACTACCCCTATAGGATAGTTTGATTTCTCATTTTATTGACATCAGGCTCTGCCAGGTAAATTATATTTGCCAAAGAAAGGTATATGTCTAATATATGACACTTTGAAGCAAATGTACAAGCAGCTTATGTGAGATGAGGTTGCCCCTTCCACCTGGATATTGGTATGGTGAGCATATGGAGAAAAGCTGCAATGAACATTCACATGAACTAGGAATAAACGTTTTTATGTTGAGAGCCATTGAAACATGGGGTGATTTTTTACTGTAGCATAGCCTACTGAAACCTGACTGATGCAGAGAAGCTCATGAAACAAAGACTTGAATAATTGTGAACTTCAAGTTTAATAGCATGAAATATCTTTGGAAGTAAATTGCAATGAAGATATTAATTGTTGTAGAAATTGCAGAAAATCCTTTAAACTCTCTTATTACTTGTATCGGATTATTTCACTAAAATATTTTGGCACATAGTAATATAAATATTTTAAAATAGAAAGTCATAATTCTGCTTCTATCTCCCAGTAGATGAGAGCAAGTGAGAATTAATTTGTCTGTGTTTTTCAGAGGTACACTTAGCCATCTGTTGATTGAATTATTAATACTCCCTCTGAATTCATGCATTGTTGTTACTTTTCCTTTGGTAACAATTAAGAAGCACCAGTTTGTAGATTCTCCTTCTTCCTGTAATACAAGTTTAATTTATTCTCTATCATTAAAAATTGTATTACAGAGGAACATATTAAAATATTCAACAGAGGGTGATTAGCTGTCTATGTTGTATATACAGTAATAATGCTTGAAACTCCTAAATTTAGTAAGTAAACTCAAGCTGAAGCAATACAAACTGCTTCTCTGAGGTTAACAGTTAATTCAGACAAACCAAGAGACTTAAGGTTCCCTGTAGACATTTCTGCTTTCCCCTAATTCTCATATTGCTCAGTTCTCTAATCAATAACAGAATCAAAATTACAGAATTTTCTTTCCCTGAGATATGAATTTCCCCAGTGACTCTCACTGAAAGGTGGAAGAATCAGCAATGGTCCAAAAAATCTGATAGCAGATACTGGGGTTTCAATAAAATAGAATTTAAGTTTGTGAATTAATTTTATTATTTAAAATTAAAATTAAAAATTAATTTTTTTATTTAAGAGGCAGCTCTTTCTGGCCCTGGGTCCTGTCCCCATGCTTTAATAAAACCACTTTTTTGGCACCAAATAAAATAAAATAAAAGGTCAGGGACATTAAGGCATCAAAAAAGGCTTGGAACAAAATTTCTCCAAAAGAGTGACTTCAGAATATTTGATTAACCTGTCTCTGCTTACTTTTTTTTTTTTTAAGATTTTATTTATTTGACAGAGAGAGATCACAAGTAGAGAGAGAGAAAGAGAGAGAGAGGAGGAAGCAGGTTCCCTGCCTAGCAGAGAGCCTGATGCGGGACTTGATCCCAGGACCCTGAAATCATGACCCGAGCTGAAAGCAGAGGCTTAACCCACTGAGCCACCCAGGCAGCCCCTCTGCTTAATTTTTAAAAACTTGGAGGGGCTGGGTTACCTGGGTGGCACAATTGGTTAAGCCTCTGACTCTCGGTCTTGGCTCAGCTATTTATCTCAGGGTGATGAGCCCCAAGTCAGCCTCTGTGCTCAGCCCAGAGTCTGTTTCAGATTCTCTTTCCCTCTCCCTCTGCCCCTCCTGCTTTTGCTCTCCCTCTTTCTCTCAAATAAGTCTAAAAACTTGGGGGAGAGGATACAATTTAATGCTGAGGCCAGCTGATCATTCTTTCCCCTTAATTTAGCAGCAAATGAATCTCCTGTTTTATTTCCAAGGCAGAGATATAATTTGAGTCAGCTGAAGTTGTATAGCTTAACTAGATAACTTTTAAATGAATGGCTGTGCATTTAGTACAATTTTTGCAGGTTTTGGATTTAAGTATCTTCAACTAAACTAGACTTCTTGTAGAGAGATCTAATATTTTTTCTTCTGAACAATTTAGAAAGTTCCAAGGGTTTTTAAGGAAAAAGAAAATAAAGGTAAAGGAAACCTAACATTTTGCATAATGCTGATAGAATATAGAAAAAAAGTTTAGTACAGCACTGAAAATCCATTAAATGTTCTGTATTGCAGGGATAACCATTGATAATCTTGAATGATCAGCAAAAGTTTTTCTATTATAAGCTTTGGAGAGATGAGTATTTTTTCTTTAACAGTAAAATGGTTCTCTGTTCTCCCGTGACTCTCATTAAGCTACTCAAAGAAAACACTAGTTCACTGTCCTTTATCATTACCCTTCTTAGGTAGAAAAGTATAGGTTTGAGTTGTTTGCTACTTATTTTTGTACTGTGGTTTTATAGTCATTTTCTTTATCAAAAAATCAATATGAAATATCCATGATCTCTTTAATAGAATATACCTAAAAAGATTACAGTATCTTCTTCTTAAATGGGGAATTTTTATAAAAATACTATTTTTGTAAGACTGAACCAAGCAAAGAGAGGTTCTGGAGTTTTCTAATAATGTTATGACAATGTTCATAAATAATCGTGAATAAATTGAGTCCTAAATTTTAGTTCATTAATTAGAAATGGTATAACTTTAATAAATATAAAATATTGTCAAACTAGATAAAAACAATGTTTTTTCATAAAAATTTAAGTTGATATAAAAGCATTCTTTTCACCCAAAAGAAGAAATATGGCATAATTGTGAAAGAAAAAAAATTCTACATTTTTAAATCTGGCATAGGTACTACTTATCAAATAAAATAATATGGCTTTACCAGTCAAACATTGTTCAAAAATGTATTTAAATATTAAAATTGCTTCTTTGCACAGAGTATAATTCACCTTTTAAAAATAATCAAGTGGATCTTTAACATAGCTGTTCAAAAACAATAGCAAATGAAAGTTATTTTTCAAGATATTTAATCAGAAATAGTCAAGATTCAAAAGCTTGGCTCTTCCTAATATATTACACAGGAAGGAATAGCATATGCATTTTCATGTAGGCATTCATACTTGGATATGTTAAAATATGGTTTGTAAACTGAGACAAGCTCAAATTCATCACCTTCTGGTAGTGATAGCATAAGCTAGAGAATTTTCTACAAAGAATGTTGCATGAAAAATTAATAAAGAAGGCTAATGTGTTGTCTGATGGAACTGATTGAACAACAGGAAGTTATTTATCAAATATGATAAGACTATAGGAGTAGGTGTAAGAGAAGTCCCATGGGACAAGTTGGTTAGTTGGCCATAAAACCAATTGGGATCAATTTGCATCATTTTTGAAAAACATGAAGTAATTCCTCCGTGTAATATTTTCCCTTGTGAAAGCTATATCTGATATAATAATGACCACTCCAATCCTCCGAGAGCTCAGCAGTTGGTGATATCACGGTTAGTAGTATGAGTGGGTGGCTCATGTTTGCAGTAATCAGGATCTAAATTAGCACTTTTGGAGAAAGAGGGATGATTCATCTCCCATTGCTTTCATTTTCCTTTCTATATGTGTTCAGTAAAGAACATTATGTATGGAAACAAAGTGAGGAGAAAAAGGCTGAGGAAACTTCCAGCATCTTCTATAATCTGGGTACATAGTAGTTCGTTGCTTACACGCCAATCAGTCCTGTGTGGAACAAGAAAAACCACACTGCTGAACCAGTTCCAAGTCAGTATATTTACCTTCGGATATTCTCATCCAATCATTCATTTATATAACAAATATATACTCAGTGCCTTGTTTATTCAGGAGACAAAGATGAAGAGATGGAAACTCTCCTTGATACAGCTTAGAGTCTAGAGAAACTGCAAATATCTGAGTCAGGAAGTTTTGTGTTTGTTAGAAAATGACAGTAGGCAACATGCCTATATTCATTTCCTATTACTGCTGTAACGAATTAGCATGCAGGTAGGGGCTCAATGCACCATAAGCTTATTAGCATACACTTCTGGAAGTCGGAAGTACAAAATCCGTTTCACTGGGCTAAAATCAAGGTGTCAGCTGGCCTGAGTTCTCTAAGAGAGATCTCATGACTTGCCTTTCCCAGCATTTGGAGGCCGATTGTCATTCTTGGCTTCTGGTCCCTTCCTCCACCTTCAAAGCCAGCATCATAGCATCTTATCTGCTCGCTGAAATCTGCTTTTGTCTTTACATGTCTCTCCAACTCTCTTCCTTGTTCCTTCCTCTTCTAGAAATATATGGGATTGTGTGGAGCCCAACCAGATAATCCAGGGTAACCATCCATCTCAAGATCCTGAATTTTGTCACATTTTCAGAGTTCCTTCTACATGTCCACTGATAGCCTCAAAAATTCCTGGGATCAGGATATGGACGTTAGGGACCATTATTCAGCCAATAATCTGAGACTGAGGCTTGAACAGTGGTACAAGCAGGGATTGACAATAGGACAGAGATCAGTTCTTCTCAGCTGTTTAGGCTTCTGTATAAAGTGTGGATTTATTATTAACACCATGAGGAATTCTTTCATTTTTCTTTTCTTATTTTTCTTTTTATTCGTTTCAGAGGTAGATAGAGTTCAGTGATCTATCAGTTGTATATAAAACCTAATGCTCATGACATCATGTGCCCTCCCTAATGCCCATCACCTAATTATCCTTTCCCCCAACCCCCTCTCCTCCATCAAGCCTCAGTTTGTCTCCTAGAGTTGAGTCTCTAGTGATTTGTTTTTCTCTCTGATTCCATCTTATTTTATTTTTCTTTCTCTACCCCTATGACACTCTGTTTTGTTTCTTACATTTCACATATGAGTGAAATCAATATGACATTTGTCTTTCTCTGTCTTATTTTGTTTATCATAATATCTTCTATTTCAGTCTGCATTGTTGCAGATGGCAAGATTTCACTTTTTCTTTTTTTTTACGATTTTATTTATTTATTTATTTTGAGAAAGAGAGCACAAGTGAGAGGGGGCAAGAGGGAGAAGGAGAAGCAGACTCCCCACTGAGCAGGGAGCAAGATGCAGGACTCGATTCCAGGACTCTGAGATCATAACCTGAGCCAAAGGCAGTGATTAACAGACTGAGCCATCCAGGAGTCCT
Source organism: Lontra canadensis (assembly GCF_010015895.1). Taxonomy (NCBI): domain Eukaryota; kingdom Metazoa; phylum Chordata; class Mammalia; order Carnivora; family Mustelidae; genus Lontra; species Lontra canadensis. The sequence continues at coordinate 83,538,766 of NW_022630995.1, read as the reverse complement.
TCATTCTTTCTTTCTTGATAAAAACTCTCTGCAGTGTAGGGGAAGATAAAAACCATATACAAAAAGCCCACAGCAAATATCATCATCAATGGGGAAAAGCTCTCAGTTTCCCCCTTAAGGTCAGGAACATGACAGGGATGTCCACTCTCACCACTCTGTTGAAATGGTACAGAAAGTCTTAGCCTCAGAAATCAGACAACAACAAGAAATAAAAATCATTCAAACTGGCAAATAAGGAGTCAAACTCACTATTTGGAGATGACATGATACTCTATGTGGAAAACCCAAGAGACCCCACCCCCAAAATTGTTAGAACAGATACAGGAATTCACCAAAGTGGCAGGATATAAAATCAACACACAGAAGTCAGTTGCATTTCTATACGCTAACAATGAAGCAGAAGAAAAAGAAATCAAGGAATCGATTCCATTTACAATCTCACCAAAAATCACAAGCTATCTAGGTATAAACCTAACCAAAGAGGCAAAGAATTTGTACTCGAAAACTATAGAACACTTAAAGAAATTGAGGAAGAGAAAGAAATGGAAAAACATTCCATACGCATGGATTGGAAGAATAAATATTGTTGAAATGTCTATAATACCCAAAGCAATTTACACATTCAATACAATTCCAATCAAAATATCATCAGCATTTTTCACAGAGCTAGGACAAACAATCCTAACATATGAATGGACCCAGAAAAGACCCTGAATAGCCCAAGGACTGTTGAAAAAGAAAACCAGAGCTGTTAGCATCACAATTCCAGACTTCAAGCTGTATTAAAAGCTGTAATCATCAAGACAATATGCTAGTGGCACAAAAACAGACACATAGATCAATGGAACAGAATAGAGAGCCCAGAAGAAGGATCCTCAACTCTTTGGTCAACTAATCTGTTTTTTTTTAAATATTAATTAATTAATTAATTTGAAAGAGAGAAAGAGAGAGAGAGAAGGCAGGGGGGAGGGCAGAAGGAGAGGGAGAGAAAATCTTCAAGCTGACTTGGGACTGAGCTGGGACAGCAAGACAGGACTTGATCTTACAATTCATGAGATCATGACCTGTGGGGAAAACCAAGAGTCAGAGGCTTAACAGACTGAGCAACCCAGAGGCACTAAATTTTTCTTTTTTGTAAGCAGGAAATTTGCATGGCCTAATTTATGTCACTTCTTCTGGGAGGAAGGGACTAGAGTGGAGCGAGTAAGAATAAAGGCTTCCTTGGTTTCTATATTATCATATATTAATTCAGAAAATAAAATCAGTAACAATTAGGCTGGTGTTTGTGTGATAAAATGCTTTATTTTACTAACTTAGTTCACCATAAAAAGGAGCATAGACTTTTAGCCTCTGAACTGGAAACGTTATTAACTGTGAAATTGGGGAAATTAAGGCCCTACCACACATTAGATCTTGTTTGAGTCAAGAGTTCAATGGTAAAGTCTCAGAAAATGCGTGGGTTGCTGCACACAGTTAATTGAAAAAATGAGTTCGGGCTTTATGACACTAAAATGATGACTCTCAGAGCCCTAGTCACAGCGGTTCACCATAATTGAAATTACCTCTTTAATTGTAAGGAACATGATTGTTCTGACTCTGTTACTCTGTTGGTGCTCATAAGATTTGAAATGCCCTCTTAACTCTTCTTCACTTAGTTTTGTGATGAAGTAGGGTCCTAGCACAGGCTGACACTCCCAAATACCTAGGCAATGCGATTTCTTCGAGGGATCTATTTGGTAAACACATTGCTTAAAATTCATAGTCCTATAAATCCTTGATGTGGCTATCAAGAGTTTTTAAATCCAGGTTCTTAGACACAGCCCTGTCAGGTGGTAGCCCCTGTTCTTGAAAGATCTGGAGCTGCAGGGTCCCTTTGGCTCCTGCCTTCCAGTGAGGAATGTTGTGCAGGGCTGTAAGGAGGCTCTCCCCTGAGGTTCTGCAACCAGGTGATTTCTCCCAGGAAAAGTTACGCTCACTTCCAGGGCATGGGTTCAGCTCTGATCTGTGTCAGCTAATCTGAACCACGCGAAGGCTGATGGCTGACCTCTCTTCGAAGAAAATCAAACTGAGTAGTTTGGAAACAGTTTTGCACACTGAAGCTGAGAAGGCTAATGTAAAGGCAAGGCAGGTTGAACCATAAAACCTGACTGAGCCTTCTCCAGAGCCCCACATCTGCCCTCTCGAGTTTCTTACCAAACTCTTGTGGTTGTGGTCCCGTCAACACTGTCAGGAGTGTGGCAGTGAAGTGTCCTTGCCCATCTTGATGCATTTGAGGCAGTATAAACTTAGTGACTTAATTCGTGTGACCTCGTGAATTCAGTCCCAAATAAATGTGCATCTTCATATGACATCCATGTCAGTAACTGCGTGCCTCGGAAATGCCACTGAGAAAGAATTAACATTATAAAAGAAAGGCTGGGCATGAACAGAAGCAATTGCATTTGTGTTGGGAAAATTTTGCTTTATTCAGCTCTTTAAAAAAAATCAGAATAATTAATAAAGAGGTCAGCTGGGACAAATTTTTTGATACCTATAAAATTTCACAAATGTTAAGTCCGTTAATACAATTTCTTTTTACCGCTCAAGAAACTTTAAGGGGCTCTTGCAGAAAGAGGGAGCTTAAGAATAATACAGCTTCTTTTAGTAACCAGCTTTTGCCTGGTGATTAAATAGTCTGGCTCCAAACCACCCAGCTCATTGTTTTTTTTACCCACAGTGTGAAAGAAAAATCATCTTTGTGCCAACCCCACATCATATAAAACCCTAACAATGTGTTGAGTGTGACTTAAGAGCCCATAATGCATTTTTCATGAAGGTAAGGAAAATCCATTAAGGAGATTAATTTGTGTTTGGAGAGCTACCTCTCTATAGCCAGAAATATTTATTCTGTTAACTGTGGTTTGCTGATATACTATGATAGTATTGAGGCCTACTGATGGCATTGTTATTTGTACCATTATATCTTCTGCAGATGGATTACTTATGAATTATTAAAAACTTATTTCTCAAAGGGAACTATTTATTGATTTGGTGCTAAACTTTCTTCTTTCTTTTTAGTAATTATTACAGTTAGAGGTTAAAAAAAAAAGTGTGTTTTAAGCCTGATAATTTCTTTAGCAATGTTCACATTTCAAAAAGCTGTACCTTTTAACCAGGCAATATTCACTTGCTGCTCCTCTACTAGAACTTTCTGGGGCGGGGGGAAGATATAGCTAAAATTCATTGCTTAACAATAGTCTAGCTATTGTTAGCAATAGCCTAGATTTAACCATTTTGATAATCTTGTTGAAGAAGATAATTAACTGGCTTGAGCTGAATTCCATAGTTAAATTTTTTGAAATCATAAAGTGAAACTTTTACATTTTAAATAATGGAAGTCATACAAACTCATTACAGTGAGGTATGGTTTTAAGGAAGGGAGCAGATTATCCTTACACTACCTCACAGCTCAATTATTTTTTTCCTGTCAGCAGGGAGTCTCAACTTTGCTCGTTGGAATCACCTGAAGCACTTAAAACACTCTACATGCCTGGTCCTACCCTCGGAGTTTTTGATCTGACTGCTCTGGCCTTGTGCCTAAAGATCAGTTGTTTTCCAAGTTCTCCAGGTGATTCTGATGTCCAGCCAGAGTTGAGAGCCATTAAGCTAAAGGAAGCATAAAAGATCTAAAAATGGAATGCCCTTGCTAGAAATGGGCAGGAGAAATAGAAGGAAGCAAATTCTATTTTTCCTCCCAAATATTTCCATCAATCATCCTGGTTTCATATTTTCCACTTTGAGGTATTGCTATTATAATAGTGTTGTTAACCAGAAATATAAAGCATCTGAGACTTGAGGTCCTCATTTTTGTGGCTGCTTTAGTCTGCATAAGTAGCTGTTGCTTATGTTTATGCAGTGTTCACTGCACAAGGACAGACACCTGGTGGTGAAATCTAACCTGTGTTCCCCACTTCTTGTATACCAGGATGCAGAGCTTTACTTACCAGTGGAAGGATAACATTTTCCCAGTTCGTACAAAGTGCTTCACAGGATGGCGGTAGACCTGGAAGGAATGAAAGACTTGTATTTTGATTAGCTTTTTGGGGTTGCCAACAGAAAGTGCCCTGCACCACACCATATGCTGTGATCTTGGAGGGAAAGATGGAGCCTCGAAGCAAATAGCTAGATCTAGCTGGCTAGATCTAGCCTGGCCTTGAGTGTGACATAAGACCCATCCAGCAGCCATACTCAAGTGGACTCCAGAGGACAGGAGGATGGACAAGAATTGTACAACAATGGCAAGAAAAGAAAGAAGCTCAAAAAAAAAAAAAAAAAAAGCTTTCTGAGACAACACTAGCTGGGACTTGAGCTTACTGTATAGGTACTCTGTAACAATTTTCCTTTTCTATATGAGTAATAACCTTCATATTTAAGAGGTAGGTGTTTGAGATGGCTACTTTTGCTTTGGATAAACTCATAAAGAAGAAAAGTGATCCTACAGGGTCTTGACAGGAAGGATTAATTTAGATATGTAGAAAACTGTAGGATTTATGGAAACACACACACACTCTCCACCCAAACACACACCACATGTGCACAAGCTCACAGAACAAGCACACATTTATTTTATTAGAATTCCTGGATGCTCCTACCAAGCTATGTTTAGAACCTAGAAAAATGAGAGAGAATGACAGAAAAATAATAGAAAACATAGGGTCTATAGTTGGATTAAATAAAATTTTAATTCTGTATGACCTCAAGAAATTCACCTGACTTCTTACTCTCTAGTCTCGTCAATTAAGCAAAGAGGATGATACTAGTAAGGGGACCCCCTGTGCATTGTTGTCGTGAGTTTAATGAGTTTAATCTGTATAGAGAGCAGAGCTCAGAGCTTGCTCAGAGCTTGACACATTTTAAGTACATAATAAGAATTGGTTATTGTACCTCCTATTAATCCGTTATCAACTTGAGCTTAACAAAGAATAAGCCCTTGAATTATTTGACAACATATTACAAAATGCTTCACAATTATCTTCATAACAAAGTAGTCTTCTCCACTGATGGAGTTCTTCCTTTTTAAAAATTTGTGGTTAAATAAAATCTTAAACTTGGAGAGGGACAAGTTTTTAAAATATTGGCAGGGGGCCTGGAATTTTTTAAAATAATAATTCTTATCACCCCTTCAATCATCTGAGCCACTCCAATCACTGCCAAAACATTTCTTTGTTACCATAGAAACCCATAGAGATATTCATATATTAAATAACAAACATCACTCAACAAGAATAGAACTAAGGATGAGACACTCATGCTTAAATTTCTGAATTAGATTTAGTTTTGTCAGAAAACAGGCATGCAGAACATTTGGACATATGGAAGATTCTTCAAGTTTTATTATAAAGAAAATTTTGTTCCTTGAAATATAGTATAATCTGTCCATTGAATAAGTAAGACTCACTGGTGTAATTAGAAGTTCTATTTTCTTCTCTAACGATTGCTCCTGCATAGCCATTCTCTTCAGGGTTCATTCTTGCCTGCTTTTTTTAATACAACTGAGAGATTTTTCTGGATGCTTTCTGATAATAAAATACCTTTTGTGACTTTAATCTCCCTACTGGTCTCAAGGCCTAGTATACTTCTTTTTATGTTAACATGTTCAGCACTGTAAAATTGTCAAAATTCTGCACTCCTTTCAAAGGAAAATCTCCTGGGTCTACTAGCTTTGGGTATGTGTTTGTGGTATATGTATCTGAGAGGGTGTCTAAGAGCACAATCATCTTTTTTATTTTTAATTATTTTTATTTATTCGACAGAGAGACAGAGTGAGAGAGCACAAGCAGGGGAGAGACAGAGAGAGAGGGAGAAGCAGGGTCCCCGCTGAGCAGGGAGCTGGACCAGGGCTCGAACCCAGGATCCAAGGATCATTACCTGAGCCAAAGGCAGATGCTTAACTAACTGAGCCACCCACAGGCCCCCAGGATGCACAATAAGCTCACTTGAAAGAAATCATCTAAATTCTCGTTGCTCCTGTCCTCTCTGTTTTATCCTCTGTTACAGTCTTAAAAAGCAAAGGTATTAAGAGTCAGGAGCCATAAAGCAGTTTGCTCCCTTCCTTTGCATGTCCTGCACAGGTGTTCTTGAACCTCCTATTAGATCTGGGGGGCAGTCGGTGTTTAATGCTGTGGGGACTTAGTTGAACTACTTTTTTCGTTTTAAGCTGCTATGTCTGTGCAGCATATTCTTAGATAGGACAAGGGCCAGTATTTTAAAGCAGTTTTTTTTAAGGTTTTGAACTCCTGACGTCTTTAGGATAGCCGTACTAACTTTTGTTTGTGTGTTTTCTAATTAATAAAGTGTCATTTAATACAATGAACCATTCTTCACTCTGTGATTGTTACCAACAATGTGAGATGTTACCAGGAACGTTAATGCAGTTTCCCAAGCCACGGAACGCTGTAGATATTTTAAATCTTCCACTTTCTCCTCCCCCTCCTCCTCTTCTTTCTCCTTCATTAACAGAAGTAACAGGAACAGCAACTAGTAACTTAAAACTTTCTGTGTCTCAGGCAGAGTTTCAAGTACACATAGTTTCCCTTGAAATCTGGCTAAACAGAATAGTCAGCAACATTAGGCATCCCATTATAATGAATTTCCAGAGAGTAAAACCCCAAATCAAGCATTATAAATTTCAACCTGCATTTCAGCAAACTGATTCCTCTAAAACCATCCTATCAACACCAGTATTTATCAGCTCCCATTTTTCGGAAGGCACTATGGGCCAGTCTTGCAAAGCTGCGATGAATAATTCTTACTGTTTCACGAAAAGTGAAAAGGCATTATGTTCTGGTAAGAATCCGGGAAATGTTTTTGTTCAACTGAAAATATTCCATGCTTTCTTCACAAACTGCAGCAGCAACACCTCCCACCTGTCAGAATTATATATACACCAGCAAGAGGGTTTAATCATTTTCCCAAGCTTGTGTGGTGGGCTCAGAGCCCTCCCCATCCTGTGTACAATGTGGAAGGAAGTACATATGCATGAGGAAGAGACTCATTAACTCTATGGCAAGGCTGAGGTTCAAAGTATCTATTCTGTGGAGGGTCAAAAAAGGTTACGTAACTCTCATTTTAATCAACATTTCCAAGATGTTAAAGTAGACTTGTTTTCTTTTTAAAAGGACAGGGGAGAAAAAAGTAGAGATAATTCCTCTAATAGTATCCAATACACTTACAGACAGACATTTGGGAATAAAAAATGTTATGTGCAGATTTTCAAGGGCTTAAAGCTTTTCAAATAAATGTATGCACCATTAGCATTCACTCAGCTATAAAGGCTATAAAGGCTTTGATCTTCCTTTAAAAGAGGCAAGAGAAAAAAAGGAGGGAGTAAAAGAAAGAAGTGAGAAAGCGAAGCTGTCGGCAATTTGAATGCTGCCAATTATTACACCACTTATAAAGAGCTAATTAAACATGATTGCTTCCAAGAAGAATCATTTTTACTCTTTTTGTGTTCTCTTTTTATTTGTACTGTAAAGAAACTTGATTATTGATAAGACCCACGTTGCAAGCTGAATTGGCTTGTCTTTCTGAAATAATGGTACCATTCCTTTCGTTTCCTCGAATCCAGTCTATATGGCATTTCTGGTCTAGGAATTCTATTCTCATGACTTCAGCCTGAATTTCAGTTTCAACAGTTTGCAAGTAACATGTAGGATTATGGAATTTGTAGGTCTAGTTCTTTCCCTATATTCATAGCAGGACATAACTATAATCTATTTATTTATATATCTAGCAATTAATAATTACTATCCAGCCATACATTCAAGGGATGTATGGAGCCATTTTCAACACATCTCTTCCTTTGCCTCACCTCTTCATCTTCAATCAGTTCTCAAGGCTCATTTTGAAATACTTCCTAAATTCTCTATGGTGGCTTCTTTCCTGTGTCTGTCAACTTCCATCTCATTCCTTTTCTGGGACATTGTTGAAATTTGTTCTCAATTGCAGGTTCTCCCTCATTTTTGAAAGAACTTCTCAATAAATCTTTTCTCATTGGGACCTTAATACTCTAACATTTAAAACCCTGTAAATGAAAATATAAAATAAAATAATAAACTACCCTAATAACATGAAAACATTTTTTTGCAATAGTACACTTGGGAGCTATACTATTTTTTTGGATCATGATTAGATCTGTAATTTACAGGGCACCTTGGTGGCTCAGTGGGTTAAGCCTCTGCCTTTGGCTCAAGTCATGATCTCAGGGTCCTGGGATCAAGCCCTGCATCCGGCTCTCAGCTCAGCAGGGAGCCCGCTTCCCCCTCTCTCTCTGCCTGCCTCTTTACCTACTTGTGCTTTCTCTCTCTCTCTCTGTCAAATAAATTAAAGAAAAAAAAATCTTTAAAAAAATCTGTAATTTACCTCAAATTGATTTTTATCTATGGTGTGAGGTAACGGTCATGTTCTTCTGCACAGATTTCCAATAGTCAGCGCCATGTATCGAAAAGACCATCTTTTCCCAGCTGTTGTGCAGTGTTAAGTTTATTTCACATCCTGTTCTTGTACCTGTGCATCTGTGGCTGGGATCTCTCTTTATATATTGTTGAATTATTTGTGTATTCTTATAGTACAATATCATAGTTACCATAACTTTATCACATATTTTAAAATCAATTAGAGTGCACCCTTCCAACTTTCTAAAAACTGTTTTCTTCATTATTCTTAATGCTTTCCTATATACCACTTTTTTTTTTTTAAGATTTTATTTATTTGACAGAGATCACGAGTAGGCAGAGAGGCAGGCAGAGACAGGAAGGGAAGCAGGCTCCCTGCTGAGCAGAGAGCCTGATGTGGGGCTCAATCCCAGGATCCTGGGACCATGACCCGAGCTGAAGGCGGAGGCTTTAACCCACTGAGCCACCTAGGCGCCCCCTATATATCACTTTTAATCAACTTACCAAGTACCATGCTAGTAAAATGCTAGTAAAAGACTATGATAAAGCCTTTTATCATAATAAGGAAGCTCCTGTGCATGATTTATTATTTTTTTATTATGAACAGTTGCTGAATTTACCAAATGCTTTAACTGTATCTTCTGTTGGTAGCATGATTTTCTCTTTTGTTATGTAAATGTCATGAATATCCCAATTTTTTCTTTCAAATATTAAAGTAAACTTGCATTTCTAAAATAAAGCCAGAATAGAGGCACCTGGGTTAAATGTCTGACTTCAACTCAGGTCATGATCTCAGGATGGTGGTTTTGAGCCCCATCTCAGGCTCACTGCTCATTGGTGCATCTGCTTGTCCCTCTCCCTCTGCCCTACCTCCTGTTCATGCTCTCTTTCTCTCCTATGAATAAACAATGTATTTTAAAAAAGAAATAAAAATAAAATAAAATAAACCCAGAAAAGTAAAATAATAGTAACCTTTAAAATTATTTACTAGGTTTGAGTTAATATATTAGTCTAAAATGTTTGCATCTAATTAATGAATAGGTGGCTGTATAAATGTTATTTTAAAAAATAATGAATTTCAAATTTTGATATCAAAGCCTAGCTTCACAAAAATGGTGAGTGTTTCTCCTTTTCTATTTTCTGGAAGAATTTGTGAAAATGGCATTATTTATTTTTTTAAGATTTTAGTAGGAATTGTTAGGGAAGTAATCTAAGCACAGGGTATCCTTTGTAAAAGTTTTTTTTAAATGTTTTTGTTAATTATTTGAATTGAAATAAAATAATAAAAAAGATGTTAGTTGAAAAGTTTTTAATAAAGCCAACAAATACTTTTATTTCAATAGAAATGCTCATATTTTAAGTTTATACCTTATAAATATTGGTTACTTTTGTTTTTAGAATTATTCAATTTCATCTAAATTTGCAATTATACACAAGAAAATGCATATATACATAATATAATGATTGCTATAATAAAATATTTTATTGTCTAGGTGATTTGTAGTGTTCTCTCCTATTCATTACTGATAGCATTATTTGTGACTTTTTCTTTCATTCTTTTAGTAGTTTCTTAGGAGTTTAACATTTGTAAAGCGTTTTCAAAAAAACTATTTTGCCTTTGCTGATTATTTATTATATGTTGTTTTCTCTTTACTAACTTCTGTTCTTATTTTCTTTATCTTTTACCTTTTTGGATATAAGTTGTTTGTTTCTTCTTTTTTTTTTTTTAAGATTATTTATTTATTTATTTGACAGAGAGAGCAAGAGAGGAAACACAAGTAGAGGGAGCAGGAGAGGGAGTGAAGAAAGCCTGATATGGGGTCCGATCCCAGGACTCTGGGATCATGACCTGAGCCAAAGACAGACGCTTAACAAACTAAGCCATCTAGCCACCCCTGTTGTTTTTTTCTAACTTATAATTGGTTTTGGGGATTCTTCTTTCCTAATATATGCATTTAAGGCAGTAATTATCTTTTAACACACAAGAGTGTTGATATGTAACATTTTATGTGCTATTATTATTTGTTCATGAATAATTTCCACTCAATTATAATTTCTTCTCTGACTCATAAGTTATTTAGAAATTTACTGTTTTATTTTAAAAATGTGGTATTTTGTAGTTATCTTTTGCTAACGATTTCTTGCTTTATTTTATTGTTGTCAGATTAAATCTTCTTTATGATTTCAACTTTGAAATTTATTGAACAAGCTTTGCACAATCTGACATTGTGTCATTGTTTTGTTTATATTTTATGTGTTCTTAAAAATAATGTGTATAGGGGCACCTGGGTGCCTCAGTGTGTTAAAGCCTCTGCCTATGGCTCAGGTCATGATCCCAGGATCCTGGGATCTAGCCCCACATTGAGCTCTCTGCTCAGCAGGGAGCCTGCTTCCCTTCCTCTTTCTGCCTAACTCTCTGCCTACTTGTGATCTCTGTCAAATAAAAAAATAAAATCTTAAAAAAAATAATGTGTATATTGCAATTTAGGAGATTAAGTTTCTTTATATATCAGTTCAAATTTGCAATCATGTTGTTCAAATATAGTGTGCTCTTCATACTTATATTTTTCTACTTGTTCCACCTATTACTGCCGGAAATATCTCAAAATTTCCTACAACTGTGCAAATTTTTGTTTTTCTTTTAGGTTTGTCAGATTTTACTCTACGTGGTTTGAAGTCATGCTTTTAGGCTTATACAAATTTAGATTTTTTATGTTTCTATTGAACTATTTTTCAAATGGACCATCTCTCTTATTTCTTCCAATGAGTTTTACCTACAAGTCTATTGTATGATTTATATTAATATATTGATCCTTGTTGCCTTTTTTTAGTGTTTTCATAGTATGTTTTTTCCATTCTTTAATTTTCAGACTTTATATATATGTTATTTTATGTATGTGATATAAAAACATTTAACATTGTTGGATTTTATATTTTTGTATTTTATCCAACCCAACCAATCTTCCCTTATGGCAACCTTTCTTTTATTTATATGTAATAATTCACTAAACTGAAATCAAGTTGCCCGGTTTATGAAATCAAAGTTGCCTATACTAACCTTCAGAATGAAATTGGATTTATATCATAGTAGAAACGTATCTTTATGATCTAACCCCGTTATAGATCTCTGATCTTATTTTCCCTCTTTTCCCCCACCAATGCATACATCTTGGTTTATCGTCCCATCTGATTCTGAATTCCAATTATATGTCCAGTTTGGATATATATGTGTGTGTGTGTGTGTGTGTGTGTGTGTGCGTGTATTTCTGTTTCCTAATTCTATTTCAATAGCATGTATATACATAAGTTCATCTTGTTCTAAGCTGTTTGAGATCAGTAATAGACTGAAATTTTTTTTTACAACACAAGAAATCAATATAAATCAGGACTGCATAAATTTGTACCAATATGGACACCTATAAAGGATATTTAAAGCTAGATATCAAATTGAATAAATACAGTACGATAACATCACTGCTCCTTCTGGATTATTTATGTATTTATTTATTTAGAGAAGGGGGAGAGAAAGAGAGACAGGGTGGGGAAGGGAGGGGCAGAGGGAGAGAGAGAATCTTCAGTACTCTCCATGCTCAGCCTGGAGCCTGACGTGAGGCTTAATCTCACAACCCTGAGATCATGACCTGAGCCAAAATCAAGAGTCAGTCACCTAACTGACTGAATCACCCAGGGGCCTCTCTTTCTGGCATATTTAACACACACGTGTACATAGCTATGAATGTAAACATACAGCTACAAAGAAAGTTAAGATGTTTTACGCCAATCCTAAAAATTTGGTCTTTCCTCACACATAAGAGAAACTTTTCAAGAGAACACACAGAAATAAAGCTCAATTTTAATAGATATTTTTAGATATATAAATAACTAAATATATGAAAAAGAAAATATTTATTTGTGCACACTCATTTACATTATGTAATGGCAAATAGCCAGTGTGAGGTGGGCAATGAGAAATGGTTCAAAGAATGTTAATTATAATATGCAAATTTAGGGAGGGGGAATAATGCCATTATTTTTTCAACAAGATAAGCCTCTGCTGAGAAAATGAAATGGTATTCTTTAAACAACAACCAAATCGGGGCACCTGGGTATTCTGTCATTTAAGCATCTGCCTTCTGATGGGGTCATGACCCTGGAGTCCTGGGATGAAGCTCTGTGTCTGGCTCCCAGCTCAGCGGGGAGTCGGCTTCTCCCTCTTCCTTTGTCCCTCCACACTGCTCATGCTCTATCTCTCTCAAAGAAATAAATAAAATATTTTAAGGGGCACCTGGGTAGCTCAGTGGGTTAAAGCCTCTGCCTTTGACTCAGGTCATGATCTCAGGGTCCTGGGATCAAGCCCCACATCGGGCTCTCTGCTCAGCAGGGAGCCTGCTTCCTCCCTCTCTCTCTGCCTGCCTCTCTGCCTACTTGTGATCTCTGTCCGTCAAATAAATAAATAAAATCTTAAAAAATATATATTTTAAAATATTTAAAAAAACAATAAAAATAATCTTAGCAGCATTTACTGAATGAATGCTCCTTATTTTCTGGGTATTTGGCATTATTTGCCACATTCTTTATGTGCATAAACCAATTGTTCCTCTCAATGGCTCCTAAGTTAATATGTTATTATTATTTTCAATTATGAAGTTTTAGAAAGGACAGGAAAATTAGGTAACTTGCCCAAGGTCACAAAGAAAGTAGGTATCAGAGCTGGGGTTAGATCCAAGGCAGACTTATTTTAAATGCTTTGAAGTCCAATCTGTTGAATATTATACTAAGTATACTCATAGTAATCAAATAGTTTGCATTTGTATAGTTCGGTGGTTCCTAAAGCAATGTCATAGAAACCAGAAACTTCAATGGAAGCAGTGAATGTCTCTGAACAACTTTCTTGCTCCTAAGTAGCATGATTATTACTCATACATTATCTTGTGATAAAGAATCTCTATGTCTACTTATTTTATAACTATTTCTAGGTATGGGACTCTTTTCTAGACCCTGGAGACAAAACTGTGAAGAAAACAGAATTCCTTCTCTCAAGGAGCTTGGATTTCAGTAGGAGAAGAGAAATGACAAATAAATAATGAGATATAATAGCATTGTGGAAATATGGTAAATAAATAAGTAGAGATAAAGACAGGCCTGGCTCCACCACTTTCTAGATGTGTCATCTTGGGGAAATTACATAAACTCTTTGTATCTCCGTTACTTGCTCTATAAGAAACGAGATAACAGTATCTACTCACTGAAGTGCTATGAAAATTAAATGCATAAATGTTTGTAAAAATCTTAGAACTGTGCCTGGTGCCAAATAACATTATAAAAGTGTATGTTAAATAAAAAATTTGAAATTTGTTACTAAATTCTTTAAAATAAGCAAGATTAAAGAAATTAGATATTAGGGTAATTAAGGATGGAGGAACTTGGCATTTTAAGGAAAAAGAAAAAACTATCGGGGAAGGTGTCTCTGTTAAGTTTCCATGTGAACAAAGAGCTGACAAAAAATTAAGAAAACAAGCCTTGAGGTACTTGGTGACCAACATTTTAAGCAATAAAAATCACAAACACAAAGGCTTTGGACATGCAGTTGAAGGGCTGGAAGATCAACAGTCAGGGTTTACAATGCTTGGGTCATGGGGTTAGGAGAGTGTGGTGACATATCAGTTTCTTGTTGGTCAAACAAAGGAGACCATGGTCAAATCTGCTTTCGTGGCTAGTTAGTTTAGAGGACACAGGAGGGTTTGGGGCAGTAGGAGTGATATGGTCTGACTCACTGCCTATAATTTTAATACTGACAGCTACTGAGAGCTGGGAGAATTCATTGTAGGAGGCAAGAATGGGAGAAAAACATTAATCAGGAATTATTTCAATAATCCATGGAGAGGGGACACCTGGGTGGCTCAGTGGGTTAAAGCCTCTGCCTTCGGCTCAGGTCATGATCCCAGGGTCCTGGGATCGAGCCCAGGGTCCTGGGATCAAGCCCCGCGTCGGGCTCTCTGCTCAGCTGGGATCCTGCTTCCCCCTCTCTCTCTGTCTGCTTCTCTGCCTACTTGTGATCTCTGTCTGTCAAATAAATAAAAAAAAAAATTAAAAAAAAATAATAAAATAAAAAAAAAATAATCCATGGAGAGGTGATGCTGGCCTGAATTAACATATTACTGGAGGAGGGCATGGGAAGTATTGTTTACCAGTAGATTTTCTACTTTAGACCTAAGTGCCCAATCCTAATCCTCATAAGTCTCCCACTGTCCCCTCCCTCCTAACTACACCTTTATTGGTCATTCTCATTTCAGGAAATGATAACTCCATTCTTCCAGTTATTCAGTTCAAACATCTTGAAATCATCCTTGACGGCTGTCTTTCTCCAACACCTTGTGTCATGCTTCTCAATGACTCATATCAACTACCTTGAAAACATTCCCTTCCATCTAATTCTCCCACTGCCTTCTGAATCTAATCTGCCATGATGCTCTTGCCTATATTATTATTATAAAATAACATCTTAATTAGTCTCCCTTCTACAATTCTTCCCCCTAAATATTTTCTCAATAGAATGGACAAATAAAGGGAGAACCTGTGTAGATATATCAGATTTTATCAGTCTTTTCCTTCAAATCTTATATCAGCTCCCCTCCTTACTAGAAAGGGAAGCCAAAGTCCTGCTTATGGACTCTAATGCTCACATGAGCCTCCCATTTCCTGTACCTGGTCTCTCCTTTCTCTTATTTTTAGTGCTCAAGATTCCTTCTGTTTCTTGGTTGTTCTAGACACCACCTTAGCCTTCGGTATTTCTTTTCCTCTACCTGGAATATTCTGTCCAAAGAAATCCACCTGACTGGAGAGCATGGATGTCTCAGTCAGTTGAATGACTGACTCTCGATTTTAGCTCACGTTATGATCTCAGTGTCCTAAGATTGAGCCCTGCATCAGGCTCTGCATTCAGTGGGGAGTCTGCTAGAGTCTCTCTCCTCTCTTCCTGTGCCCCTCCTGTGCTCTCTCTCTAAAATAATATCTATATATAATATATCTATATATAAAATATATAGAGATGTAATAATACATATCTATATAATAATATATATTATTAATTAATATAGATATAATAATATGTGTTATTATATCTATCTATATATCTATATATAAAATAGAAAAAGAAAAAAAGAAATCCACATGACTGGATCTCTCACATCCTGCAGGTCCTTACTCAGAGTAATCTCCATGAAGTCTTCCCTGACAACCCAATCTAAAATTCCAAGGCCCTACATCTACACACATACACACATACACACACACAGTGCTTTTCTTTTTAGCATTTATCACTATCATTACTTAATACAGTATGAATTTTGCTTATTCATGTCATTTATTGTCTGTCTTGTGTTAGAATCCAGATTCCAGCAGACCACAAGGTTTTTTGTTTGTTTGTTTGTTTTATTAACTGCTGTCTCTCCAGCATCTAGAACAATATCTGGCATATAATTGATGTTCAACAAATATCTATTAAATAACAAGTTAATGCTAATGGGTCCAACTTTATGAAATAGATCCTGACAATTGTTGATATAATTATATCTCTTATTAAAATAATTGTCTTGCAAACCATCCAAGACTCTTGATCTCACAAAACAAACTGAGGGTTGCTGGGGGGAGGGGGGTTGGGAGAGGGTGGTGGGGTTATGGACATTGGGGACGGTATGTGCTGTGGTGAGTGCTGTGAAATGTGTAAACCTGGCGATTCACAGACCTGTACCCCTGGGGCTAAAAATCCATTATATGTTTATAAAAAAATAAAAAGAAATAAAAATTAAAGAAAAATTGTCTTGGGTAGCTGGCTGGCTCGGATGAAAACATTTGCCTTCAGCTCGGGTCATGGTCTCAAGGTCCAGGAATTGAGCCCCGCGTTGGGCTCCCTGCTCAGCAGAGATCCTACTTGTCCTTGTCCTTTTGCCCTATCCCCCACTCCCCATGTTCTCTCTTCACCCTCTCTCTCAAAATAAGTAAATAAAATCTTTTAAAAATTAAAAAAAAAACAATGTCCTATTTTTCAGTTCAGAAAAGAGAAGTAAGAAATTTAAAATATACATACATATATATTTTATTTTTATATATGTATATATACATATATATACATATATATTTACATACACACACACACACACACACACACACACATAACTATGCAACAGAAAAATAATTCAAGTAAGCCAATATTTATTGAATACTTACATGTCCCAAGTTTTTTGCTGGGAGGTGACAGATATGAAAATTAATTAGTTATGCTTCTGCAACAAGTGGTTCAGAGTTTCTATTTATAAGATACTGTTTTGTGAACATTTCAGGTATACTATGAATAAGGCTATTTCAGTACTTACATGATACCATTTTATATTCTCAACAGTGTCATATGCTATGGTAAGCATTAAGTTGGGGCATTCCTATATCATCCTTTAGTTTAGTGAATTTGAGCATATTATTTACATTTTTAGACCTCTTTTATCTCATTTGAGTAATGAAACAGAATAATTGAGCATATTCAGTACATTGCCACCTAGAAATTACATAGTATAGTGGTGGTGTAATATAAACTTGTACCTTAAATTATATAAATTTCATCTTACATGTATTCTTATTTATCATTAACAGTCTGGCAAACTAAGCAGTTTCTGAGAACAACTATAATGCAAAAGTCTAATGAGAAGATGATATTACTGACAACACACAAAATTATGCAGTTTGGGCAACAATGTATGGAAACATGTTTAATGGTGGTGGGAATGCTACTTGCTATGATACTTCAGGAAAAGATTGGCCAGAGAGATCAAGAGGCTTAAAACTGTGAGATGTACTTATGGGTGTCCAAGAAACTCAAATGAAAGCTTGTTTGGAAAAAAATTCAAAGTAAATTTAGTAACATAAACTGAGACTCACTTGAGGAATAGTTTTAACACAGAGACTAAAAGTTATGGTGCTGATCATAGTTATCAAAAAATTTGAAAAGTTTATCCTCCGAAGACTTCATGTTTTGTATTGGAAAAGAGGGACACTGAAGGAACGGATAGCTTACTAAGAATTTATAGCAGCTGCCCAAGTACTTAGTGAAATGACATTGAGCTAGTGGTAATGAAAATGTTTATAAGTGAAAAATTTGAGAAATATTACAAAAGAAGTGTTAAAAATAATTCAAGATTTAAAATGTATTTTTAGTTTTTATGTTCCAGTAACTGAGCTTAAACTATGAAGCATTTTCAACTTTTTCCTCTTTCCTGAAATTTGAGTCTTTTCAGACTAAAACTTATTAGATAGATCAATGTCTGTTTAATTAAAAGCATATCATCAAAAGCCTAATGAAAACAAAAAACTTGTAGACCATTCTGAAAATTTCACTAATTTTAATGTAAACTTTAAAAATAAAAAGTAAAATAAAATCATAAAAATAAAATAGTGTTATATGGAGTAGTCAGCTGAATTAAAGACATTAATTTGATTTTGAGAAACTAAATTGAATTATTGAGTTCACTAATTTAATCCAGAAATGGCTTTTCTTGTCATAAAGAAATTATTCTCCTTTTTGAATAGCATAAATGTTTCCTATAAATTTGCATCCTTTAATATCGTGTGCACATAGAAATTTTTATAATGTTCAAAATATTTTTAAATTTTATATTTAATTGATGTTTATTGCCACTATCAAGTAATTAAATATAAAATGCATTTTGTTTGAGATACTGGTGATTACTTATTACAAATGGAAAAATTTAACAGAAGATTATTCTTTTAAGTCTCTTCACTCCAATTTTTCAGTTTAATCAAACACAGATGGTTTGTATAAGACTAAAATGTTTATCTTTTTTTCTTTGGTGTTTATTAGAATCTAAACCCATTGCTTATCAGTTGAGAGTTTTTCTTTAAAGCATGAATTTGAATAATAAACTATTATAACATAATGGGACAGATGGATGTTTACACCTAAACTGAATGATACATAATTTTCATGGTCATCATTTTTCCTTTTCAAAAATCTATTTTGGCTTTTTTCCAATTTCTATCCACTTCATTAGTCCTCCATGAATTGTCCAACATGACAGTTATTTGATTTAACCAATTCAAAGGCATCCTACTGAGTAAGTAATCAAGGCCTGCTGATTCAACATTATACTACGGGGAATAAATGTTTCAAACTGTATTATCTCTCAGTATCTAATAAAGAACACTTGTATTTTAAAATTGAATAAACTCTGACCATTTTTTCAAGTGAAGCTTCCAACTAAGTAAAGTTGTATCAACTTATGATGAAAAGTATTAAACCCTAACCACTTGCTTAGGAGACAAATACACACTCTGTGTTCATTTTATGTTTTCAAATTTTATGCACCTTGAATTTTTTTTTCAGGAAAAAGCATTCTAGAAAATTTATCAAACTACTGTTGAACCCTGAACTAATATCAGTATCTAACAATTATCTTCAAAATGAAATTGGGATTTTTTGTTGCTTGCTTTTTTATTATTATTTTTTGTGTTTTATTTTTGTTTTGCTTTGTTTTGTTAGCTTGAGGTTCTGGGCATTGTTCCACTGTCTGCACAGTTCTAGCAAGATGTTAAAACTGAGATGTTTCCAAAGCAACAACTGTATGCATATTATCCTTTTTCTTTGAAACCAGATGATGGAAATGATCTACATATGAATGTACTATCTTTCTATTCAAACCACATTAAAAAAAAAAAAACCACAAGTGTAGAATGTCATGACAATATCCTTTTCTTCTCTATCAGTTGGTATCCAGAACATGATGTATAATTCCAACCTTGAGTTCACTGCATGGTCCTCTTGCCTCCTAAATTGTCGTTCAAGTCATTGTCCATAGATTTCATTATCTTTATCAGAAGAAAAGAAATTTACAAGTATCACTGAAGGAGCAGTGTTCTTTCCTTTTAGGATCTAGTTCAATCAGGACACTGCCCTTCCAATAAGAAGTGATATTATGCTAAGAATAATATTAGGCCTATTTCCAGCATTCTCATAGACTCAGAAAATAGAAATAAACAGAAGAGATGTCACCACCAAGAACAATAGGAATAATATTTTAGATAGTAACCAAAATATTCCTAGGGTATTTTGAGTCAGAGGTGTAATGGAATGTAATTAGTGTTAAAATATTAACACAAAAAATAACTCCACCTGATCTATATAAGACTATATTTATCTTATCTCATATGGTTTCAACAGAACATGACCCAGAAAAGAAGAGAATTAGGAATAAATGTGGACAGAAAAAAATGTTTATACCCATAAATATCTCGGGAATTAACCAGTTCCTTTAGAGTTGATGTACAACAATTATATTTGAATATATTTAAATATATTTAAATATTTGTTGAAAATAGATTAATCATTCTAGAAAAAGTATTTTGTCACTCTCATTATATCCTGCCCTTATAAAGGCATAATTTAAAATACTTTTGCATTATTGATAATATAGATATACAATTGGAGCATGAAATAGCAATGGTAATCAAACTCATGTAGTCAGAAAAGATAGCCATAATAGGACTCATTGAAGTATTTTCAACTAAAATTTGGTATTATTAGATCTGGCTTGGGTTTGCATTCTCTGAGGATTATTTTTTCTTATCTATGTGCAATAGAATGGAAGTATTCTTAGCATTAGTCAAAATTGTATGAGGAAATGCACTTTTCCCATTATAGACTATACTGAAGTTATTGCATAACTGATGTGTTTCCATCATTTTTATTTTTTTTCTCTTGCCATAACATACATAAATAAAGCATATTAGGCATATGGTCATTTTATCAGTGCATATCAGTAAAGGGGATGTGCATTTTTGTGAAAATATTACTGAAAAACATGAATTTAAATACTTGTCTAGAAATTTGTAACCCTGAAGGGGAGGAAGTTGAAACAAACAACACTTTCTTTTAATATTACATGACAAATACATTAAGATATCATACTGTGAGATATAAAAAAATCTTGAAATGTAAAAAGAGGAAATGGTGATTGACAGAACAATCTACAGAATGTTGACCTCAAAGACCTTGGATCTGGGAATGACTCAATCTGTTATCAAAAGAAAATTAGTTGACTACTAAGTTCTAAAAATAAGCAAGACACCAATGGATCAACAACTTGTAATTTTATTTTAAAATTATGGAACATTTAATCCATGTTTTTATGATTATTTTCAACTGTTAATTCCTTCTTTCATTTGCTAGGGGATAACATTAAAATCAGTTTTTCATCTATAGTAAATTTTTTAAAGGGGCATTTTCAAATACAGACCCCCCAAAACAAAAACATAAAAAAAAAAACAATAATGTAGAAAGTATTTATATTTGCATAACATAAAAATTCTACTTCTGGCATTTTTGGACTAGACTATCACACAAAGTTTTCCACCAAATATGACTAGAAAATCTATCATGTCATCCAAAGATCAGTATCTTCTACGAATGTAGAACTGATTTAACATACAGAAATCTAAGTAAAACATTGCATTAATAAAATAAAGAAAAAAATCATGGGACTTTCCCAGTAGATGCTAGGAAAACATTTGATCCAATTTAACACTTCTTTATTACACAAACAGAGAAATAAAGCTTTTGGTAAACCATTAATAAAAGGGAACTTCCTTAATATTATGAAGAAAATTACATCAAAAATCAAAAAAATACTCAATGGTAAAATACTGAAATTTGTCTTAATGAAGAATGGGAATGAGGTAAGAATGCAATCTACATCTCTCTTATTCAATAGTAAGCAGGAATTCTTAACCAGTGCTAAAATATAAAACTGAAAAGTGAAGGTTTAGGGACTGGTTAAAAAAGAAATAAAATGCCATTATTTATAGCTATGATTAGGGACAGTAAAATCTAAATAGCCTACAAATAGAATAATATAAATAAATGTGGTTAATACTATTTTTGTATAAAAGGCCAATATACAAAACATATATTTTCATATCCCAACAAACAGTAGTTGAAAATAAAATTTTAAAGATGGAATTCTATACAGAAGTATCATAAACATAATAACTAGGAATAAATATAATGAAAAGTGTGTAACATATCTACACAAAAACTAATTAAATATTATTGAGAGCAATTTAAAACAACAAAAATTAAGGGAAAAGCATTCCACCTTCATAAGACAAGAAGACTCAATGTTCTAAAAATATCTGCATTTCAGAAAATTTTGTGTGGAATCTATGCAAACCCATTAAAACATTTACAAATTCTTATATGAGTTCACAAATGAGTTCTAAATTGCATATAAAAATTCAAAAAGTTAAAATTAGGGAAGATTATTTTTTAAGACCTACAAAATGTAAAACATTATGGAGTGTCATAACTTCTAATAAAGCTACAGAAGTTATGATAGTGCAGCACTGGTATGGTGAGAGATTAATAGACCAATGGACCAAAATAGAGTCTGGAAATTGACCCATTCATATTTAAATACTTGAGTTTTGACAGAAGTGGTACTGAAAACCCATGGGAAGAATTCTTTTCGTTAATTCCCTGAATAATGGATATAGACAAGAAAAATAAATAAAATTTGGTCACATCCTTCATACTTCATCCTTACTCAAATCATTTGTATTGGATTATAGAAATAAATGCAGATGGTATAATAATTAGCCCTTAAAAATTAATAAAGGAAATATTTTTATGAGCTCTGAGTAAGGAAATATTTCTTAAACTGAAAGAAATGTACTAACATTAGAGAAAAGATTGATAAAATGAATTGCATTAAAGATAAAAAGATCTGTGCATAAAAAGCATTTTTAAAAAAGTGTAAAATTGCAGCACATACAACAACAAAAATCTCATATAATCTACAAGGCAAAGAAAAAAAAAGTGAAAAAATCCACAGCAAGATAAAGATGGGATTTGAATAGACTTTCACCAAATTTATCCACCTGAACAATAATGTTGAAAATGGTTTGTCTTCATTAATAATTAGAGAAATGCCACTTAGAACCAAAATGAGATACTATTACACACCTAGAAGAATAGCTAAAATTAGACAGACTGCCATAACCAAGTTTTGTCATCATTACTGGTGAGGTGTAAATTGGTAGAACTATTTGGGACAGTATTTGGCTGTATTCCATTTGGAGATAATACACATATATTATACATAATTATGTAATTATATTTTATAATAGGGAGTATTTCTCCTATGGGTTGCAAAACATATATGTTACATGTTATAATTACATATTATTTCTATATGTAATTACATGTATACATATATGTATGTGTATATGTAATTATACATATAATATGTAATATATATTACAACCCATAAGAGAAATATTACTTTTTTACTCCAAGAAATGAATGTATATCTGTATATAAGATGTATAAAAATATGAAGAGTAAAATTATATATTGAGAACATATTAAAACTTTATGAGGAAAAAGAAAAGAAAAAGAAATATGCTCCATGGGAAGTGAGTTTAGGGAAGTGAGTTTAGATTCTTCAGCTCTGTACACAAATAAAGTACTAATCTAGACTTTCATAAGAAGAGTACAATTTCAAAGTAGAAGCAGTTATATCTACCAAAAGTGTCAGAAGTATAAAATTGTAAACTCTACCTCTCAGCACATTACTATTTAATCACTTCATGTGCCTAAACATTTTATATGTCACAGTGAAAAGATAGGTGTATGTTCAAATACACCTCATCTTTGAGAATGCCACATACTTTTTGTTGTTGTTGTTGTTAGTATCTGTTAAAAAACAAATGAATAGACAAAAAAACACATGGTTTTGTTGGTGGTCAAAAGAGGAATATTTTATCCTTTACAGATCAGCGTGTAACATTGTTTTCTGTAAACATAAATATGTTAAAATGTAAATAAACTTTCAAAATGTTGGAAAGAGAAAATTGAAGGAGTTTTCTGAGACTTTTTCCCCTCATCCAACTTCAAATTCATGGTGCTGACAAGATCCTTCCTCCGCGTTGGTTCCAAGTGTTGGCTTGAAATAATACAAGGTTACCATTCAAATGGAAAGGTCTGAGCCTCCAGCAGATGGCTTGCCTGCAAAATAAAGATAATCTGTGTCCACATTTAAAAAAATAACGAATAGTAAAGCATTTTAAGATACCAAAGGAAAAAAAAACAAAAACAAATTTTGTCTTTCATTTAAGTTATCCTAACAACACTTGAGTTTTCTCCATGCATTGATGCATGGTTATTTATGCATGGTTTTAAAAAAGAAACACCACTTTTTTTTTTTTTTAAATTTATTAATTTATTTGAGAGAGGGAGAGAGAGAGAAAGCAAGTAGGGTGAGGGGCAGAGGGAGAAAATCTTCAAGAAGACTGCCCTG
Organism: Lontra canadensis; assembly: GCF_010015895.1. Taxonomy (NCBI): domain Eukaryota; kingdom Metazoa; phylum Chordata; class Mammalia; order Carnivora; family Mustelidae; genus Lontra; species Lontra canadensis. Next base: position 83,514,975 of record NW_022630995.1, on the reverse strand, counting down.
ATGTGGGGCTCAACCTCACTACCCATGAGATCATGACCTGAGCTAAAACCAAGAGCCAGATACTTAACCTACTGAGCCACCCAAGGGCTCTGAAAGAAACAACATTTTGAATTAGTGTATGTTTTATTTTATGAAAACTCTAAGTATACATGGTATTATAGACTAAATGGATGAATGTTACTCTATGACAAATATAAAATAATAATTTACTTCAAACTTGAGATTTTCTTTCACTGTTTTTTATCTAAAGTTACACTAACATTCTCCAAGTATATAAAAGAGAAGATCTAACTAGCTCTTTATAAGTAAAGTTTATTCAGCCAGAAGTTGTGATTATAAGATGGAAATAGTCTTTCCTAGCAGTTAGTGTTAAAATCTTAATTTAAAAAAAAATTCTAAAACTGACAGCAGTAGAACTGAAATAACAACATGATTTCAAATACAGTAATTTATTAATAAGCTTGGTACAGTTTTCGATGCTTGACAACCTTGGTGAAATTTTTTTAGAGGGAGACAATTGAAATGAATTTATTTTCAAGTAAATTTTTTAGTAGTTTTCTACAACTCTTTCACTTGTTTCTACCAAACACAATAATGTACAAATTTATTTCAGAACTCATTTCATATTAGAAAACATCAACATATTCTTTAAAAGGTTTTTACTTATTTTGCGGGGAAAAAAAAGAAAATATAATATCTAAAATTTGGCTTTTAAAATTTAACTTACTAGATTCTAAGGAACTTAAATAAAGACTATAGCTAATTAATATATTCATCTTGTCTTCAACAAATTGGAAATATTTTCTATGCATCTGTCATTGGGTTGAGTGCTAGAAATTTAGTTCCTTGATGTCAAGATGTTAACATATTTGCTATGGTCTGAATGTTTGTGTTCCCCCAAAATTCATTTTGAAATCCTAACCCCCAAAGGCAATGGTATTAGGAGGTGGGTACTGTGAGAGGCTTTACCCTCCTAAATGGGATCAGTACTCTTATGAAAAAGACCCACAGAGTTCCCTAGCCTCTTTTGCAATGTGAGGATGCAGGTTAGGGCCCTTACCTGACAACATTAATACACTGACTGGATTTCCAGCTTCCAGACCTGTGAGAAATAAATTCCTGTTGTTTATAAGCCATCCAGTTTATGGTATTTTGTTAAAGCAGCTCAAGTGGACTAGAATAATGATGAATGAAGAGGTTTATTCATCTACTTATCATAAGGTAAGAAAAAATAATGCACCAATTCCAGCGTGGCAGAAAAGATGATAAAAATTTGCATGTGGGAGCAAGGGCCTTCTAGAAGGAGGTGAGAATTCAACTGGTCCTTCAAAAAGAATGTTTTTCTGAGCAAAAAATAAATAAAATAAAATAAAATGATGATGAGATATTCCAAGCAGAAATTGAATTTGGAGCAGAGATATCATGAATTAGGAAGGGTAATTCATTTCTGTTCACATTTAATTGGTTAAAATTATTTCACGGACACTTCTGAATCCAAGAAGTTCAGCAAAATATGCCCCATGGCTGTGCAATTACTTCTAGCAAAATGATACACAGTTTTGAAGAGATTGTGGAAGTTGTTGAACAGCAACAAAATAAAATAGTTCATTTTTCCATTTGTCTATTGCCATGTAACATACCTCCCCAAAACATAGTGGCTTAAACTAGAATTTATAATAATTTCTCATGGCACTGAGTTTTGACTAGGAACAGATGGTTGGTTCTTACTTGGGGTCTGTCACAGTTATAGTCAATTAGTGACAGGGTATGAAATTATGTGAAGGCTGAAGTGGGTTGAATATCCAAGATGTATCACTCAGAACTGGCAGTTAATTCTGACTGCTATTTGGAAACTCAGGCCTATTGACTCTGGTGCCTACATGTGGCATTGCCATGTGGCTTTGGCTTCTCACAGCATGGCAACTAGAATCTAAAAGCAAGTCTTTCAAAGGATAAGAAACACTCACTCTCAGTGTCTTGAGGACTGACACAAAATTTTAGCACAATCCTCACTTCTATCTTACTCTGTTGGTCAAAGCAGTGATCAAGATCTCTCACAGTTAAGGGAAGGAGAAGCAGACCCCACTTATTGGTGGGGGGAGTTTCAGATTTTATTAAGAATCTCTTCTAGGCCCATTCAGCTTTGCTTACCACCTGGTTCAAAAGTCAGTAATATTTCCCAAAAACAGGAGCCCAGGACCAGATGGCCCACAGGTGAATTCTACCAAACACTTAAAGATGAGCTAATACTTACTCTTAAACTATTCCAAAAAAATACAAGAAGGAAAACATCCAAATTCATTCTATGAGCTCAGTATCACTCTGATATAAAAACCAGATAAAGACACAAGAGGGGCACCTGGGTGGCTCAGTGGGTTAAAGGCTCTGCCTTCAGCTCAGGTCATGATCCCAGGGTCCTGGGATCAAGCCCCGCATCAGGCTTTCTGCTCAGCAGGGAGTCTGCTTCCCTTCCTCTCTCTCTGCTTGCTTATCTGTGTACTTGTGATCGATGTCTGTCAAATAAATAAATAAAATCTTTTTAAAAAATTAAAAAAATAAATTGTATTTATAAAAGAAAAAAAAAGTCACAACAAGAAAAGAGAATTATGGACCAGTATCTCTCTGAATATAGATGCAAAAATTCTCAACAAAATATTAGCAAATTAAATCCAACAATACATTAAAAAAACCATACACCACAATCAAGTGGGATTTAGTCTTGGGAAGCAAGAGTGCTTTAATGTTTGCAAAACAATCAATCTGATACATCACATCAACAAGAGAAAGGATACAAACCATATGATTATTTTAATAGATGCATTTGACAAAGCACAACATCGATTCATGATTTAAAAACCCTCTGCAAAGTTAGCTCTAAAGGCAACAGTAAAGACCTTAGATGAAAAGCCCCCAGCCAACATCATACTTGATGGGAGAAAATGAGAGCTCTTCCCCCAAAATCAAGAACAAGACAAAGATGTTCACTCTCACCACTTTCATTCAACAAAGTACTGGAAGCCCTATCCACAGCAATCAGACAACATAAATAAATAAAAGGCACCTGAATTGGTAAGGACGATGTAAAGTTCTCACTATTTATTTATGAAGTGTAGTAATTAAAATAGTATGGTAGTGGCATAAAAATAGACACATAGATCAATAAAATGGAAAAGAAAATCTAGAAGTAAACCCACAATTATATGGTCAGTTAATCTTTGACAAGGAATGACTATCCAGTGGGGAAAAAGACAGTCTCTTCAACAAATGGTGTTGAGAAAACTGGAAGCAGCACACAAAAGAATGAAACTTTATTTCACCATTCACAAAAACAAACTCAAAACAGTTTAAAGACCTAAATGTGAGACCTGAAAATATAAAAATCCTTGAAGAAAGCACAGGCAGTAATCTCTCTGGTATCACTAGTAGCAACATTTTTCTGAAGATGTCTCCTGAGACAAGGGAAATAGAGACAAAAATAAACTATAGAGAATACATCAAAATAAAAAGCTTCTGCACAGTGAAGGAAATAATCAACAAAACTAAAAGGCAAACTACAGAATGGGAGAAGATATTTACAAGTGACATATCTGATAAAGGGTTAGTACCCAAAATATACAAAGAACTGATACAACTCAGTATGCCCAAAACAAATAATCAAACTAAAAATTGGTAGAAGACACAAACAGACATTTCTCCAAAAAAGATATACAAATGGCCAACAGACACATGAAAAGATGCTCAACATCACTGATCATCAGGGAAATATAAACCAAAACCACAATGAGATATCACATCACATCTATCAAAATGGCTCAGATTAAAAAAAAAAATACAAGAAACAACAACTGTTGGTGAAGATGTGGAGAAAAAAGGACCCCCTTGTACTGTTGGTTGAAATGCAAAATGCAAATTGGTGCAACCATTGTTGCACCATTGGAACAACAGTATTGGGGTTCCTAAAAAATTAGAAATAGAACTATCCTACAATCCAGGAATCACACTACTGGCTGTTTATCCCAATATACAAAAACACCCATTCAGAGGGATACATGTATCCCTATATTTATTGCAACACTATTTATGATAATCAAATTATGGACTCAGATTTTGTCCATCAATAGATGAATGAATGAAGAATATGCAGTGTGTATGTATATATATATATACACATACACATATATATAATGGAATATTATTCAGCCATAAAAAAAGAATGAAATCTTGCCATTTGCAACAACACTCATGGAGCTAGAGAGTATAATGCTGAGCAAAATAAATCAGTCAAAGAAATACAAATACCATTGGATCTCACTTATATGTGGAATTTAAGAAACAAACAAATGTGCAAAGGAAAAAAAGAGAGAAACAGACAAGAAATAGGCTCTCAACCATAAATTGTTGTTACCAGATTGTTACCAGAGAAAAAGTGGGGGGTGAGCAACAGAGGAAGTAGGGAATGGGGATAAAAGATTACAATTACCATAATGGAAAAAAAATATCAGCGATATTTTTAGATTCCAAATTCTGTCTTTTGTTGCATAACAAATTACCCAAAAAATTAGAGGCTAAAAACAATAACAATTTAATTTAATCTCATGATTTTGTGTATCAGAAATTTTAGCAGGGATCATCTGGCCAAATCTTCTGCTCCATGTGGTGCTGATTGAAGCCACTCAATAGTATCCTGCTGGTGAGTGGTGTCTAGAAGGACTAGAGTCACTTCACTCATATTTCTGATGCCTTATCAAAGATGGCAGGGAAGATAGACTCAGTTTGGACTGTTAACCATAATATGCATGGCTTTCAAGCATGGTTGTCAGGATGGTGAGACTTATATATGGTGGACAAAGAAGACACCTGGAGAAAAAATTCTCAGAGGTAGTCATGGAAGCCGCCAGTCTATTAAGTCACAAGTCTGAACTCTGGGATTGTGTTACTTCACCATTTTGCATTGGTGAAAGTAGTCACAGAGCCTATCTATCTTAAAGGTGGGTGTGTTGGTGGGGGGATTTGTAAAGGAGTCAGCACACCTATTTTAATCAAACATCTGCATATTGAATTTAGGAGTATATTATGAGTAGCTGATGAGACTAGAACAAGCATTGAAATAAAAATTAAATCAATTTTAAATATCATGATAAAGAGCTTGAATTTTAATTGTAAGAGCAAAGGGAAACTATCAGAGATACTTATTGTCAGAGAATTCTAAATGATGATATAATTAATAAATTTGTTGGTGAAGGAGTGCCTAGGTGTCACAGACTGTAACTGTTAAGCATCTCACTCTTGGCTTCAGCTTAGGTTACCATCTCAGGGTCATGAGATGGAGCCCCCAGTAGGTTCTGCCCTCAGTGTAGAGTCTGCTTACAACTTTCTCTCCCTCTCCCTATGCCCCTCCCCACTGCTCTGTCTAATTAATTAATGAAAACTTTAATAAAATAATTTGTTAATGGAAGAAAAGACAAATGGGACAGAGTCTGGATGGAAAGGTGAATTTGAATCAAGTTTGGGAGGTTTTTGTTGTTGTTGTTCTGTTTTTTAATGACAGGAGAGATTCACACATGATTTTAGGCTTTAAGGAGGAGCAAGTATGGGAGGAGAGATTACACATAAAGGGGATAATAATGGGTTAAGGTCCTATGATGAAACCACAGGAAATGGAACCAGGAGTATAGGGTGCTGTGATTAATTTTGCAAAGAAGTTAGCTTGCTCTTATCCTGGAGTCCAAAATAAAGTGGTAATCCTATGAATGTTACTTTATATGACAAAAAAGAATCTTGGCAAATGTGATTAAATTAGAATTTTAAGATGAAGAGACTACCCTGAATTATCGGGATGGGCCCTAAGTACACTCACATACATCTTTATAAGACAGAGACTCTACACAGAGAAATAGGCAATGTGAAGATAGAGAAATATTTGAAGATGGTGGCCTTGAAGACTGCCATGATGAAGCCACAAATCAAGGAATTCTGGGAGCAAACTGAAGAAGAGGCAAGGAAGGGATTCTTTCCTAGAGTTTCCAGAGGGAGTGGAACTATGTCAACACCTTGATTTTGGCTGTCTGGTCTCCAGAATTGCGACAGGATAAAAAGTGTCATTTTAACACAACATGTATGGTCATTTGTTACATGAGCTGCAAGAAATTGATCCAGAATGGATTAGAATTATATGATTATACTTTGGCCTTTCAGTTTATGAAATCCCTTAGATAGAATCCTGCACAGATTTTCGTTTAAAAATATCCAGGGACAGCCTTAGAGCTTGGTTAGGAATGAGACAGTAGCACTCCGTAAAAAGTCAGGCTCTGAGTCAGAATGCACTGGGTTCAGACCTTGACTTTTGCATTTATTCATTTACTGATTCTAAACAAATTAACCTCTCTAAATCTTAGTTTTCTCAATTATAAAATGGGAATAAAATAATACTTGTTTTACAGTTACTGGCAAGATAAAAAATACAATGTATATATAGCAGCAAACATAGTGACAAAAATGTTATTAAAAATAACTCTGTGTGTGTGTGTGTGTGTGTGTGTGTATGCCTGTGTATGTTTGGGGAGGGGTACATATAGTCTAGAAGCAGCGTGCAGAATGTCATGATTGATTTTGGGGTTCAGAGTCAAATTCTCTGTGTTCAATTTCTGGGATTACTACTTTCTGGATTGGTTACCTTGGACAAGTTATTTCACTTCTCTGTGTCTCAGTGTTATTCTTTGAGAAATTGTGATAATTATAGAATCTCTTTGGTGGAATTGTTTTCTTGATAAGACAATGTATAATTGTAATCTATTTATAAAGTGCCTGGAGCTTTGTAAGAACCCAGTCTGCACTTGATAATTTATTGCAGTTTAAAGAAGGTGTGAAAGTTGCTTAATTTTTACAAAGATTCTTTCTTCATTCCAGAGTTTTCCATTTTAATTAAATAATCCATCATCTATATGTTAATTTTATTTGTTCTGTTTCATATGCCATTTTATAGATATAGTCCAGGCCTGGGAATAGAAGAAGTCTTATTCTGTACGTAAGCCAAGTTAAGCAATTGATAAAGTCATTGTGAAATATTAATTCATTATTTGACCATTCTGTACACTGCAAAATGGTCTTCATCAAAATTTAAGTTGCTTTTACAGCTACTGTGAGCTGAGAGGTAAGGAACCCATGTGAGAGTTAGGAATTTGTGGTTAATTCTTCAGAAACCTATAGTACTAAATATAAAATCACTCTCATTCCTGAGAAAAATTTTTCTCATTTTATCTTCAGTCATATTCATTATGACTGAATCACCAGGAAACCTTTAAAAAGTATGTGGTTTTTCTTTTATTTTTTTTAAAATACCAATCCATAAAGATATTTTATTTGAAATGAAATCAGTAAATGGATATGCTTTTATATCCAATAAATGGATATAATTTTATCACAACTATTATCACATAATTAAAATATGTATGTTTCATCTTATATGTATATATTTCTTCATAATGAAAACAATAAGACTTCAGATATTGAAAGAGAGCTATGAATTTATGAAAAACACTACATCTGCAAAATTTCAAGCTTCATTTTTCATATTTCCCTGCTCACTCTTTTAGAGCACCTTGTTACTCCATTCCACTGGAGGAAGGAAATGTAAACCAGTAAAAATCTCAAAAAAATTATCTACATCAAACAGTAAATCTAATCTTCTCATTTCAGGAAGAGTCCTGGGAATGAGAAAAAATAGTAATAAAAACAAGGAAGAAAGAAGAGAAAGAAGTTTAAAATCATAATGTTTACATAGATACAAACACCTGAATAAAACAAAGAGGGCAAAATAATTCATAAAGACTGTTCATTATAAATTATACAGTACAGGTTATTAATAGCTTATTAATGGGGGTGGTTGAGGGAGAGCACAGCCCAGTCTTCTAAACTATTGGAGAAGTTTTCTCTGAAGGAAAGTGGCGGCCAGAGAGATACATGAAGCTGGAGCAGTGTGGGTGGGTTGGGCGCTAACACAAATGAGTTGCTTTAGCTAACATCACTGACTTTTCAAATATCCTGGTAAGAGGAAGGACCAAATAAAAGACTTGTGAGCTCCTGGGATCTGGTGATGAAGAGTAAGGAGTAAAAGGGCCAGAAATACATGCTCTTTATTCCTCAGTCTTAAAGTTATATTAAATTTTGGTTTGTTAAATAAACATGAAAACACATAAAGGAAAATAAGATTTAGTGTTCATTGTTTAGGGTAGCAAATTAGTTAAACTTAATTCTTCAAAAGGAGGGGACAGAAGGAACACTGCATAGTACACCACCAAAAGCTAAATCTTTCGTTTGTCCACTTCTTTGGTTAGAAGACCAAAAAAAGGACAGAGGAGAACTTGGTTCCAACACTCTACAAGTTCAATATGCTATAAGCATTTTTAAAGGACAAGATTGTGTGAAAATCCCAGCCTCTGATTGAAAACAGAAATAGGTTAATATCACCAGCTTTGAAAAATATGACTTTCTTCCCTAATTTCCCATCTACTTCCAATGCAGTGTTTTAATGCATCATCTTTTCCAAGCAAAGGAAAGTCTCAAAAGTATGTATGTGTGATCAGAAGAGAGTAATATGTGCAGTGGCTTGTCAAAAGGACAAATATCAGTTCATGCTCTTCTCTTTCTTGCATTATTATTCTTCCTCAGTGAGATGGTTCTTTCACTTTTATAGTTAAAAATTAATGCTAAGTTTAGTACTTTTGGGATAAAAGAAGCAGAAATTCAATTTTGAGGAATTTCCATTTCATTGATACAAGGATATTACATTGTGAGTAGTACTCAATTAATTTTCAGAGCATAAATTTTCTTTACATACTCAGAGACTGGTATTCTCTTTCCATTCAGTAAAACTCATCAGCTACAATAGGATAATTCATAAAGACCTACTAGGTACATGCACTCAGCTAGGCTTGAGAGTTATAATAGGGTATATAAGGGTATATAAGTTTCTTTGCCTCATGGATCCTATATTCTCATGGGGTAGAGAAACAATAAACAAGTAAATATGTCAATTAAATTAACAGAAATTGCAATTATTGTTATGAAGGAAACAATGTTGTGATAGGAAGATTGAAGTGGGGTGACAGCTTAGATTAGGTAGTTAAGGAGGGCCTCTCTAAGAAGTGTATTATACTGGGAAAGTGTATTTATACTTGAAGGAAAACCAAACATGAAAAGAGCTCAAGTAAGCTTCCAGGAGATGTGACAGATAGACACAAGATCCTGAAGAGAAGGTTTTGTTTGACAAATTCATGGTAGGCAAAATTCTAAGATGACCTTTGTGAGGTTCTCATCTCCTATTTAGCCAATTGGGTACTAATCTGGGCACTGCTGGGAAGATTTTTCAGACATAATGGAAGTTCCAAATCCTTGAATCTTCTACTGCAGAAATAACCTGGGTGGGTTTGATGCAATCAGGTGAGCCCCTGAAAAGCAGAGTTTTCTCTGGCTGGTGGCAGAAGTCAGAGGGATGAGCTCTTGTGGGCTTTGAGCAAGAAAGCACGTAGGGAAATTCTGAACTACAGGTGATGAGGGAGGCCTCTAGAAGATGAGTGGCTTATGGTCTAGAGCAAGCAAGAAAACAGGAACCTGGTCCACGAGCATGGAGAAATGAATTCTGCCAAATGCCAGTGAGCTGGAAGAAGCATCATTAGCCTCACATGAGGATCACATCCCTGATGGCTGTTCAGTTTCCTGAGAAAAGCATCTAGCTCAATTATACTTGGACTCCTGATCAGTGGAAAATGTGAAAGGATAAATATGTGCTGCCTGGTGCCACTAAGTTTGTGATAATTTGTTACCTCAGCAACAGAGAAACTCTGTTTTATGAAGCTCTAGATACCAATTATGAAGCTCTAGATACCAACAAGAGGCTACTGTGACTAGAGATTCCCAAGAGGATGTATAGCCTAAAATAATAAAGGCAAGGTGGATGGTGAATAGCAAACAAATTACATAAACATACTTAATGCGATGGGTATGCACTTGGCAGACTGCATAATAGTGTTGAACACTATATGGATTATAATCCATTTTTGTCATCCCAAACAATCAGGCCTTCAATGTATTAAACATTGAAGACACAAAGATGGTGAATGCGTAGTCACTGGTCACTAAGATGTATGACTTTATAATCAAGGATAGCAGAATGTGCACAAACTGTTTTCATTGGTAGAAAGAGCTATTGACCTGTGTTTAGAGCAGTGGGGAGAGACTTCAAGAAAATGCCCTGGAGGACCAATATGAAGGCTGGGCCTTGTAAAAGTGAGTTGAGGTGACTCAAGCAGACATTTTATTCTTCTTGATGGAAATACATGGGAAGTATACAACACTACCTTTAGAATAGTCTTGCCAGGAAAGAGAAAAGGGAAGGGTTGGGAAGGGGAAGGGAGGGCAGGGAGGGAAAAAAAAGAAAAAAAAAGAAAAAAGAAAAGAAAAGAGAAGAGAAAAGAAAAGAAAAGAAAAGAAAAGAAAAGAAAAGAAAAGAAAAAATGGACTTAAATATGGTCAAGACTGTAGAGCTTACCACCCATGTGCAGGAAATACAGGGGATGGAAAAACATTAAATAATGCCAGAGAGAATACCTTCAGCCAAATGTAGAATGTTGAAAATTTCCAGAGCAAATGATGCAGATTACAAATAAAAATAAAATAAAATTACTGTAAAAATAAATTTTAGAGATATACCAAGCAATTGCAAAAGACCTTACTGAGATCCTGATTCAAAAATATCACCATATAAAAGTATTTTTTAGATAATTGTGGAAAAATAAAAACAGAATGGCTATAAGATGATATTGGGGGACTGTTCTGATTTTGGTGGGTAAGCTAATTTTAAAAATATGTCTATTAAAGATACTTAATGATATATTTCTGATTAAAATGACATGGCACCACATCTATTCATTTATTTACTGTATAATTAGAAGTAATTAAAAGGGAAAAAGTGATGAACTAGAGACAGTTTTTTGGGTCTTTTTAATGAGATTTCTAAAGACATGACAAGTTGTTGAGGAAAGGTCTTTCACAGTTTATTGATAGAGAGTTTTAGGAAATTTAAAGTGCTTATAACATATAGGCACTCTTAAATGTTTGCGGAAAGTGTATCATTTCTACTGCTCTGGAAGGACTTTTCCTCTGGTGAATGAACGTGCTCCTTCAAAAATCAAAAACAGTCTTAGCTCATTTGTAAACACTCATCTGCTCTCCATAGCACTTGGTTTCTGTTTCTCTCTCAGACCCTGAAACTGGGCATTGGTAAAATTTTTACCCTCATTCATTTTCCGATCTAACTTCTCTTCCTCAGAGAACCATCTGCTGCTACAACTTTGAGCATTACTGAAGTTGTAGTTTACAAGATTGAATCTGAAAGAACTCTGTTCCCTCCAAAATCTGCTCTACTCTGACTCTGTCTTTTCTACCTCTTGGGCAAGAAAACTCAGAGCAACTAAATAATTCTGTTTCTGCTATTTTAGTCCCACATCTAACTTACTGTCAGTTACCGCAGATGTTAATTCCAGTACTTCTTATACATCTTAAATCTAATGTCCTGTGGCTGTCAACAATTTCCTTGAGATATCTGATTATTTATTGCAAGAAGCGCCAAACTTGTCCCTCTCCTATTTTTCCTCAATTTTATGTTTCTCAAATCTCAGAGATCTCTTTTTAAAAGTGAACCTCATGGTTATGTGTTCATAATGCCATAACAACTGGGGCCAGATTTATTGATTTAAGCACAAACCCACTGGCCCTGACATTCAAAAAGCTCCTAATTATTTCCCTATTTCTTTCTTTCTTAATTATGTTCTTGTAAAGACTAAGCAAACATTTACTTATACTTGTAATAATAGTAATATCAATAGTGCTAGTACTAAGAGCAGTACACTCACAACATTCCCCTTTATGTATGTGTTCAGTTCCAAAAACCCAACTATAGTATTTCAAATATACCTATCACCTTTTAAAAAAGTGTTTATTTGAGAGAGAGAGAAAGTGCACACAGAGGGAAAGGCAGAGGGAGAAGCAGACTCCCTGCTTGAGCAGGGAGCCTGACATGGGGATGATCTCAGGACACTGGGATCATAACCCGAGCCAAAGGCAGATGCTCAACCAACTGATTCATCCAAGTGCCTCTGCCTGTCACTTTGAACCAAACTTCAACCAATCAGTTTTCATTTAATTGTTTGATTATGTAGGTTGACATATGGTTAAGTTCCTGATAGTATCCTCTCCTTTCCTTTACACCTTCCAGCTTCTCCCAAGCGCTCCCTAGGCATCTTCTCTAAAGTTTTAAAGGTCTGGATCACATTTTAAAACTACTTATTATAATGTTATGGCCCTCCCTTTATTAGTTGTATTCATTATTTAGGCCGTATACTCCAGGTTAAAAAACATCTCCAATTTTTTGTACCATCTTAATGGAGAATAGCATGTTGCACATCATAAGGAATTGATAAATATTACTTGTAATATTTCATAAATATTAAAATATGTATCATTTGTCATATTTCCTCCCATTTTACAGCAATTTTTCTAGCTAGACAGACCTACTGACATGTAAAAAGGCAAAGCATTACTTCAAAAATTGCTCATTTTATCAAAATCTATAATTTCTTCACATTAGTGTGGATTTAACTATCTGGAAATGCACCTTCTACAGATGGGAAGATTTTATGGAGGTCTCCTTCCAGATTACTTATAACAGTCTTAAATAAAACCAGGTCCAGGATCATGTATAGATGATATCTGAGGGAAGTATATCAAGACAAATTCTTATTTATTTTTATATTTTTCTTTCATACATGTTAGATAATTTTCTATCCATGAAAAAGATCTTCTTCTTCATAGCTTCATGGTAACTTGGTTATATACTAGGTCTGAAAAAAATTCTCGATATTGCCTTTGGGTGGTTGCCAAACTCTTTTAGGAATAGAAATGGTGATTTATAGTTTACACTTTTCTTTAAATGGACTGCAGCTACCAGAAAAAAAGTTACCATTCTATATCATATTATGAAAAACAGAGTTGAATAACAAGGAGTAATTGAATATCAGAACCACATGAAGGAAATGTGGGGAAAATTGAGTCACATTTTAAAAATGATTTTCTTGTGTAATGTTTTCTAATAGTTAATTCCTCATAACAGGAAATGCTAAGATTTCCTAAGAATTAATTATTTTTGAACTTAAGTCTATTAGTTTAAGTCTTAAGTTTGGTTATCATATGCCATTAGTCATAGTACAAAAAAATTAAAATTTATGTAAAAAGTATTTTTTTGGTTCTTACAGAATACAAATTTAAATATTTAAATGTAGAAAGAATAATTTCTGTTTTTCATTAAAAATTAGATTTTATACACTTTAAGGACCATTCTATAGGAAAACATTAACCCTCTGTTAAAAAGATTTTTTTGCATCTGTATATGAATTTTTGTAGTCCAAAAGTCTCCAATAGTTAATGAATGTTGGAGTTATTATTATTATTGTAACTTTATGGCTTTGATATCTGCAGATTAATTCTTATTTCTGTGTATTCCGTGTAAATTAACACCAGGTAATTTTTATGACCTTACACATTTTATAGTAAATCTTTGTTCCTCAGTTTTCTCCTCTATAACGTATGAATAATATTACCTACCCATTATCATTGTGAGGAATAAACAAATTAATACATGTAAAATCCTCAATATGATTCTTGAGACATAAACTTTCAATAAATAGTATCTGTTTTTATATATTCTAATATGAATGATAGGAAAAAATGTGCAACATGTGCACATCTTCCAACATGTGCAGTATGTTTTGAACGTCTGTCTTCCTTGCTGCACAAAAAATACTGAGAGATGTGTCCATGTCTGTTTAATTCATCCCAGAATCTCCTGGCCTCCCAAAGTTCCTGACACAGAGAATTCCTAATGGCCATTCACCGAGTCTATTAGTGGTTTAAAGACCAAACTGGCTAGAGTATGACAAGATGGAATGACTTAGTAAGGAGTTGCCTCTTATGTCCTATGAATCCAAGCCAGTATTAAATATTGTTTGTTTGCAATTAGTATTATATATTTTATAAATTACAATTAAATTAATTTAAATTGGTGGTTAATAATTTAAGAATAGTTTTCTGTGCTTTAATTTAGACATATTAAGACCATAAAGAACCAAAAATGTCAATAATTGCATTTCACTGTAATTTTTTCTGATGCAATTTGATGAAAACCTAGAAGACATTTATAGTTACATTCAATGAGTATTTTATATTTTTGGTGAATATTTGTATTTTCATATATATATATTTATATTTAAACTATATATATCGTTTATGTTTATATATAAATGATATATATATCATTTATATTTATATATAAACGATATATATATCATTATATTTATATATAACGATATATATATCGTTTATATTTATATATAAATGATATATAAGACAACAATAAAATATTATTTATGCCATTTATTTCAAATATGCATTAGGATATATAAAGGAGAAGTCTGAATAAGCTTATGTCTAAAACTTTATATTCATTTTTCATTCCCCACATTTAAAATATTTTCTTTAGGCTTATTGTACTTCTAAGTATTTAACTTTTTATAAGATTATAACGTAGGACAAAATTTTTTTATCTTTTATTTACCGAATGTATGCTTCATTTATCCTTTGTGATTATTAATCAATCTTTCAACATTTGTCCCTTTTGTTATCATTAAAAATACATTGTTAAACAAAGTACTGTCTTTTAAAGGGAAATCCTTTATATTGTTATGCCTCCAAAATTAATGCATGTCTCATAAGCAAAATATTTATGTATGATATATAAAACGAAGAACTTTCATTTTCAGTATCATCCACATTATATAAGCCTTTTATACACATGATGCAGTATATGTATGTTTGCAACGTTAAGATCTGCCAAATATTTATGTCACATTATACAGGGTTATCTGATTGTGTAATGGAAAAACACTGTCACAGCACATAACATCAGTGCTAGTTTCAAATTGCTGTGAGAACCCAACTTTTGAATCTCTTGATTTATGTAGGCTTCAACATCTCAGCTTAACACTGATAGAACTTTTTTGCATTTAGACTTACAAGCATGTGATCTGTTAATGTGAGTACATGTGTGTGAACACATATGTGTGTGCTCACATATATAGGAGCCCTAAAATACACATGCACAGCCATGAAAATCCATGTGTGGATTATCACCAGCAATTGCAATTGCAGGAAAGATAGTTTTATAAGAGAACTTGGATCCTAAGGTAGGTATTAAAGCTAAAATAACATGAGTCAAAGAGAAGAATAACCTCATATGCTGTTTTTACATATGGAATAGATTAATTTTAGTAAGTTGGCAACAAATGTATTCTTGCAATCAACTGTCAATCTACTAAATTTTTATTAGCTTCATTAGAATTTGGCTTCAATTAGGATTCTCTGAGGAGAAGAGAGCCATAGGCCCCTAAAACTCAATTTTCTAGCAAATATTTCAATATATTCTAAGATTTAAACTAAAAACTGTATTTCATTGATTGAGTATGCCCTTGAATTGGAAATGTAATTTTTGAATCAGAGCCACATGCTGCATTCTCCATCCAGTTACCAGCAAAGTAGCAATAAAGCATTATAGAATTATATTAAATTGATTTTTCCTCAGGCAAATTTGTCATCATTTAGGTTCCTGTTTCTAAATTCCAATAAGAACATGGCCTAGAAGGGGAAGGAATGGTGCTAGTATTTGGATTTTTATTTTAAATGATTTGCTTATAGAACTGAAAAGCAGAATCTGTGTCATTATTCTGAAAAAGTAATAACCTCAAGCTAATTTCTAAAGGAAATGAAATTTTACTTAACACAAAGCAGTCTAAAGACCAGATTTTTCATAAAGGTTTGTTTACACAGTTTATTTCAACAAATATTTCCCGAGAGTCCACCAGGGAGGGGGACTACTGCCCAAGTAAAGTCAGATTCAGGAGAGCCCTCTTTAGAAGTGAAGGAAGAGACAGTTCTGAAAGGATGGAATGGTCAAAAGAGCACATACTTTTGGAGACTAAGAAGATTTGACTTTAAAAATCACTAGAACAATGGTTCTCAAACTTTGATGTGTCTTAGAACCAGCTGCGGGCTAACTGAACATAAAAAAAAAAAAAAAATCCCACCCCCCCAAATAAAAGAACCAGCTACAGGACACACACAAATACAGAGGCCCTATCTTCTTGAAGGAACTTGTGCCTTGGTATTCTTTATTAGGTCTCCAAGTAACTTTGTTACCCAATGCTGAAGAACGAGTAAATCAAAGCACCTGAGCCCAGTAAGGAGCTGGAGCAGAAACACCAGCATGAGTCTAAAAAGTGATCAGATGTTTGAGCTGTCAGCAATGTAGATAGCCCTTTCAACATGAAATTCAGTGAAAATTAAGAGAGAGAAAGAATGACATCATGAAAAAGTAGTTCAAGTCAGGTGGAAAAGTATGTGAATGATGCCATGATAAAATTGTCCAGTCAAAGATGGGTGTACAATGTCAGGAAAGAGAGAGTAAAGAGAGAAAAAGAAAGAAAAAATAAAGATACAGTGCTAGAAGAGATGAGAGGGAATTGGATCCAAACTCCACTACAATGATTAACCTGAGGAAAAAGGTGATATCTTCCCTTAAGGAAAAAAAGGAGAAGATGAGTAAAGGAAGAGAGCAAGTTTGAGAATGTGGGGGTGGGGGAAAAATGTTAAGAGAATTGTGTAAATGTTTCTTCATCTGCTTAAGGTGAAGGGAGTATGAGCATGCCAGTTGTTAAGTGAGTAGAAACATAGATGGCTGGATTAAGAAGTTGTTCAGTGATACAGCAAGAATAAAAACAATGCGAAAGTTCGAAGGAGACTATTCTTGCATGCTAGTGAGAACATTTCATTAGGCATTTTACACCATGCCTAAAATTTACTGAAATGAAAGATACATTAAATAAATATTAGTTTATTTCCCAGTTTGCAAAGGATTGAAATCTGGACTGATAATGTTTTTTATTTTTAGTTATTGTCTGAGACTGTTCTTCAGATCATTAACTCTTATGGATGTCAGATGCATAAACTTCATAAAATAAACAAGAAAGGGGAATGATAGTAGAATTTTTACATTATATGTGAAGAGACATAATGAGGATTATATTTTAGGAATTAAAATTATTTAATTTTCTTTCTTGATTTGTATCCCTTTATGCTCACTTATTATCAAGGCTGATATAAGCATTTTATTTGCTCTGAGAAGTAGACAGTGATCTCACTTGGGGTAAAAATGTCAATGATCAGCTTGGAATCTCAATATGACTTTCTAGAGTCCATAAAATGAAAATGTTTTCCAGGTTTCATTGAGAAGATAATTGTTTTTCAATATTGTTTCCCTTTTATTTACCATATCAAAAGCTGGGATAGAATCCTATTATATGAGAAAGAACTCAGTATCTGATACTCAGTTTTGATCTTCATCAATATGAGACATGCAAACTTCCAGTTCAAGGGAATTATGGGAAGAAAAAGGGGGCAGAAAATGAAAAGCAGGGCATCATGAAGGTAAGTAAGTGAATCATGCAACTAGACTCCTATGTGCCTCCTCGGTGCCATTATGAAAAGATTGAGAGGGGATCCAAGACCAGAGTTTCCCATTTGGGCTTCTAGAAGGAGTCCACTTTGTGGGATTTCCTACTTACTCACTGGTATAAGAATATTTGAATAAAAGCAATAGTTGATATTCTTGGGAAGTGAAAAAAATATGAATATGATTATTTCCTAACTTTCACCCACTAACCCCCACATTTACATACACAAACTTTTGAGTGGCATGAAAAATTCAGAAGTCTACATATGTCTTGGTACTTGGTACCAGCTTGGTAATAGCTGTCAGTGTTGGGCTGGTGAGTTTACCAGGGAGATTAGTGACTCTGAAGTGAAATGATTCTATAGGAAAGGTCCAAAACAGCAAAACAGAAGCAGAAGAGAACTACATAAAATCTCAGGAAGAGAAGGACATCACCAAGATGGCAAAATAGGTCACTTCTGACTTTGTTTCCCTTCACAAGAACAATTAACAACTGTTCAAGAATAAGACATCACTGAGAGAATCCTAGAACATGGGGATGAGGTTAAAGCATCCCTGCACCACAGAGACCAAGACAGACTGCACTGGAAGCTAAAGAGAATCAGTTACACTTAACTGCATTGCTCTCCCACGCAGGCCAGTGCAGCATCATGCAGAGAGGCCTTCCCTGAGCCTCTCCATTTCTCCAGTGGAAAAAGAGCACTCGGGAAGTGGAGCATCCAGGCATTGGGGTCACTTTGTAGGAGCCCCTAGTCTGATCTCACACCACGGGGATTACAGGGGATTCTACAGGGCTCAACCATGGGAAATCCAACTGCCACAGAGAAGGAGGAGGGACCAGCAACAACCAACGCACAGATCTTGGCAGACTGAGTTCATACCTGCAGTGCCCAAGCAGTAATCTCAACTAGAGGTTTTGCTCATTTGCAGAATCAAGTTGGGGGCACATGCTGAGCAGGGAACTTGGAGACTGCAGATCTGCCTGATTTAGATCTTCAGATGAGGAGTTTTGCCAGCCATAGAGCTCAGTTTGCCCATGCCCTCACAAGAGGTGGAGTCACAGACCCATCCATTGTCCTGAGTATCTGTGAACCCCATCTCGTCTCAAAAGATGTATACAGAATGTTTCATCCAACAAAAGCAGAATACAAATTCTCCCCCAAGTAAACATGGAATATTTTTTAGGATAGACTATGTGTTAGGTCATAAAACAAGTCTAACTTAGCAAACTGAAGAAGTCTGAAATAATAGCAAATATCTTCTCTGACCACAATGACATGAAACTAGAAATCAACAACAAGAAGAAAACTGAAAACTTCACTAACACATGGAAATTAAACAACATGCCCCTGGATAACCAAAAGATCAAAGAAGAAATTAAGAGACATACCGTTTCTTGAAAGGAACAAAAAATGGAAAAACAGCATACAAGAATTTATGGAGTGCAGCAAGAGCAGCTTTAAGAGGGAAGTTCATAGCAATACACACATTAAGAAGCAAGGAATATTCCAAATAAACAACCTAACTCTATGCCTTGAGGAACTAGAAAAAGAAGAACAAACTAAGACCAAAGTTAGTAGAAGAGTGGGAATAATAGAGATTACTGCAGAAATAAATGAAATAGAGAAGAAAAAAATAAATAGAATATAGTCAAACTAATATTTGGTTCTTGAAAAGGTAAACAAAATTGACAAACTTTCACCTACTATCTAAAGCTAGACTAGCCAAAGACCTTTGTCCAAAAGGACCCAAGTTAACAAAATTATAAATGAAAAAAAGACATTAAAACTGATACCATAGGAATACAAGGACTGTAAGAGGCTACTATGAAGAACTATATGCCAGCAAACTGGACAATCTAGAAGAAATGGGAAAAAAAATTAGAAACATACAACTTACCAAGACTGAATCAAAAAGAAATAGAAAACCTGCATGGAAAGACTACTGCTTAGGAGATAGACAGTAATCAAATATCTCTCAATGAAGAAAAGCCCAGGACCAGATGGCTTTACAAATGAATTTAATCAAACAGTTAAAGAATTAATACCAATTCTCAAATGCTTCCAAAGATATCAAAGTTGAAGAAATACTCCCAAACTTATTTTATGAGACCACTGTTTTCCTGATATCAAAACCAGAAAAATACACTACTAGAAAAGAAAACAACAGGCCAATATCCCTGATGAATATAGATACAAACATTCTTAATGAAATACAAACAAACCAAATTCAGCAACACATTAAAAGGATCATTCACCATGATCAAGTGAGACTTATCCTGGAGATGCTTAGCATCACTACTCACTAGGAAAATACTAATAAAAATGCAATGAAAGATCATCTCACGCCTGTTAAAATAGCTGTCATCAAAAATACAATAGAGAACAAGTGTTGGCATGGATGTAGAGAAAAGAAAACCTTGTGCATTGTTGGTGGGATTGTAAATTGGTAGAGCCACTATGAAAAGCAGTATATGATCCTGTCATATGATCCAACAGTTCTATTTCTGGGAATATACCCAAAGGAAACAAAAGTGCTAACACTAAAAGATAGCTGCACCCCCAAATGCATAGCAGCATTATTTATAATAACCAAGGCATGGAAACAACCTGTGTCTATTGATAGGTAAATAGATAAAGAAGTTGTGGTATACAGCCACAAATAAATGAATCACAATGTGGAAGGACCCTGAAGGCATTATGTTATTGTGAAATAAGTTAAATACTGTATGATCTCACTTACATGTGGAACCAACCAACAAACCAACCAAACAACTCATAGAAAAGAGATCAGATTTGTGGTTGCCAGAGCTAGAGGGTGGGTAGGGAGAACTGGAGGAAAGTGGTCAGTAGGTACAAACTTCCAGTTAGAAAATAAATAAGTACTAGGGAGGTAATATACAATGTGATGACTACAGATAACATTGCTATAGGGTATATAGGAGAGTTATTAAGAGAGTAAATCCTAAGAGTTCTTACCACAAGAGAAAATCTTTTTCCTTTCTTTTTTCTTTTCCCCCTTCCTTTTCTGTCTTAATTTGATAAAGACCACCTGCAAAAACCCCTACAGATAACATCATACTTTGTGGTCAGGAACTTGAAGCTCTTTCCTACTGAAATCAGGTATAGTGCAAGAATGTACATGCTCACCACTCATTTTCAACATCATACTGATGGATACATGTCATTATACATTTGTCCAAACCTACAGAATGTGGAAAACCAACAGTGAAACCTGAGGTAACCTGTGGATTTTGAATGATTCTGATGTATCAGTGGCTTATATACCATTCTGGTGAGTGACTGTTGACAATTAGAGAGAGTATGCATGTGTAAGGCAGGGGATATGTGGGAAATCTGTGCACCTTTCTTTCAATTAGCTGTCAACATAAACTGGTGCTAATAAAATAGGGTTTTTTTTTCTTAAAAAAAGCAAAATAAAAGTCTTTAATGGTCATAATTGGAATAAAATCCTTTTATTATTGATTTTTCTGAAATGTGTTTCTTTCATCAAGAGAAAGCTTTTCTAAAACTTGTTTGCAAATAAGACAAAGGTCAATTGTTTGAGTTCCAAACAGTGAGATGTTATCAATTAACATAGGTTTATTTTTTATTTAAATAACTTAGATTGCTATACATTAATTTAGTTTAAAACACTACAAATTATTGAATTTATAAAAGCTAGATTTTGTTAATTACCTTTCAGTTGTTCCGGCCATGTTTGGGAAATGCAATGATATAATTTCTGTGAGTAAAGTTATATAATTTATCATAAATATGATTCTGTTGATATTCAAATAAGGCACTAATATCACACTGAGACAACAGGGAATAATCATGGTGGTCATACAATTCACAGTATGGCCAATCTACTTATAAGAGTATAAAAGTGTGAAAGTATTTAGATTGAATAGGCTATAGAAAAAGATCTGTAAGCGGAATGACATGTCCACACTGTGTTCCTGTAAGTTACTGTATTGTAAATCTTCGTCATTCTGAAAAAATTATGTTATTGAAAATTCTTTATAAAATATAAAT
Source organism: Lontra canadensis (assembly GCF_010015895.1). Taxonomy (NCBI): domain Eukaryota; kingdom Metazoa; phylum Chordata; class Mammalia; order Carnivora; family Mustelidae; genus Lontra; species Lontra canadensis. The sequence continues at coordinate 83,493,324 of NW_022630995.1, read as the reverse complement.
TACTGTGAATACATATATATAATAAGAGTTATATGTCTTTATAAAGTGATGTCTTTTTTAATAAAACCTTAAAGGCATAATTGATTTATTTGATAGCATTGTGGCTGTTGATCACTCATAATTTCTATGTTTAATTGACTAGGTATGTTTCAGAATTATCACTGACTTCCAAACAGCACACTTCTAGTTCTAAACCTTTAAAACTGTAATGTATTATGTAGAGTCTTTTTCCTGGGAGAGATATCTTCAGTTTCAGCCATTTTCACACTTTCTGAATGGCAAGCTGGAGACTTAATAGATAAGGTAGAATGTAGCTTTAATGGGATAATCAGTAATTATTTTGTTAGTGGCTTATTAGAAAATAAGCCTGTACAGATGGAGTAAGAAAATTTCTTAATCAAACCAGATTGGGGAAAATGAAATTTGGCTTATGATCAGAACTAGTGGAAGGAGAGCTTTTATTAATTAGTCCAGATGGAGACCAATAATAACAATATTGTGGAAAAGAGCTAAATTAGATTGATGGCTCTTAATTAACACTAAGTGCTTCTGAGATTAGAAATTTTTCTAAAAAGTTCACTTCTCAAAATTAAGTTCTTCTTTGATTTTGCTCTTAGATTTTTTTTTCTCTAGTGTAATGATACTAAACAATTAAATTGTACTAAAAGGTGGTAGCCATGATGAAGTGATTAATTTATTTTTTAAATATTTTTTAAAATATGCATTAAAATATGCATTAGGCTTGAAGCGAGTGCCAGATACCTAGAGACAATGTTAACAGAGATATCTTATAGGATGTCAAGATCTTAGGTCACAGCAAATTTCAGGAAACAGACAGTTCAAAATATTAAAAAAAAGCATTTACATAAGTTATTTTTATACATAATAAAACTATACATATAATATGCATATCATATATTAACTTACCCAAGATGGTTTGGTATCTATAGCAAAATACTCGTACAAACCTAATTTGTTAGTCAGCAAGTTTTAAATTTTTTTTCTTTCTTTCCTTCCTTCCTCCATTCTACTTTCCTTCCTTTTATTTCCTTCATTCCTATTTTCCTTCTTTCCTTCCCTCTTTCTATTTATTTAATTTTCTGAAGGAAACTAAATGCCTACAAGATGAATAAAAGATTTCTTGAAGTCACATTTACAGCCAGAGTTCTTTAAGATACCTAGGATAGCAAAACTGGCGAGCAGTCTTATTTGTTTGAAATTGAAAGTTGTCAGTTTCACCTGCTGACTAAAAATGTTCAATTTAAAGTAATGATATAGGAGAATGACTTCCAATAACACAGCATGGGATGTCCTCTGACATACCAGTGAACTGGTGAAAATTATTTTAAAAACCACTCACAGTCTGTTGAAATGGTACTTAAACAGCAAATGAAGAAAGATCTATTCAAGAAAATCTATGAAAAGTCAGTAAGAAAGACAAGAGACTGTGATATGTTACCCAAGACCACTCTCTGCCTCCCTTTCCCAGTTCAGCAAGGCACAGACTCTACTCCAGATGACTGAGGCCAAGAACACCAAGCTCTCTCTCTTCTAAGCTCTTAGTCAAAGGGCTTTCTTCCTGGGAGAAGCATGACTTCAACATTTCTCATCCTTCCAACTACCTGTTGCTGAAGCTAAGCCCTAGCTAAGTGGTTAAGAGAGAGAGTACCCTTCCAGATTCTATTCATAAAAAGGAAATACCACCTTGGGCATGGTACACTGAGAATACTGGGGTCTCCTTTGTTGTTGCCCTGGCCCATATTTACTTTCCCCAAAAACCTATCAGAGTGTCACACATAGTTGGTCCTCAATAAATGTTTAATAGAAAGAAAGGGGTTTGAGAAAGAAGGAAAAACTGGAGACATAAAGAAAAGAGACATACAGAGAACATTTGAGTAGCAACCAAAAGCTTGTATGCCAAATGTCAACATCAGTAGGATATTACATAGAGATGATGTTTGAATCCAATTTAAAATTTGTTCTGGAAGAAAGGGCCAATTGGATAGTAAACTACAGTATATTTTTTCAACATTGTGACAGAATTGATGGTCTAGTGAGCCTTTAAAACAGCATTTTCACAATAAAACTAGTTCTTAGCTTTTCTTTTATTATATACAGTTTTGATTTAGTAAGGTGAATTCTGCAGTTCTAAGTAGAAAACTTTATGAACAGAACTATTCCCTTTGGCATCTATATTCTCTTCTGGTAACAGGTGTTTTTATTTCATTTCAAAAGAACAGACTTTTTGCTATAAATCAATGTAGCATTTCTTCTTTCTTCATTACATGTCAACTTTTGGTTTTACTACACTTTATTGGATTACACTTAGTATGGGTGCCAAACATATTTATAGTCTTGGTGGATCAGTTCACAGCATTTGTTTATTTTTTTCCCTAAATGAGATGAGTGCAGTGCATATTCCTTTTTAAAACTGACAGTAGAAGTAATTTCAAGTGGCTTACCAAAGACGTCTCATCTTTAATAAGTTCTCAACTTTATCTAAGAAAGCCATATGAATTTAATATGCAACTTCTGCATTAACTTACTGCCTATCTTTGTGAAACTAACTTACCATCCTTACGAAAAATGGGAGAGACACATTGAGTATGACATGGTTGGTTTGATTGCTTTGGAGACAGTCTATGCTACGTTAATTAAATCATGCTTAACATGTTCTATTGGTAACTGAAGTTCTTGAAAAATGCCCATACTCTTAGAAATATTAATACTGTGAGCTGTAATCAGAAGAAATCTTAGTACTGAGCTATGAAATTTAGAAAGATCCTCATAAGTTAGAAAGTTGAGCTCTTCTATTTTATAATAATGAAAATCTGAGATTTATAGATGATAATATGAAAAATGCCCCTGGGCTTTGAAGGGTAAAAAGATATTACATATAACCTACTACAGAGTATCATTTTAATTCATCATTTCCAAACAATTCATTTACTAAAAAAGATAATTCATATTTGACAAAGCCATGTTTTAATATTTACAATGAGGTGAGCTAAAGAAGACTTTTGCAATGTAACATATGCTATCACCATCAGTTAGAGACTCTCCCTAGTGCTTCCTAATCTTTTTATTTTTTTCTTCATGGCCTACCTAGAAAATGAAAGTAATATTTGCAGGGAGCATATGGTAAACTGACAAAGCTGCTGGTTGAAAGGAAAAAGTTGCTCGTTGCTAATAGTGGGCAGGTGCTCTGCTTTCTGAAATACATGTTCAAGTGGAGTATAACTATGATTTTTAGACAATTTTCTCAAAAAGTTTATAGGCAAAGAATATTTATCATTTATATATGTAAGCAATAGACAAGTATATATAATGTTCCTAAGTCATTGGACTTCATTTAGACATTTTTTCATTATGGTTTATTTTTCTTGTTCACTTAGAATTCACTGTCAGTATCAGGTTCTTCTCATATTCATTACTTTCCTTGCTTTTCATTATTTCCAGTATCCCCAGAGTCTTTGAATTTAAGTGCAGCATTTTTTAACCTATTTATGTAAACTTTTGCAAAATGTACTCTATTTCTTTCATTAGTCTTTTAAGACAGCTCCTAGAATTCAACTGATATGAATTTAGGACAGTGAACAGTGGGAAAAGGTTATTGCTTTCTTCCTCATGGTTTCATGATTACAGTCCAGGTAATATTAAGAAGATCCCAGTAGAGGACCTCCACTCTACAGTCAAGGAAAACTTAAGAAAGTTGATTCCGAGCCCTCTAACCAGGGGAGAACCGATTTTATAAATCTAGGCAAAGGAATATAGGGACAATGTTAGAGGAGCAGGGTTCTCTGTTCTTTCTTCTGGAATTCAAGTTCTTATTATCAAAAGGAAAATTGAATAGTATAGATTTAAGGTCGCCAAACTCAGTCAGTTCAAGAAGAAAGTAGGCTTCAAAGTCAGGAATCCCATCACTAAATATAAATAGTATGAACTTGAGCCTCCAAAAAGGAAACTTAGACAGTGAAAGATTGGTGTCCCCAAATCAAAGCAGCATCAGTGGTAAGGATGACCTGATTCTGATGTGGAGGGCTAACGAATGACATACGTTCTATCCTATTCCACATGTTAGATTGTGATGAGTGCATAGCTTGGTGACAGCAATGAGTGAATTAGTGGGTGAGTAAAAGCTTATTTGAAAAGGTCAGACAGATAGAGGCAAGAGATTCATGTCCAGAATCACACAATGATCTTGTTGATGATTTAGAGCAATGTAAAGAGGAGTGTTGATCTGGGTTAACCTTCAAGAGTCCATGGAGGAAAAAGAATTGGTGGATTGTTCCTTCATTTATTTTCTCCCTGAAATCACTAGATATTTAAAAAACACCTTCCTGGTTATTGAATGCAGAATACTTTATATATTTGTGCCTAAGAAATCAATATTATTCCAAGTTTTAACTTAAAATACTTAGGAAAAGAAAACTATTTTCGTTCCTTCCTTTTATAAAATATAAATAACATATTAAATATCAGCAGATAAAAATGTACAAAGAGAATGACAGCTTTTAAGTTCATGACCCATGATATGTAAATGTGTCTGTTTCTATCTCTATTTGATTCTCTACCTATCTATGGATTGGCATTTATATTTTCCAAGCCATTTCCAATCAGTAGAATCTCTTCATCTAACACTGAAATTTATATTACTTAGACAGAATAAGTGAAAGAATAGAGGACATGAAGAAATAAACCAAACTATTACAGAATTTTTAAAACTCTTTTTAAATAAAAGACTAATGGCAGTCTAAAACAATCAATCTTCATGCATATAAAATATACTTAAAAAGGCTACTTTTTTATTTAATAAATAACTCAAAATTAATTAATTGTCTAAAGCTTAGTTTGTAAGAAATCCAATCTCAAGAGAAGTCACCCCCAAATTTTCAAATGCAAAAAATTACCTTTCATATTTAGCCCTAATGAGTATTAGATTCTGTCTTAAGATTTCATATACTTCTCCCTCCTTCCTCTCTCTTTCTCTCTGTTTGCCTCTGTGTCTGTCTATGTACAATATGTATATGAATATACATTTTGTATGTATATGAATATGTATATGAATATACATTTTAGGTGTACATATGTATATATATATATGTACAAATATATTTTTATTTTCCCACATTTTTAATTGTTAATTTTCTGGAGCTGTCTATTAAATAAAAATATAATTATTCTGTTACTTCAGTCAGTGATTTACAATATTACAGATTTCTAAGAATATACAATATTTAAGGTAGATTATTTATTTATGATAAACAATTTAAAAGATATATTTTTGAGGAAAGCTAGTGGAAATTGAGCAGATATAAAATTGCTATTTAATTGTTTCAATTATTATGATCATCTTAAACTTATATTATTTTAGTTTTATTCAGATACTTAAATAATGAAATAGCTACCACAGTGTGAATGTTTTTGTGAATAAAGATTTTGAGAAAAACAATCAGTTCACTTACATACAAGTTGTTTTGTTTGTGCATTTTAAAAAGTCCAGAGACCGCAGGTAATGGATACCAAAGTTTTATTTTTCCCTCAAAGCACCTTTTGTTTATAAAGCAGTCCCTACTTGAGGTTTTTCTTTCCCTGATTTCAGTTACCCATGGGCAACCAGCACCCTGAAGCAGATGACCTTCATTCTGACATATAGCCAGAAGGTCAACAATAATGCTATTATCATGCACCTCATTTCATCTCTTTCACTTATTCCCTGTATATGTATATATCCTGGAAGGTGTATATGGACAATAACTTTCAAATAAGCAATCTTGTCTCTATATCCATTGGGTTTGAAGCAAGTAGACTTTGGTGCATTCAGGTAATTCAGGATGAGGTGAGAAAAATCAGAAAAAGGATGGTAGTGGGAGTGGAAGAGGAGGCAAAATGTTCTGTAGATTTTGGTTCCTAGAAGAGAGGAGGCAGTGCTGCATAGACCATGTGTGCACTGTGCTCAAGATGGGCAGATGGTATCCTGCAATCAAACAACTAGCACATAGGAGCCCAGAAACAACCAAGGAAAAGGGAATAAAAGACCAGGTAATTAAGAAGTTGGACATCCCTATTGAAAATGCAAACCAAAATTGGGCTGGACCAAATACCAAGTCCCTGCTACTAGTAGTAGTAAGGTGATCTTGCCAGGGTCTCCCAGATAGTTTGTCTTCCTCTTACACATTTCTTACCACTTTTCCTAGCCAGCTTTAGAAATCCTCTAGAATCCCAAGTGGACTGGGAAATCAGGCAGACCTGGCAGCTTCCATTCCTCTTCAACTGTCCTAAACTCCTATCTTTTAAGAAACTGGATACTCTCTGCTGTAGCTGAGTTCTGAATTCCAAGACTTAGGATGATAGCAAAATGTTATTGATGATGATGATGATCAGGAGGATGATAAGAAAAGAATAAACAAAAATCTTTCTATTAAAAGACTACTTGAAGTTGGAATTACTTGTACAACATCTCACTCTATGTTTTATATCCTTAGTGACAGGATTTGGCAGAACAAGCTTTAGAGAATGTGTTAGCTAAGTAGTATACTATGGAAATCAGCTTAGTTTCTGAAGGTTTCAACCAGGGTGGCTTCTATTTCAGTTAAAATTTATTGCTTTAGATTTCACTCTAGAGCATCCTTAAAGGATCATGTGGTTTTTGATGTAAAGCAGAGATCACATATATAACAATCCTAAAGAGGTTATCAAGAGTCTGCCAAAATTTAGCTCATTTTAATTGACCACAGATGAAATTCTTTTTTATTGAGACCAAAGCCATTTATTTACAGTTTCTATCCACCTGTTCTAGGTTTTTCTTCTGAAATTAGATAGAATAAGTCCCAAATAACATCTTTTCAAATACTTTAAACTTTTCTTTCCTCATGTCTGCTATAGGATACCTTAGCCTCTGATCTAACACCCCACACACACCACTACACACACACTACTACACACACACACACACACACACACACACGTGCTGCCTTTTCAAACTAAGCATGGCACATTCTTCTAAACGGTCCATCATTATGTTTGCTTTTAAATGTTCTCAAAATCTTCAATGTTTAACTAAACATATTTTTATATGTTACCCAGAATGGAACATAATATGCCAGGTAGAATATTACCTCTTTGAACTTTACATAGCTATGTTCTACTGTTTCATATCAAGCTTACAGTCAACTAATCCTTTGCTTCTGTCCTCCATACTTTTCTCTACATAAAAACTTTTTCCAATTTTGTCCAACATCTCTTTAGGGTTTTGACTGAACAACCTACTGTGAACCTTACAATATTTCTCTTTATGGCATTCTTTTAATCATCTACCTGTGGTTCAATCTCTTTTTGCAACACTGTATTATAATTAAATATATGTGAGTTACAGTATTTGATGTTTTCCTCCAAGCTCAAGTCTGTGTATCTTTCCTGGCAAAATTGATTTGCTTGCTTAAAAAATCAAACCTGAAGATGAATGGTGTCCCTGGACTTGTTGAAGCTTGAATGTTGACACTCAAATCATAGTGGAAGGTTTCTACAGGTAAGAACAGAACCCAAATAGCTAAATATTGCTTTTAAGAAAATATTCCTATGCTGTACTGGCACATTCAATGTTATGCTGGGCCTCTAGATAAAAGAATGACATCAACCTGAAATAGTCCAATGAGAAAAATGTAAATCTAATTCTAATCAAATCAGTAGACCCAAATATCGGTAGTAGAGGTAATATAGGGAGAAGAATGCTATATTGTTATAGCAAAGTCTAGATAGTGAGGAACTCTAAAAGATAAACAAATATATTGCAAGATAAAAATATATGAGTAGGAGACCTACATGTGAGACCTGAAACCATAAAATCCCAAAAGAGAGCACAGGTAGTAATTTCTCTGACATCAGCCATAGCAACATTTTCTTAGATATGTCTCCTGAGGCAAGAGTAACAAATACAAAAATAAACTTATTGGGACTATATCAAAATAAAAAGCTTCTGGACAGCAAAAGAAAGAATCAAAAAAGCTAAAAGACAATTTACTGAATGTGAAAAGATATTTACAAATGGCATATCCAATAAAGGGTTAGTATCTAAAATATATAAAGAATTTACACAACTCAATGCCAAACAACAACAACAACAAACAAAAAATTAAAAACATACACAAAGAATCCAATTATAAATGGGCAAAAAACATGAACAGGAATTTCTCCAAGGAAGACATACAGATGGCCAACAGACATATGAAAAGATGCTCAGCATCACTCATCATCAGGAAAACGGAAATCAAAACCACAATGAGATATAACCTACACCTGTCAGCATGGCTAAAATTAAAACCACAAGAAACAACAAGTGTTGACAAGGATAGGGAGTAAAAGGAGCCCTATTGGACTGTTGGTGGGAATGCAAATTCATGTAGCCATTGTGGAAAATGGTATGGAAATTCCTAAAATAATTGAAAATAGAACTACACCATGATCAATCACACTACTGGGTATTTACTCAAAAAATACAGAAACGCTGATTTAAAAGAATACATGTGCCCCTATGTTTATTGCAGCATTATTTACAATAGCCAAATTATGGAAACAGACTAAGTGTCCATTGATAGTGAGTGGACAAAGAAGATGTGGTACACACACACACACACACACACACACACTCACACACACACAGTGGAATATTAATCAGCCATAAAAAATTATGAAATTTTACCTTTTGGAACAACACATGTATAATGCTAAGTGAAATAGGTGAGCCAGAGAAGGACAAATACCATATGATTTCACTCATAAGTGGAATTTAAGAAACAACAAATGAATAAATTAAAAAAGAGACAACCCAAAAAGCATACTTTTAACTACAGAGAATAAACTGATGGTTGTAAGAGGAGAGATAGGAGGGGATGGGTAAAATCGGTGAAGGGCATTAAGAGTACACTTATTTGATCAGAACGGAGTAATGTACAGAATTGTTGAATAAGCATATTGTACACCTGAAACTAATAGAAAACAAGATATGGGCAGGACATCAATATATTAAAATTTGAAAACATTTACTTCTTTCACTTTTTAAAAAATATTATATTTATTTATTCGACTGAGAGACATAGCGAGAAAAGGAACACAAGTAGGGAGAATGGGAAGGGAGAAAGAAGCAGGCTTCCCACTGAGGAGGGAGCCTTACCTGGGGCTCCATCCCAGGACCCTGGTATCATGACTTGAGCTGAAGCCAGATGCTTAAGGACTAAGACACCCAGTTGCCCCACTTCATTCATTTTTTAATTGGAAATTTGAACACTATTGAATGCTTGATGACATCAAGAAATTATTGTTTTTATTTGTGGTGATGGCATGGTGGATACATTTTTAAGAAGAGCTCTTATTTTTTTAAAGCGTAATGATATACCTATAGATAAAAAAGATACAACTCTTGGGATTCATGTCAAAATAATTCATGAAAGGAGAATTATATGTGTGGAGATGAAATAAGATTGAAAATAAACTGACAATATTAAACTGATTGATAAGTATTTGGGATTTCTTTGTATTAGTCTATGTATTTTTGTGTATAATGATGTTTGTCATAAAAAATGTTCTATGTATAAGAAGAGGGTGGGGAGATGGGTGAGCGTCGTGGTGGATATTAAGGAGGACACATTGTGTGGAGCACTGAGTGTGGTGCATAAACAATGAATCTTGGAACACTGAAAAAAATTAAAATTAAGATGTTAAAAAAAGATGTTTTTTAAAGTATCTTTTGGCTGAATGACTGATGTAAAGATACACACACACACACACACACACATACATAAGGGATCGTATAAGAAACTTCTTTTTTGATTTAGGGTTTTAAAGGACTACATTTCTACCTCTAAGGGGTCAGGTGATAATTAGAAAAAATAACTTTGAAATTAAAATTCAAAACTAGAATGGTGGAATAAATGCTGAAGTGTATAAAATTAGAATTGTATGAAATATCTGTCTTTGACAAATTCATGGAAAAATGGAGGCCGATAAACAAGCAAACAACATGATTATTGTGCTAATATATGCAAACCAATTGTGCTATGGAAACTAAAGGAAAATCATGACTCATTCTACCTGCTTGGATAAAGCATGAGTTACTTAGAGGAAAGGATAAACTAAGAGGACAAAAAGTGGATTGACACTTGATTTTGAAAATTTCTGAATTAAGTGCCAAAATATGTGAAGTTAATCATGTAAAGAAGTCTTAGAGTTTTGTGTTATACCAAAATATCTTGAAAAATAATGGTAAAAGTAAAATAGTCTGGTGATTTTGTTAGACATGTATAGGAAAGAGAAGGATTGGAGGAAAATTTGGTTGGAAGTCTATTCTGAATACACACACATAATTTATATGTAATACTAGAATTTTTTTTGTTGTTTTCTTTGGTGTTGGTATAGTGCTATATATTATAACAGCTACATAATGCTTGTTTATCAGAGACTGAAGACATATGTTAAACCCTACTATATTAAATTTCTCTGTGGAATAATGAATTTGAAATTAAGAACATTTCTACTTAGTGTTTGTATAATTATAACTACTCAAATTTGACTAAAATATGTTGACTACCTTTAAAGTGTGCTAAAAATTAATATAGAGAGAAATACTTCCTATTTGCTATAATTAGTCAAACAAATCTCTATGTTCTATTTTAAAACTAACAACTAGTTTATTTTTCTAAGAAAAAATTCTTTAAAAATTATTAGTAATCCATATTAGTTGATTATAAAATAAGCCCCAACAACAAAGATATTCCAAATTTCAATGTTTTATGCAAGATGGAGCTTTCTTTCTCAGTTGACAATTTAGTGGTAGGTGGGCTTCCAGGGCCGGTACGTGGCTCTGCCTATCGATTTCCATGGCAAACATGGAGCCCAACATGACCGCTGCAGTTCTGGCATCTTCAAGGTAATGAAAAGAAGGTAAGAAACCTGAGGAGTGATGCCTGTTTCTTTCAGAGCAAGATCTGGAAATTGGTGTATTTTTTTCTTTTCAATTTGTATTCTTTCCTGTCCTAAACTCTAAGTAGTGGTTAGCATGTAGAACCTATGGTTTGTTTGTTTTTTTTAAATTTTATTTATTCTTTTGACAGAGCGATCACAAGTAGGCAGAGAGGCAGGCAGAGAGAGAGAGGGGAAAGCAGGCTCCCGAGGGAGTGCCTGATGTGAGGCTCAATCCCAGGACCCTGGGATCATGACCTGAGCTGAAGGCAGAGGCTTTAACCCACTGAGCCATCCAGGCGGCCTGGTCCTATTGTTTTAAGCCTTTAAAGATTTTACAGATGAGAACAAGAAGCATGCTACCTTTGTACGACCATAACTAGTCGCAAGAGAAGCTGGGAAATGTAGCCTTCCTTTTGGTGACTATGTCCAACTAAAACTCTTTTACTATGGGAGTAGGGATGAACAACACTGAGGAACCACTAAAAGTTTTTTATATGGACTAAAAAAGTTACCTAAAAAAGAAGAAAAATAAATAAATAAAGAGTGATGCTGAAGAAATACCTTAGTTAATTAAAGAAAGAAAAGAGAGTACCTGAAAGTGTGTGGCAATAGTTTACAAATGTTCCTCCTGTTCTCTTAAAATTCAATCTCAGAGTATTTTATTTCATAAACAAAATAAAAATACAATAAAAATAAAATAAATAAAATACTAAGTATTGTTGAGCGTACATAAATATTGGGTATTGTTCAACTGACCCACAAATTGGAGAAAAAGAAATGACAAATTTTTTTTCTATAATGCACATTTTTTCCTCCTTTAAGGTAGAAGACAAAATTGAAGATAATTTAATCATATTTCATTAAAAATATTCAGGCGTGTTAACTGTTCAATTTCTTTTTCAAAATATTTTGATACGATTAAAGTATAACAAAGTAAGTATTTTTCTTATTCTAGAATTGAGTCAAATTCAGCGTGGGGTGGGTGATAAACCTAAATAGAAAATTTTTCATAATCTTGTCAAATTTTATAGTATAAAAGAAAATTCCCTTGACTAAAATGAACATTATTGTATATAAATTTTAAAATTATAAAAATCCTATAGGGTTTGCCTTTAGTATACAGATTTTAGGACAAACTATAAAACTCATTTGAATGACTGTGCTTGTGATTAGAAACAGATAGACCAAGAAGAGGAAAAGAGAGCTATTAAATTACAAATAACTGCCAACTTTATGGCAGTGTCTAGTGAGAGATTCTTTTCTAATCACCATCCCGTGTCCTGACACTGAATGTACAAATTACTCAAAATATTCAACTACCTCTGTCTTTCAGTTAACTAATATGAAACGCATAGAAATGGAAACAAAGACAGACTTTGAACTTTTGATACTTCATGTGAACCTCTAATTTAAATATACATTTCTCAGCTGTTAGTTCTCACTTCAGTTTCAGAACAATATTTTTGACCTAACCTCCCTACCAAATTCAGTTATATGAAGCAAGTAAGTGTATTCCCCCCTGGGATCTTTGAAAAATGACTTAATTTGACAAAGAAATAATTTCTTTTCTGTACTTCTCTCTTTCCCTTTCTCTCTCTCTCTTTTTGACTATGAGCCAATGTTAAACCCGAAAAATGATACTAAACCCTTATATCAGCAGACTTCCCAAAGCTAAATAACTAGGAAAGGCTTGCTAAATAAATACTTAGAGACACTCTAAAATTTCTTTATAGTACTTTCAGTTGTCTAATTAGGCAGGTACAGTAAATCGTGGTGTGCAGTAATAAGCAGCTAGAATAATTCAGATGTCTGGGTGGTTGGCTTATAAAACATAAACGCTAATGTTGTCCTTCATGCATCAAAAGTTGAAATTAGAACTTTATATGTATCTTAAATCAGTCTGACATATTATGGCACAGAGTAAAATGCCACTTTTTAGCTGTAATAATTTGCCTGTCTATAAAAGAAGAGAAAAGCCAGGATAAGGGATATGTTTGCTATGATATCTGATTATTTTTTACTTTTACTTTTATCTGATACCAATAACTTAAAGCCAGATAAATATTTATTCTCATATTAAAGGGAAAATAACAGATGTTGGTAAAAACTTCATTGACATGAGTCTACAAATTCAGAGGCTTCTAGAAGTTTTTGTCAGAGAATTACATCTCCATCATCTCAATAAAACAAACCTGTTTTAGTTGATCTTTTTTCTTTTCATATCTGCAGCCTATGATAACATTATTGTCTAACTGCAGAAAATAAATCTGGAAATAGTAAATATTAGTAAAATTTCTGAATATTTTTGTTAGGCATTTTTTATTTTTTATATTTAATAGTTTGGAGGGGCTTGTTTCTCATGGTAAGGAATTTGTCAAGCTATTGTTTTATTCTTAATCAACAATATTTACCTTTTTTCTGGAAGATTTAACAGAGTGTGATAGAAGAAAAAAGATGTTTTGCAGTTAATCTGTTTTCTGTTCATGTATTGTGACACCTGATTTAATCTCCAACATCAATTATACATATCTCATCTTTGGTCAATTTCAGTGAAGATTAAAAAGGATCAGTATGGAGTGGGCAGAAAGTCATAAGATCCTTAAGCTCTAATCTAATTTTTTAAAAAATTGAATGCTACAAATCTTTAGAAGTAATAAACTCAACTCAGTGGCTGGTGATGATATATTTTTTATGTAAAATAGAACTGAATAGTTTTTTTAAAAGTACATCACAAGTGGTAAAAGTAAATAGAGTTTTAGGAAAAGTTTGTCTTAGTTTGTGTATGTGTGAGTACTGGGTAAAATGTATTTTTTTCTTTAGATTTGATAAAATTAAACTAGGTAATAAAGTTCAGAGGCCCTTCAGTACTCTCTGAAATGAAGTTCAGAACCCTTCAATAAATAAATAAATAAAGTTCAGAGCCCTCCAAGTTGCTTTCTGATCCCAACTAGTCCCTTTCCAGTCCACTAGAGAGAATTGAAAGCCTCATACTGAAAATCGGTGCTCTGGTACCCTGGTAAAAATAAAAGCTGTAATTTCCTCCCAAGAGAATGAGAGACTCAGCCTCTAGGCAGCCCAGGATAATTGTTGCAGGATTCCATACCTGAATGAAAAAAATCATAATAAATAATCCACAGATCTGGGTTGTCTTATGATTTGAAATAGCAGCTTCTACTAACTTTCCCTCAAAATACCTATGAATAAAATGGAAAAGTCAAAAACAGCAGCAATATTAGAAATCCAGTCTGTTAAACAAAGTAATGCCAGAATCTGGGAGTGTTCTCCATTAACTATAAAGCAGGTAAAAGAACATACTATCTTAAGTTTCAGGAAAACAAACAAACAAACAAACAAAAAACAAAAAACAAAACAAAACCAAAAAAACCTTAGTGGAAGGTCATTCTTAACCAGAAAATTTGGCAACCATTTTGTTACTCTTTCAACTGACATCTGACATTTTTAGAAAGCCAGAGTGGGGCACCTAGGTGGCTCAGTGGGTTAAGCCTCTGCCTTCAGCTTGGGTCATGATCTCAGGGTCCCGGAATCAAGCCTTGCATTGTGTTCTCTGCTCAGCAGGGAGCCTGCTTTCCCTCTCTCTCTGCCTATTTATCTTTCTACTTATGATCTATCTCTGTCAAATAAATAAATAAAATCTTTTTTTTAAAGCTGGAGTAATTAATTATTAATAGCTAACATTTAATAAACATTAATATTTATAGTGACATGCTTTATATGAATTAATATCGTCTCCATCTTGTTCAATGAAGAAGCTGAGCATAGCGTATTAAGTAACTTGGTCAAAGTTCCACAGTTGTAAATAATGGAAGCAACATTCGATTCTAATAATTCAATGATTCTAATGATTCTCTAACCCATAGTCTACTTGTCAAACCTTTACAATACACTGCCACTTAATATTATTCTGAAAATCATCTATTTTAGTACCCAAAGTAAATTTCTGGAAAAAGTTTAATATTTCCAATGGACCCCAAGAACTCTACAAAATATAATCAATTGATGAAAAGCAGTCTTTGAATCTTCAGAAGAATAAGGGTTTCATATAAAATATCTTCAATAAGTCAGCAATTATGGAATTTAAAAAATTGTAAGGGGAGAATATCTGAGAGAAAAAGCTGCTAGGATGGAATGAAAAGGAAAATAAGTAAAAGAGGTATTTTTAAAAATCTGGAAAAAAAAATAGAATAAGAACATGATACTGATAGGTGTAAAACCAAGATTAATTGAGAAATTTAAGATACAGAGAAAATGTTAAGTAGATTAAACAATTAAACAGGATTTGGTAGATTTGAAAAAAAAAAGAATGAAAATTATGTTCTTGAAGAACAGAAAACAGGGAAGCAAGGAAGCTTAAAACAATTGAAGAATATCTTTTCTTCACTGACAAACAGTAATGTATTATCCAAAGAGGTATACCATATCTCAAGGAACACCAAGGTGTTTATAACATAAATGTTTGAATTTTTTTTTTTTTTTTTTTTTTTTTTTTACTGAGAAGGAATAAGGAGAATATTATTCAGGCATACTAGCAGAAAAGAGTTTTTTACTACAATGGAATAAGCATGTATCATATGTACTCTGTGCAACTTTAAGTGACAGAATGCAATATAAAAGCAACGAGATAATGTGGGGAAAAAAGTATGTGAACTGAATATTTCATATCAATTATTTAATGTACATATGAATGTAAATACATGTATCCTTAGTAATGAAAAACTAGGAAAAATATCATGGAGGTATCTTTAAAAATTACTTTCTAAAAGTTTTGCTAGGGGCGTCTGGGTAGCTCAGTCTATTAAGTGCCTGCCTTCAGCTCAGATCATGATCCCAGAGTTCTGGGATCCCGTATGTAGTTGGGATCCAGCGCCTACTCAGGATCCTTGCTCAGTGATGAGTCTGCCTGTCCCTCTCCATTTGCGTCTCCCCTGCTCATGCTCTCAAATTAAAAAAAAAAAAAAAAAAAAAAAAACTTTAAAAATTATGCTATTTCTGAAGAAATATTTTAATTTCTGGGCTGTTAAAGATCTTGTGGAGCGCCGGGGTGGCTCAGTCATTAAGTGTCTGCCTTCAGCTAAGGACATGATCCCAAGGTCCTGGAATCCAGACCCACATTGGGTTCCCTGCTCAGTGAGAAGTCTGCTTCTCCCTCTCCCACTCACCCTACTTGTGTTCCCTTTCCTGGTGCCTCACTCTCTCTCTGTCAAATAAATAAATAAATCTTTTAAAAAAAAATTTAAAAAAAGAGCTTGTATTACTTCTCTAATCAGAAAAATACACAGATAAAATGTAAATACATAGATATAAACCGTACCTATAAAAGTTGAATACGAAACTATATGAAATGCATTTATTTTTAAAATTAACACTTAATATAGATATAAGCATATTATGTTTGTATGAAATTTAAAATTAGTATGTAATTTTGATCATATTGTATAAACACAACTATGCTTCAAAAGGACATGGGAAAAAAATGTCCAAAATACAGACAGTATTTGTCTATGTAGTAAGTCTATAGATATCTTTTTTCTTTCCTCATTTGGATACTGTAAGTATTTTTTTTGGGAATCATTTATTATTTCCTATAATGGAGAATTAAAATGTATTGATAAATAATTAGAAAGCAAACCCTCCTTGTCCTACCCTCCTCCCAAAAGGAGCAACATGAGAAAATTGACCAAGACTCTCAGGCATCTATTAAAAGTCCCAGAAGGTGGGAGACCTGAAACCTCACTCCCTTCTTTTTAATCTCAATCAATAATTGTTCCTGAATTTCCCTGTAAGGCTCCTGGGAAGAGAACATAGAGAACATAAAGAAGATGTACAGAGACTTTTTTCGTATCTTTGGTTTTGTTTCTGCTTTGTTGTATTGTGTTCACGTACCTAGCTCCCTGTTCTTCCATAAACTAGGAATGACTAGAAAGGTTTAAACTAAACTATTCAGCCCAGGTGAATTATCCAGTACTGTGATATTAGAAAACAAGTAACCTTGAAATCATGTAACCTCAGATTCCTATAAGCAGAATGAATGCACTTTCTTTGACCCTTAAGTATATTGTGAAACATATTCATGGTGCCTAAAAAATCCTCCTCTGGCATGTGGCAGAAAGAGATTTAGAAGGGCTTTTTTAGTTAACCCTTCTCCTGGGTTCTATATATAAGAATCTTAGTTTATAGAAAACAAATTACCTCATGTCCAAGGCTTTCAGCCCATTTTCTTTTTTCATCCAGCCACATGGCATATAGCTTTAGCAGATAAAAGGTGAGCAATCACAGGGATATGCAGAGAAATGAGAAAATTTGTGAGACACCAAACCCATATGTGTGTGTTAATACATCAGAATTTGATCTGAAGAAAATCTAACTCCTGATAAGATGACCATTCTTGTAAAGTGCATTTAGTGTCTCAGATTGGAAGGTTTACCTGGATGACTTTTAAATGTTGTGTAATCACTCACTGGCAATAAAGTTTGTAAATATCTGAATGATTGACAGTTTTTGACAAAATATATACCTGAATAAAATTAGAATTAATTTAGACACACTGATTGATATTTTCAGCTTTACATTAAGTTTTACTTTCAGGGAAAATTCAAGATGTAGTTATGACTTTTTAACAATCTAGGAGCAAGAATTATTGAATTTTTTTTAAGTTACAATCTTATTATTTAATGTTAAGGTGTTTGTTTTAAATTTTACTAAAGGTAATTTGCTTCTCTTTCCACTTACCCTGTCCTGCCAATACTTCTATCCATGAGTCTTACAATAAAAATATAATAAACAAGGAAAAGATGTTGAAGGTCCTTGTGTATTTTGGTAAGAGGAATGGTGCTGGGAATGGGGATAGAAGTGGGGCCAGGGGGTGAACAGCTTCTTATAATAGGAACAAGAAGATTTGCATTTCTTTTTCATTGTGTTTTGTTGCTGTTGTTTGGATGAAGGTTTACATCAGCTCTATGAGAAAACTGGAAAAGACTGATAGTACAGGTTGGGAGAAAGAAATAGTAATCCAGTAAGAAGGGTGCTAGAAAAAATGTTTCCTTGCTCTAATCTTTCTCCTTACTGGACATTGCTAAATGACATTGACCGATTTGGAAGAATTGAGTAACACATGTACATGACTGAGGACTAGCTGATTTTGGTCCTGGACATCTGGTACAGGATTAGTGCTGAAGCTCTTCAGGAAAGTGGATGTGAAGAGATTAATAGACATTTTAAGTGCATACTTACTACGAGGGATCCCTAGTCTCCATTTATAAATGTAGATTATTCTTGTATGTCACACAGACACATTTGGTGAGATTATATCTTAAAACATTCACCTTCGGCTTTTCTTTCTACATCCCATCGTTTTCCACACAGAATCATGGAGAAGTAAAATTTGTACAGCAGAAAAGGAATAAGAAAGAAAGAATCAAGGCTCATTGTTTTGAGTACCAAAATAATATTTTGAGAATTGAAATGAAAGCCTTTGGAAACACTAGTGTGTATGTGCACGTGTGTGTGCATGTGTGTGTGTTAGTATTATTTAGTTACAAATTGCACTTATTTGGTGTTGGCTATTTAGTAAAAAATTATAAAGGGAGTAGGTGGAAAGCCAGATTACTATGCTGTGCCCTTTGGCTGAAAGGAGGTAATAGAAAAAAAACATGGATAAGTCTGTGCCACAAAATGGGAGAAACAGACATGGAGGACCATGCTGAGAAGAGCGAAATCAAGATGAAGCAACTTCCAAGACCCATCTCTACCCAGCATCATGGCCAGAAAATGTCATGGAAAATATTTCAGGTAGCCATTGCTTTTAACCAATCAATTCACAATTTAACAGATTAAAATAAGATGATTTTCTATTGCTAACTATTTCTGTGGGTCATCAATTTGGAGAGGGCGTCTCTGTCTCATGACAAAAGGAATTTCAGTTATAAGACTTGAAGGCCAAGGGCTATGATTTTCTGGGGCTTTTTACTCATATATCCTGTGGTCGATGCTGAGCAGAGACCTTAACTGGGGCTATTAGCAGTAAAACAAACACACTGTCTCTCCCATGTCACCTGGTATTTCTTATAACAAGGTAGCTGGTTCCATAGCTGAGCATCCTCAGAGAGAAAGAGTGCAAAGCAGAAGGTTTTTTTTTTTTATATGTATAAATATATATAAATATATATTTATATAAATAATTGAAATAAGGATCTTGAAGAAATATTAGCACTCTCATAGTCATTGTAGCACTATTCACAACAACCAAGACACAGAAACAACCTAAATGTCCATTGACAGATGAATGGATTAAAAAAATGTGGTATATACACACAATGGAATATTATTTAGCCTTAAAAAAGAAGAAAGTTGTGCAATACGTAACAATATGAATGAAACTTAAGGACATTACACCAAATAAAATTAGCCAGACATAGGAGTTCCTGGGTGGCTCAGCCACTTAAGCATCTGCCTTCAGCCTAGATCATGAGTATCCTTACTGGGATCAAGCCCTGCATTGGGATCCCTGCTTAGCAGAGAGTCTGCTTCTCCCTCTCCCTCTGCCCCTTCCCCTGCTTGTGCTCTCTCTCTCTCTCTCTCAAATAAATAAAATCTTACAAAAAGAAAAGAAAAGAAATAAGCTAGACATAGAAGAGCAAATTCTACTTATGCTAAATATCTGAAATAGTCACATTCACACACTCGAAGAATGGAATGGTGGTTGCCAGGGGTTAGGGGAAAGGGAAATGGGTTGTTGCTCATTAATATGCATAAATATTCCATTAAGCAGGAGGAATAAGTTCTAGAGATCTGCTGTATAACAATATAGCTAGAGTTAACAATACTGTATTGTACACTTAAAAATTCAAGAAAAATCTCATGTTAAGTGTTCTAACCAAAATAAAATCATTTTTTTAAAGAAAGGAAAAAAAAGTCATACAGCATCACTTCCATAGTACTCCAGTAGTAGAAGATTAACATTAAAGGGGATCAAAGAGGAACATTTTATCATCAAAGAGGAACATTTTAGGGTGAGAGAAATATTGCCTATCACACTTGTGGTGATGGTAACAGAACAGACAAATTAATCAGATTTTAAATTTAAAATTGCTAAGTATTACTATACACATATTAAAAGTGATTTACATGGTTAAAAAAAAAAAAAAAAGCATCCAGGGATTGTTAGGATTAAAGCTGAAGGTGAAGGGTACATGGGAATTCATCAACTATTCTCTCTACAAGTTCCTATATTAAAAAGTTATAAATTATATGTTGTTAAATGCTATGTAGGAAAGATACAAGTTGTCTCTGAATATATGACAAAATGAACCAAATCTAAACTGAAAGGGATGGTGAGGCTTAAGGAAAGCTGATGTAAGGAAAGCTGATGTGGTGGTGCTTGGGTGGCTCAGAGGGTTAAGCCTCTGCCTTGGGCTCGGATCATGGTCTCAGGGTCCTGGGATCGAGCCCCACATCAAGTTCTCTGCTTGGAGGGGAGCCTGCTTCCCTCTCTCTCTCTGCCTACCTCTCTGCCTACTTGTGATCTCTCTCTGTCAAATAAGTAAATAAAATCTTTGGGGAAAAAAAAAAAAAGCTGATGTGATGGATGAATCGGAGTTAGCCAGGTGAAAGAGCGTGCTGGGTTTTAGGAGGAGAAATTCTCTCCGCACAAGGGACAGCTTTGTACCAGAACTGAGAATAGCCTAACTGAGGGACAAAAAAGGAGAGCAGGACTGCACGAGCTCTGAAAGTGGATTTTATTATAAAGCTCTAAATGCAACAGATTTGATCATTAAAATAGTCAAGGCATAAAATTCAGTCAGGACATCACTCTCACCTTGTTAAAATTTGATAAAATGTTTTAAAAAATTAAACTTTAAAATATTAGATAAATTCCAAAGCTATAAGGATAATTCAAGAGCTGACAATACTCCAGGTCTAAAATACAAATGGGTTAAAGCATGCAGGGATTAATGCCTCGTTCCTCACTGATGGGCAAAGTTGAAGCTATTTTTCAAGGTAATGATAGAGGTAGAATTCTTCAAATGGAACTTTATTAAAGAGAGTGGAAAACATTTCTCAACCCCTTCATATCAGAGTTTTGATAAAAACATCTTTTTAGAGCAGTATCAAACCATTAGCTATTATCATAGGTTTGGGGAGAGAAGAGAGACATACTTACATAAATTCCACACTTAGGGCTTTCAAAAAAAAAAAAAAAAAAAGAAGGTTTGCTCTTTACACCAAGAAAGAAACAGAAACAGACATTTCTTAGTTGGTGGTAGCTGCACTCCCCACCAGAAAATCAACAAGGACAAAGAGGGTCAAGCCAGTTTCTTCGTATTCCCCATGTGTTAAAATACCACTGTGCCAAATGCAATCAGGGATCAATACTTTCTTTTAGGCCTTAGTGTCTCCTTAGTTGGTCAGACACTAAGGGAAATGATCAAATATTATCCTTTTATTTTATTTTATTATTATTTTGGTGTATTTTTCCCTCTTGTATCTCCAGTGCCTAGAAGAGTAACTAACACATATTAGGCTCCTATAAATAATTGTTGGATGAATGAGTAAAATCCTTAAACTGAAATAATTAATGCATTTAATTGAGTGCAAGGTAGAGACTTAACCATCTGAGACTTTTTTTTTCTCATTCTTTTGCCTTAGAATCCTTCATCTTCTGCTCAATAGCATTTATTCTTAATTTGAATCACTAGTAATACGAATCCTTACTTAATAAAGGTCCAGTTGAATTATTTGATATGTTCTTAAAGGAAAGTGGCTCAATTCTCAACATTTCCATGCACTACAATTTCCTATTGTGCTACAATTTACTCATGTGCATGTTTCTACGATATTATTCTATATTTTTCTAAAAAAAAAAAGTTAATGTATTTCCACTAAAATATTTCCAGCCAACACATATCAATTACATTTTTTTTTTTAGTCTACTAAAGACAGTTTCTAAAATCATGTAGATTACTTAGTTAATAAGTCATAAAATCATAAAAGTGGTAAAGCTTTATTTTGGATATTCACATCTATTTTGATATGGTTTTTGTATGATTGGATTGATAATGAAATGTTGGAGGATATAATAGCTTTAGGCACTGAATTAAAGAATCAGTCTGAATGGAAAATATTATAAGATAGACCCTTTGCAAAGGAAAATAGATTGTCACTTGGAGAAATATCCAGTCTTTACAATTTTTTGGCACCAGGGGCTAAGGTAATAACTGTTATAAACTAGAGGAGTGGAGACAACTGGCTTGGTGTCTGAGCCAGCAGTCATTACTCTATATCATGTCCTCTAAATCTTCCAGACTGTGAAATCCTGAAGCTTTTTCCCTATTGCTGAAGGAAGTCTGTGTGGGGTCTGGAAATTGCCCACCTTTCTGTAAGCCTTATCCCTCCTCCCTTTTTCTCCCCTCCAGGCAACCCTTAGGCTATTGTTTTTTTTTTTTTTCCTTAACTTCGTTTTCCTGTATATAGCCTCAGTCCGGGCCACTGCCTTGCCCCTAGTCCTACAGGGCATTAGGCAGAGCATTATTTTCTGTAAAAGATAAAATGCAGAAGATCTGGATAATAAACAAAGTCACTTCTGAGTGATCTTGTAATTCACTTATACTTATTTCACTTGATAAAAGAAACTCCCACCCTTTGCTTCTGGAAAGAGTCTTTCATCTGTTATCTCTGAATTTGCAAAGGCTAGATAAATGAGACAGAACCCTTGCAGAACATTCCATTTCCTTCCTTTAATTTCTTCTTCACTAATTTCTTTAGATGTTTGAAATTGGTCAGTACACTAAAAACAGAATAAAAACCATGTTATAATTGTCTATGTGACGGGATATCTTACGACTCTTGTTTTCCATGAAGAACTAAGATAAAATCTCCCCTCTGCCCATTGATTCAGGGCTGGTGGAGCCTCTGTTGCTCCTGACACTTGATATGCAAAAGATGCAAGACTTCTGAGTTGGCTCTCTGGGGCGGGGTGGAGGGCATCCACGCAACTGGATCCCACCCCCACAGAAGTCACTCCATAAATCCCGTAATTTAGACTTTTAAAAGATAAAATATTACTTTTACCAAATTAGAAACATGGAGGTCCTCAAATGTATTTCTTAAAAAATGTCATATGTGACTGTGTATTCTCTGCTCAAGAACTAAAAAACAAACAAACAAAAAAAATCAGTTGTAGCAAAAGCATGAGAAGTTAAAAAATGGCTCTCCAGTGCTAAAGGTACAGACTTGGTGGTGTATTGGTAAATTTTAAAGACAGCCTTCAGGAAAAGCCCTCAGGTACAGAATTTGCTGCATTCTCTGGTGTGCATACCCCTACTATGTCCACTTTTGAGCTACCTGGGAGACATTGATAAACGTGGGGTTGGAAAGAAATGTGTACAGTTGGTTCTTGGGAACAAGCCTGAGCAGTTTCCAACATCCTACTGTGAGATGAACTAAAGAATGTACGTATTTTAATCTGGCCTTGGATATTAGTTTGAAATCCCTGCTTTAGAAAACATACACACAGAGTATTACATGTTTTTGCTACTAAAAGAAAAACATTGATTGTTTTAGGGTGAAATGTTTCAAATTAAATAAATAAACAAACTTGAAAGGGACATTTGGATTGAAGAAGGCATTGTTTCTCATGCAGGTTTAAATTCAGTTCATGTGAGTAACACAACCTGTTTATAGTTTCCATAGTTCAACTTAATTTCTTTTCTTGTCCTCCATTCCTTTGTGGTGCTGGAATTGAATATCAGTTAATTTGGGATCAACTCTTTTTAAGAGACATGAGAGTTGGGAGGCTTATGAAATAATCAGGCAATTAGTAATAATCATCGTCAGTGCCATTTATTGTCTTCGGTATCTGCTAAGATAGCTACAGAAAATTCTGGATCTCAGTCCTGGATCCATGCTGTAGAAATTTCCCTTTTTCCTGTTGTATGGCTTTTAGGTCTGCCCAGTTGCACCCACTATTTTCTTGGCTTTGTGGGAACATAGAAATGGATTTGTTTATCCAGCATCTCTCAGTTGTAATGTCGACTTGTGGAGGCTAAGAAAAACAAGGCTGTACCCACCTCGAGTCTAGCCCTGACATAAGTGCAGCCATCTTGATGTTCCTGATTATCACAAAATATTTCTTAGGTTTTGACCTACTCAGGTTAGCACTTCAAACAGTCCCTTTCTCCTTTAATGATTGATTTAAACTCCTAGACTGGAAAAGGGTTTTTTGTCAAATAGCAAAAAACAAAAAAACAAAAAACAACAACAACAACAGCAAAACAACTTATTTGAGCTTCATTTTCTTTTTGTTACACTCATCATGTTTTGCTATTTTCGCTGTCATAACTTCCACAGATGATCCTTTCCACTTGGGAAGATCACCTGAGCAGTCTCCCCTGGACTCAGCTGCCACTGTCTTTCATAACTCCCTACACATTCCCCAACTGACCAGTGTTGACCCGAGTAGGTAGGGATAACTCTACACCCCTGTTCAGCAGGAAGAAGTTACAGACGATGAGACCTTCCACCTTCAACAACCTTAAAGATTTAAGGGTCAAAATTGTTCAGGGGGAAATGTACAGGCCAAGAAAATTAAGGCCATCCCACCTCAAGTTTAGTTGATGTAGGAAACAGAGGCAGAAGAAAATCATTAAAATTCGTTACCTACGGACAAGCCCTTGAAACAGACAGAGTGGCTCTCCCCTAGAGACTGAACCGCCCTTACCTTGAGGTTTTGCTAAGGATAATCCTAGCCTGACCAACCCCCTACCCCAACAGGTCCAACCAGGATCCTGTAAGTCTATTTTAGGAAACTTTATCTCTAAACCTCCAAGATAGTGTCGAGAATCATTCCCAAGCATATGGCCCACTGGTATACATCTAAAGGGTCTCACAAGAAGGTTTTACTACTGGTAATAAATAATCTTTCTCCCAACAATAGCTAGCCCCTCAAGGTC
Source organism: Lontra canadensis (assembly GCF_010015895.1). Lineage (NCBI taxonomy): Eukaryota > Metazoa > Chordata > Mammalia > Carnivora > Mustelidae > Lontra > Lontra canadensis. Next base: position 83,468,404 of record NW_022630995.1, on the reverse strand, counting down.
CTGGAGACCTTGCTTCCAAAATTCCTTAGAGACTTACACCATCCCTAATCTCCTTTGTCCTCACCCACCACTGAGTCCACCCTACTCTGCCTTTAAAAACTCTGACTGTAATCTGGTTCGGGGTCCAAGTCCCTACTCTGCTGTGTCGGGTATACTTGGGCCCAAGCTTAAGCTTGTCAAATAAACCCTCATGTGATTGCATCAGTGCTTGGCTCCTTGGTGGTCTCTCGGATGCAAAAACTCGGGCATAACAAACTAAGGCTATATCTGGCTAGATACAATACCTAAACACCTCAATCTGAGAATGATTCATTATCTTCCTCTACTCTCAGTACCTACCAACCTATCTGTGCATTTTCCTCTTTCTCAAAGCCTTCATCCAAGCACTCAGATATAGGGGCTTTCCCTTCTTGAGACCCACATCATCAAAATTTCTTATCCACATCATCAAAATTTCTCTTCCAACTATACTTCATCCTCTACCAACCCTAGATTTGGACACCTAAGCCCCTGTCCTGTGTTAAATGGTGGGGCAAGGAAGCCTTGGTCTAATTTATGATGCTATCTTTCAAATGTTTCCAGGTCGTGAGCACTCTGTCTTCCCTAAAGGACTTTACCTTTTGGAATGAGAGAGAGAGAGAGAGAGACTCCCCCTTTTCTCCTTGTTGGTATCACTTTTCTCTTTAAATAAAAGAGTGCTAAATGGTCTAGCAATTACATTTGTCAGAGAGAGAGGAGCAGGGAAAGGAAATGTCAGAAGGAAAAAAAAAATCTTTTCTTAATATAATAGAAAAATCTTACCACACTGCACTATTAGAGTAGTAATTCTTATATTTTTACTAGATGCTTCCGTTCCAAGTATAGAAGAGCTAGTAGCTTACCCACAAAGAAGTTTTCTCTTCAATATTAGATTCTGAGAAACCCTAAAATCATAAAGAAAAGCTAAAATTTGAAGGAACCCATGGGAAGAAGACTTAAATGAGGAAATACAGCAGCCAACAGCATAACAGATTGAGCAAATATAAACTGCTGGGCCCCAGAGTAAGCACCTAGGAAGTTTGAATTTTTAATAAACACAAAATCTGAGAGGTCCCAAGAAGCTGAAGATGAAAAGGAAACTTAAAATTAAAGCAATACATTTGCAATAAGCTTGCAATATGCTCTTAAAAGGGGGTGCCTGGGTGGCTCGGTTAAACAACTGCCTTCAGCTCAGGTCATGATCCTGGAAACATAGGATTGAGTCCTGCATCTGGTTCCCTGCTCATCAGGGAGTCTGCTTCTCCCTCTGACACTTTTTCACTCTCATGCTTGCTCTCTCTCTCTCAAACTAATAAAATCTTGAAAGAAAATGCTATTAAAGTGGTAGAGTGGTAGCTGTAAGATTATGAAAACAGAGACAGGACCTAAGGGCTAGAGCCTGAGATGGTAATGCTCATCCTGGAACTGTGGACATGGACTCCAGAGTGAGGAAGAAAGCCAGAATGGAGATCACTGCATGAAGCTGGGACAAGCCATCATCTCAAGAGAATGAGAAAGAAAGAAAGAAAGGAAGGAAGAAAGAAAGAAAGAAAGAAAGAAAGAGAGAGAGAAAGAAAGAAAGAAAGAAAGAAAAAGAAACCTGAGTCAATTCCTGGAAGAAAACAAACAAATGTGTGTGTGTGTGTGTGTGTGTGTGTGTGTATAAAATCTCTCTCTCTCTCTCTCTCTCTCTATATGTATATAAAATCACCATATATATGTATTATCAATGTACATATATAAAACATATGCCTATGAATACATGTACTTATATGCATTTTCATGTAAATATCTTCCATGAAAACTCTGAAACCCCTGTGCTACTATGCTATATGTATTATGAAATCTGAATATGCAATATATGTTTGTCTATATGTGTTAGAATTCTATGAGCCAAGCAGTTAAAATAATTTTGAGACTGGTTAAAAGAGAACATAATAAACCTTTTAGGTAACATCTTTCCTCCCCATGTCCTGTATTATTTAACCTTCATAGACATTATTGTCAACTGACACACTATTCAATTTAATTTTTTTTTTTAATTTTTGTTTTTGTTTTTTAATGTATTCTGTTTCCTGGAAGCCAGGGGTTTGTTTTAACCTCACTTCTTAGAGAAGTGGGCCTGGTACACAGCACAAACTATGATCAGTAAGGGTTTGGCAGGTTGATGTGGTAGTTGCTATTGACAAAACCCACTAAAAAGACAGTCAGCAAACTACACAAGATTATTATTCCAAAAAATTGCAATAATAAGGAGATTTTAAATTAGTTTTTTTAAGTCTCTTCAGCAATTAATAGATAAAAGCAGATATGAAAAATAAGATTCTAAAAATTACACACATTCACATGCTTGTTTAAATTAAAAGCATTATAAAAAAGGAAGCATTGTATAACACAAAAGAAAACCTATGCTCTATCTTTTTGAAGTCATAGATGCAAAATAATGGAAATCATGAGGCAGTTATATGCTAGGGGCTAAGAATATAGGCTCTGAGATCATACATCAGAGGTTTAATTGAGCAAGTGTTTTATTCAATGGTTTTTAACACATGCTACTGAGGATGGTGGGGGTGGGGGGAGGAAGAGAGGGAAGAAAGAAGAGAGGAAGGTAGAGGGAAGAAGAGGGTAGGAAGGAGTACTGAAGGAAAGAAGGGAGGGAGGCAGGCAGTGACAGAATAAAAGAAGGGATGAGAATCTCAACATCATGGCTAGTGGTTTTCAAAGTTCCCAATGGCACATAAGAGTAGATTTAACCACCATGCTTTGTTTTCAGACTTTTTTGACATTTTCCATTCTACCTTGTCCTATATTTTCCAATAATTTTTGCCTGTATGTTCTCAAATATACTATCCTTTGAGAGAGACTTACAGGATTTAGCTATGAATTTCCTACTGTAACTGTCCCTCATTTTAAAGGTGTTGTGGGTGTATACTTGTGTGTGTGTGAGAGTGAGTCTACTCATTCCCCAAATACAAGGAAATAGAAGAATATTGAATGATAGAAATCTTCTTCCTTTTCTTAATGTTTGAACTCTTGGGTGCATGACTTTGTATAATTTCCCAGTCATCTACTTTGGAGAGAGATAGGCCATAAATATATATTTTTTGAGGTGAGCATATATCCCAAAATATAGTTTGGATTACTGCCTAACTTACCTACCAAAGAGACTGTGATTGTTCACATAAAGTTACAGTGTCTCTTTTGACATGGGATGAAGAATGTGGTTTGAGTCTGCAGAAGGAAATATATTTCTTAAATTCATTAAACCCACTGTTCTTTATATACTTAGTTTCATGATTATTTCTTTGATTAAGTATATCAACTCCACAGATTTGAATTTTCAAAATGGAAAAGTTTTTGTGAGCTTTAACCCTGGCACAAGACTCAAGATATATAAAGTCTGAACAAAATTATAGAGTCAATTTCTGAGGAATAAAACCTCTCAACAAAAAATTAAATAATATTTAAAGACACACTGAAAATTTGGCAAGGAAATGGAAATAATAAAACTTGATATTTTGTGATATTATACAGAGTTTAGTTTGAAACTGCTAAAAATATATATGTATTTGTGCATATGTATATTTGATAGTATCATTTGTTAAACTTCTATGTTAATATAGTTATATAAGTATTTAAAATTGGAAGGAACAAATGAATGTGAATAATGAATAAGAATAAATAATGCTTTCACATTCTTCAAAATGCTAGTTGTTGGCTAACAAGCAGTGAATAAATAAAACAAAAACAAGTTTTTGAAAATTAATAGGGACTCTTCTAAAAGGTATTTTCATGATAATTTGAAAACTTAAGCTGATGCTACCTTCCTAATGTGCTGAGCTTTCTCTAGCCTGTAGAAATGGTTTTATATATATATGGTTTGAATTACAGTTATTCTTTGATATTATCTGTGTTTTATGTTCCTTTATTTAAATATTGTGGAAGGCCTCAATAAGGCTTGAGACGAGGACCAAACCAGGCCCTGACTTGTGCCTCCTTTAAAGTCCGAATAACCTAACAAAAGGTGTAGGACGGGAAAAGTTGAGTAGTGCTGAGAAAGAGTCTGTGCTATGTGTTGTGCGCTTGCCTACGTGACTTCCCACACGCTTGCTAAACAAATGAGAACAATTCGGTTGGGGTCATAAGTTCGTGGCTGGTCCTTGTTGCCCTAGTACAGTCCATAAATTACTTTCAGATTTGCTGTATCAATACAGAACACTTGGACTGGCATCAGCCATTTGGCGTCACGAGGTCTGCTTATAGTTAATTGTGAAACTTATTATGGGAACTCGTGGTTGTTTAACTAGACACAGATGTATTGCTTCTCCTATTGTAATATCACTATATATATGGCCTTAATGCTTTGAATAAACTTAGCACTGTTGGACATCCTCCTCAGTGCTCCTCCTGCCCCCATCTCTCTGCTTCTCGAGTTCTTTTCTTCATCCTCTTACCCTCACATTCCTGGTCGATTTGTTGTGCCGGCCACAACAAAATATGTCTTCTTATCTATGCTGGTAACCAACAATTAGGTAAGTAGCCAAAGAATTAGTAAAGAGGGGCACCTGGGTGGCTCAGTCATTAAACATCTGCCTTCTGATCAGGTCATAATTCCGTGTCCTGGGAGCCAGCCCAACATCTGAATTCCTACTCAGTAAGCAGCCTGTTTCTCTCTCTGCCTCTACTGTTTCCCCGCTTGTGCTTTCTCTCTCAACCTGTCAAATAAATAAATAAATAAATCTTAAGAAAAAAGAAATAGTGAAAGAATTTTTCTAAGTCATTTTTTAAAATAGGATTATTACTATGTGTCTAGATGGTTCACATATATTGAAGATACTTCTATAAATGACCCATGAACTTATAATTAATATTTCATGGACTACAACCTACAGAGGCACAAGATGCAAAACCTCTGGCTTAAGTATGTATTCATTAGAAAGGGTCAAATGGCACAATGTCAGGAGACATCACTAGTTCACTTGGTAGGTTTTTCAAAAAACGAATATTTTGACATAGACTTTGAAGATAGAGGAATGTGGCAGTTTCCTAGATGTGCAGTTAGAAGGAAGAAACTTCAGAACTGTTATAAATAAATGTACTTGTTCAATATTTGTAAGGAGGTTTCCCCCAATGTTTAGAAAATCTATCCTTCTCATTTTTGTTCTCCAAAATTGAATACCTTAGTGAATTATTATTAAACATTAACTAGTTTTCTGGTTTATTAAATTAGGCTAAAGGGAGGCTAATTAATTTTTCAGTGACTCTTTTCTTTTTTTTTTTTTAAAGGTTTTTATTTATTTATTTGACAGACAGAGACCACAAGTAGGCGGAGAGGCAGGCAGAGAGAGAGAGGAAGCTGGCTGCCTGTCAAGAGGGGCTCGATCCCAGGACCTTGGGATCATGACCTGAGCCGAAGGCAGAGGTTTTGTTTTCTTGTTTTTTTGTTTGTTTGTTTGTTTGTTTTTTAATTTTATTTTTTATAAACATATATTTATCCCCAGGGGTACAGGTCTGTGAATCGCCAGGTTTACACACTTCACAGCACTCACCATAGCACCATGCTACCTACCCTCCCCAATGTCCATAACCCCACCCCCCTCTTCGAACCCCCCTCCCACCATCAACTCTTAGTTTGTTTTGTGAGATTAAGAGTCACTTATGGTTTGTCTCCCTCCCAATCCCATCTTGTTTCATTTACTCTTCTCCTACCCCCTTAACCCTCCATGTTGCATCTCCTCTCCCTCATATCAGGGAGATCATACGATAGTTGTCTTTCTCCGATTGACTAATTTCGCTAAGCATGATACCCTCTAGTTCCATCCACGTCGTAGCAAATGGCAAGATTTCATTTCTTTTGATGGCTGCATAGTATTCCATTGTGTATATATACCACCTCTTCTTTATCCATTCATCTGTTGATGGACATCTACGTTCTTTCCATAGTTTGGCTATTGTAGACATTGCTGCTATAAACATTCATGTGCACGTGCCCCTTTGGATCACTACGTTTGTATCTTTCGGGTAAATACCCAGCAGTGCAATTGCTGGGTCATAGGGTAGTTCTATTTTCAACATTTTGAGGAACTTCCATGTTGTTTTCCAGAGTGGTTGCACCAGCATGCATTCCCACCAACAGTGTAGGAGGGTTCCCCTTTCTCCACATCCTCTCCAGCATCTGTCATTTCATGACTTGTTCATTTTAGCCATTCTGACTGGTGTGAGGTGATATCTCATTGTGGTTTTGATTTGTATTTCCCTGATGTCGAGTGACGTGGAGCACTTTTTCATGTGTCTGTTGGCCATCTGGATGTCTTCTTTGCAGAAATGTCTGTTCATGTCTTCTGCCCATTTCTTGATTGGATTATTTGTTCTCTGGGTGTTGGGTTTGCTAAGTTCTTTATAGATTTTGGACACTAGCTCTTTATCAGATATGTCGTTTGCAAATATCTTCTCCCATTCTGTCAGTTGTCTTTTGCTTTTGTTAACTGTTTCCTTTACTGTGCAAAAGCTTTTGATCTTGATAAAATCCCAATAGTTCATTTTTGCCCTTGCTTCCCTTGCCTTTGGCAAAGTTCCTAGAAAGATGTTGCTGTGGCTGAGGTTGAAGAGGTTGCTGCCTGTGTTCTCCTCAAGGATTTTGATTCCTTTCTCACATTGAGGTCCTTCATCCATTTTGAGTCTATTTTCGTGTGTGGTGTAAGGAAATGATCCAATTTCATTTTTCTGCATGTGGCTGCCCAATTTTCCCAACACCATTTATTGAAGAGGCTGTCTTTTTTCCATTGGACATTCTTTCCTGCTTTGTCGAAGATTAGTTGACCATAGAGTTGAGGGTCTATTTCTGGGCTCTCTATTCTGTTCCATTGATCTATGTGTCTGTTTTTGTGCCAGTACCATGCTGTCTTGATGATGACAGCTTTGTAATAGAGCTTGAAGTCCGGAATTGTGATGCCACCAACTTTGGCTTTCTTTTTCAATATTCCTTTGGCTATTCGAGGTCTTTTCTGGTTCCATATAAATTTTAGGATTATTTGTTCCATTTCTTTGAAAAAAATGGATGGTACTTTGATAGGAATTGCATTAATGTGTAGATTGCTTTAAGTAGCATAGACATTTTCACAATATTTATTCTTCCAACCCAGAAGCATGGAACATTTTTCCATTTCTTTGTGTCTTCCTCAATTTCTTTCATGAGTACTTTATAATTTTCTGAGTATAGATTCTTAGCCTCTTTGGTTAGGTTTATTCCTAGGTATCTTATAGTTTTGGGTGCAATTGTAAAAGGGATTGACTCCTTAACTTCTCTTTCTTCTGTCTTGTTGTTGGTGTAGAGAAATGCAATTGATTTCTGCACACTGATTTTATATCCTGACATTTTACTGAATTCCTGTACAAGTTCTAGCAGTTTTGGAGTGGAGTCTTTTGGGTTTTGCACATATAGTATCATATCATCTGCGAAGAATGATAGCTTGACTTCTTTGGCGATTTGGATGCCTTTAATTTCCTTTTGTAGTCTGATTGCTGAGGCTAGGACTTCTAGTACTATGTTGAATAGCAGTGGTGATAAAGGACATCCCTGCTGTGTTCCTGACCTTAGCGGAAAAGCTTTCAGTTTTTCTCCATTGAGAATGATATTTGCGGTGGGTTTTTCATAGATGTCTTTGATAATATTGAGGTATGTGCCCTCTATCCCTACACTTTGAAGAGTTTTGATCAGGAAGGGATGCTGTACTTTGTCAAATGCTTTTTCAGCATCTATTGAGAGTATCATATGGTTCTTGTTCTTTCTTTTATTAATGTGTTGTATCACATTGATTGATTTGTAGGTGTTGAACCAACCTTGCAGCCCTAGAATAAATCCCACTTGGTCATGGTGAATAATCCTTTTAATGTACTGTTGAATCCTATTGGCTAGTATTTTGGTGAGAATTTTTGCATCTGTGTTCATCAAGGATATTGGTCTGTAGTTCTCTTTTTTGATGGGATCCTTGTCTGGTTTTGGGATCAAGGTGATGCTGGCCTCATAAAATGAGTTTGGAAGTTTTCCTTCCATTTCTATTTTTTGGAACAGTTTCAGGAGAATAGGAATTAGTTCTTCTTTAAATGTTTGGTAGAATTCCCCTGGGAAGCCGTCTGGCCCTGGGCTTGTGTTTGTTTGGAGATTTTTGATGACTGTTTCAATCTCCTTACTGGTTATGGGTCTATTCAGGTTTTCTATTTCTTCCTGGCTCAGTTGTGGTAGTTTATATGTCTCTAGGAATGCATCCATTTCTTCCAGATTGTCAAATTTGTTGGCATAGAGTTGCTCATAGTATGTTCTTATAATTGTCTGTATTTCTTTGGTGTTAGTTGTGATCTCTCCTCTTTCATTCATGATTTTATTTATTTGGGTGCTTTGTCTTTTCTTTTTGATAAGTCTGGCCAGGGGTTTATCAATCTTATTAATTCTTTCAAAGAACCAGCTCCTAGTTTCGTTGATTTGTTCTATTGTTTTTTTGGTTTCTATTTCATTGATTTCTGCTCTGATCTTTATGATTTCTCTTCTCCTGCTGAGTTTAGGGTTTCCTCCTTGTTCTTTCTCCAGCTCCTTTAGGTGTAGGGTTAGGTTGTGTACCTGAGACCTTTCTTGCTTCTTGAGAAAGGCTTGTACCGCTATATATTTTCTTCTCAGGACTGCCTTTGTTGTGTTCCACAGATTTAGAACCGTTGTGTTTTCATTATCATTTGTTTCCATGAATTTTTTCAATTCTTCTTTAATTTCCTGGTTGACCCATTCATTCTTTAGAAGGATGCTGTTTAGTCTCCATGTATTTGGGTTCTTTCCAAATTTTCTTTTGTGATTGAGTTCTAGTTTCAGAGCATTGTGGTCTGAAAATATGCAGGGAATGATCCCAATCTTTTGATACTGGTAGAGACCTGATTTAGGAACGAGGATGTGATCTATTCTGGAGAATGTCCCATGTGCACTAGAGAAGAATGTGTATTCTGTTGCTTTGGGATGAAATGTTCTGAATATATCTGTGATGTCCATCTGGTCCAGTGTGTCATTTAAGGCCTTTATTTCCTTGTTGATCTTTTGCTTGGATGATCTGTCCATTTCAGTGAGGGGAGTGTTAAAGTCCCCTACTATTATTGTATTATTGTTGTATTATTATTTCGTTGATTTTGTTATTAATTGGTTTATATAGTTGGCTGCTCCCACGTTAGGGGCATAGATATTTAAAATTGTTAGATCTTCTTGTGAGACTGATCCTTTGAGTATGATATAGTGTCCTTCCTCATCTCTTATGGTGTTTGGCTTAAGATCTAATTGATCTGATATAAGGATTGTCACTCCTGCTTTCTTCTGATGTCCATTAGCATGGTAAATCTTTTCCACCCCCTCACTTTAAATCTGGAGGAGTCTTCGGGTTTAAAATGAGTTTCTTGTAGGCAACATATAGATGGGTTTTGTTTTTTTTATCCATTCTGATACCCTGTGTCTTTTGATTGAGGCATTTAGCCCATTAACATTCAGAGTAACTATTGAGAGATATGAATTTAGTGCCATGGTATTGCTTGTAAGGTGACTGTGATTGTATATTGTCTCTGTTCCTTTCTGATCTACTACTTTTAGGCTCTCTCTTTGCTTAGAGGATCCCTTTCAATATTTCCTGTAGAGCTGGTTTGGTGTTTGCAAATTCTTTCTGTTTTTGTTTGTCCTGGAAGCTTTTAATCTCTCCTTCTATTTTCAATGATAGCCTAGCTGGATATAGTATTCTTGGCTGCATGTTTCTCTTGTTTAGTGCTCTGAATATATCATGCCAGCTCTTTCTGGCCTGCCAGGTCTCTGTGGATAAGTCTGCTGCCAATCTAATATTTTTACCATTATATGTCATAGACTTCTTCTCCCGGGCTGCTTTCAGGATTTTCTCTTTGTCACTAAGACTTGTGAATTTTACTACTAGGTGATGGGTTTTGGACCTATTCTTATTGATTTTGAGGGGGGTTCTCTGAATCTCCTGGATTTTGAGGCTTGTTCCCTTTGCCATATTGGGGAAATTCTCTCCAGTAATTCTCTCCAATATACCTTCTGCTCCCCTCTCTCTTTCTTCTTCTTCTGGAATCCCAATTATTCTATGTTGTTTCATCTTATGGTGTCACTTATATCTCAAATTCTGCCCTCATGGTCCAGTAGCTGTTTGTCCCTCTTTTGCTCAGCTTCTTTATTCTCTGTCATTTGGTCTTCTATATCGCTAATTCTTTTTTCTGCCTCATTTATCCTAGCAGTGAGAGCCTCCATTTTTTATTGCACCTCATTAATAGCTTTTTTGATTTCAACTTGGTTAGATTTTAGTTCTTTTATTTCTCCAGAAAGGGCTTTTATCTCTCCAGAGAGAGTTTCTCTAATATCTTCCATGCCTTTTTCGAGCCCGTCTAGAACCTTGAAAATCGTCATTCTGAACTCTAGTTCTGACATATTACCAATGTCTGTATTGATTAGGTCCCTAGCCTTTGGTATTGCTTCTTGTTCTTTTTTTTGTGGTGAATTTTTCCGCTTTGTCATTTTGTCCAGATAAGAGTATATGAAGGAGCAAGTAAAATACTAAAAGGGTGGCAACAACCCCAGGAAAATATGCTTTAACCATATCAGAAGAGATCCCAAATCATGAGGAAGGATAAAGGGGATAAAAAAAAAGGTTCAGAAAGGAAAAAAAAAAAAAGAAGAAAAAATTAAAAAAGGAAAATGAATAAAGAAAAAATATAAAAAAGAAAAATATATATATATTAGATAAACTAGTTAAAAAATGTTTAAAAAGAAAAGGGTAAAAGTTTAAAAAAATTTGGCAGATGAAGAGAAAAAAAAATTGAAAAAGATAAATAAAATTAAATTAACTGCAAGACTAAAGAATCATGGGAGAAAGCCCTGAGTTCCGTTCTTTGCTTTCTCCTCCTCTGGAATTCCGCTGCTCTCCTTGGTTTTGAAACTGCACTCCTTGGTAGGTGAACTTGGTCCTGGCTGGATTTCTTGTTGATCTTCTGGGGGAGGGGCCTGTTGTAGTGATTCTCAAGTGTCTTTGCCCCAGGTGGAATTGCACCGCCCTTACCAGGGGCCGGGCTGAGTAATGTGCTCGGGTTTGCTTTCTGGAGCTTTTGTTTCCTGAGCACTTTCCGTAGAGTTCCGGATGATGGGAATGAAGATGGTGGCCTCCCAGTCTCCGGCCCGGAGGAGCCGAGAGCCCGGGGCCCCACTCCTCAGTGAGCCTTCAGAGAACAGAGCCCAATTACTCCCGTCACCCTGGCCTCTGGCCACGCTCCAAGCTGACTGATGCTGCGACCTGTTCAAGGTAACCCCGAGCTGTGAGCTCACTCCTCGGCTCTGTCTCTGTAGCCGGCTTCCTCGTTCTAATACCTGTAAACTCTGAGACACTCAGACACCCCTGATCCTTCTGTGACCCTGTGGGACCTGAGGCCACGCTGACTCCACGTGGGCTTCACCCTGGTTAAGCCTCTGCAGCGATGTCCCTCAGCAGAACAGACTTTTAAAAGTCCTGATTTTGTGCTCCCTTGCTCCGCCGCTTGCCGGGGGCCAGCTCTTCCCCCTGCGGTCTATCTTTCCGTTGCTTTGGATTAACTTCTCTGCCAGTCCTACCTTTCAGAAAGTGGTTGATTTTCTGTTTCTAGAATTGCTTGCTGTTCTTCCTCTCTTTGATCTCCCATTGGATTTGTAGGTGTTTGCAATCTTTAGATAAGCTATCTAGCTGATCTCCTGCTACCTGAAGTAGTCTCAGCCTGCTACTTCTCTGCTATCTTGACTCCTCCCTGAAGACAGAGGTTTTAATCCACTGAGCCACCCAGACGCCCCAACAGTGACTCTTTTCATATAAAGTTGGAACTTGCCTTAGGATACTCCATTCATTCATTCATTCATTCATTCATTCATTCAATACCTTAATGTGAGTTGTTTATCATACATAATGTCATTTGTCAGGCCAAGGGCTAGTATTTGAGGATATAGTGATGGGCAGGGGAGAGTTTTCTAACTTTGAAAAAGTCTTAATCCAGTGAGAGGCAAATATGTTATCAGCTAATTTTGTTCCCGTATATTTAGATGGTGGATCATTGGATACTCAATTATGTGAATTTAACTTCTTACTTCTTACTATAAATCTCAGTCAAAGATTATAATCGCTAATATAATCCCTAATGCCAACATATTTTGAAAGAGATTTCATCAAAAACAAGGGGAATAAATTTGGAAGAAAGAACACATTTTAAAATTACCCAAAGTACAGTTGAAGAAAGAAGACAGCTTCAGAAATTCTCAATTAGTGACAGCCATTTCCAAAATAAAACCTAAAGTAACACGAGAAATTGGAGGCAGAACACAAAGGAATAAAGTTACCCATTTCCAAAATAAAACCTAAATTAACACGAGAAATTGGAGGCAGAACACAAAGGAATAAAGTTACCAATCAGAATTTCTTACTTACTGATGCAAATAAAACCTGAAATTGCCCACAGATTGCTTAGGAAAGAAAACTTGGACTATGTATTGCACTGAAACTCTTACTTTTCTTTTTTGGATGGAAAGTTCAGATAAGAAACCTAAAAGTTTCTGCAGTTCTTGAAAAATGGCAGGCTTGGCTAAGGAATTAACTTTTGTAAATATTGTGAGTTTGCTCCACTGGATTCAAATACTTCAATCAAATAAAGAGTTGGTGAGGAAGTGCTTTTTAGTCAGGTCTTGAGAGTAGATCCCTTCCATTTTCTTTCCTTTCCATTTTTTTTTTTTAAGATTTTATTTATTTATTTGACAGAGAGAGAGAAAATACACATGCAGGGGGAGCAGCAGGCAGAGGGAGAGGGAGAAGCAGGTTCCCCGCAGAGCAGGGAACCCAACAGGGGCCCCATCCCAGAACACTGGCATCATGACCTAAGCAGCAGGCAGATGCTTAACTGACTGAGCCACCCAGGCACCCACCTTTCCATTTTCTTAGCAGGTAGGTCTCCTGGGGAGTTTCAGAGGAGAGTAAGGAGGATGCTGGTCTTGAACTGTGAGGATCTCACAGCTTTGTGGCTGCACTTTGCTGCTTACAAATGCTGGCGTTCCACAGTGTTCTCAATGGAAACTGCAGCTTCCCTCAAGAGTTTCTAATGTGTAGAACTATGCTACCATCCAGCCCACTCTCCCATCTGGGCATTGCATGTTGGAGGTACCTTTTCCTCCCATGTGATACCTCACAGATACTTGTCTCTGCTCTCTCACTGGGAAGCTGCTTTCTGAAACAGGCCCAGCAGCTGCTTCTCAGGAAACTCCAGACAACCTCATCTCCCAACCATCCAGTCCTTTGTTAAGAGCCTAACTAAGTCTTGGAAAACATAATCTTCAACTCTCCCCCACAGGAAGAATGTCCTCAGGCCTCCTGGACCTAAGCCGTGCTGGCCTTCTCTAAAGGGAATGAGGCAAAATATCTCATTCTTTCTTATTTGGAAAACACAATTAAGTTCTGCCAGAGGGTTACATGACAGACATACTTAGTAAACCTAATTGCTCCCCCACAGGTAACACGATTTTTTTTTTTTTCCCACTAAAAGCTGGAAACAAATATTAAATTCTAAGTACTGGGAGGGAAGTTGAAAATCACATTATAACTTTTGGATATAGATGTTAAAAACAGCAAACAAAAGTACATATTACCAAAAACAAGTATTGAAAATGACTTTGGAGTGTTTTCTTTCAGATAAATGTAATTATGGAATTCAGTTTCTAAGGATGTTTTCTGGATAGAAGTTTCACACAGATTATAACCTTTAAGAGCTCATTTTTATTGTTTCATTCCAATGTCATATGACTGTACTGAATAAAATATGTTTTAAGTCACTAGGTGAGTAACCAGGGGCTCATGTGCTGACCATTTCTCAATAGATTTGGAATTTTTACTCTTCATTTTAAAAGGAAAAATCTGTTGAAATCCAGAGAGATCACAATCAAAGAACCAGATCATCCATTATTTTTGTTCCCTTAGGAAATTGTGAGGAGTAATTCTGCTGACCATGTTGTTTTGTTCAATTGAGGTGTTTTGGTTTTTTGAGCAGAGAAGTGTCAAGTTGAAATGTTCTTCTTTTTTTTTTAATCATTTTTAAGGAATCACTCAACCAAATCAAGTAATTGAAAAAATGGAACTTTTTATGTGAACCAAAATTTCTTCACATAACCAGAACCAAATGCTAAATTCCATTTTAATCAGGCCAGATCAGTTTACATGGAATGGATTACTATCAAAACCATCGCTAAAAGTAATAATAATTTGATTCTGTTATAAAATTTGTAAAGTTGTTGCCCTGTGTTGTATTGCTAAGTTCCACATAAATTTGTACAGTAATCTTATCGATCGCAGTACAAACACAGTTAAAAAGAGAAAACCAATTAAAACTGCAAGAATAAGTACTCTTTAGCCCAAGTAACTTTTTCTTTTTCTTTTTTGTACTCAGACCAAAAAAAGTTCAGTAAAGAATGGCTCCCAGAGGATACTAGTTGGCCAACATGTTTTGAATTTTGAGGTACAGATCTTTTCTAGATAAGTGTAGACTTGGCTTTAAGGATGCAGTATCTATTTTTGTCTTTGCCTCTACTGGTTTTGCAGCACTTCATCCATAGTCCATTACATTTAATGATTCCCACATCTATGTGTGGAATTCATGATTGAAGGTAAAGATAAACCAAATACTCTCCTCATCCACAGTTTGTCTTCTCATAGAAAAATTTATTTCCTGGCAATATGCTTATATATTGAGAAATATTTTAATAAATAATTTCCATATATTTGTACTAAAAGTTGAGAATATGTTTTAAGATAGAACTTTTCCCTAAATTATCTACATTGCTTTATAGTTTGGAATTTAATTGTCCATTAATAAAAGTATTTGAAAACTATTCATTATAAGCAGATATCTTTTAAAGTCTGCAATATTAGAAATTGTAAAGGGAACATGTTCTATGTGACTCTGGGGTTCAAGCTCCTAATACACAGTGACATATGTCTCAATGAATTCACCAACAGCCAATAGCTGGTTAACAGTTTCTTTAACTGTGCTGGGAGATGTTTGGGAACTCTATACAGGAAGAAGCTGTTAAGTTACCCAGTGCATCTGTGGCTTGAAATTAAATACAAGTCTATCACCTCTAGTACCCAACTCCAAATGCCTATGTGGAGCTCATATCTTCTCTAGAACTTTGATGAATTTGTCAATAATAGTTTTGGACATCCGGAGACAATAATTTGTTGATGTTGATGTTCTCTTAAGAGATATTATTAGCAATATCATTATGGAAGTCTGTTTTGTGGGCAGTAATTGTGAAATTGGTAAGAGAGGGAAAACAAAATAGATGCTCTATGGTGACTGTGGCAAAGTTGCCTTTTGAGGACTCCCTTGGTATGTATTCTTTATATGGAGATTTTGTAGATGAGGATTCTATGAATTTTCTATCTAAATCAAGTGGATCCATGGGGTGCCTGGGTGGCTCAGTCATTAAGTCCGCCTTCAGCTCATGTCATGGTCCCAGGGTCTTGGGATCAAATCCCACATTGGGATCCTTGCTCAGCGGGAAGTCTGCTTCTCTCTCTCCCACTCCCTCTGCTTGTGTTCCCTCTCTCGCTGTGTTTCTCTCTATCAAATAAATAAATAAAATCTTTTAAAAATAAATAAATAAATAAATAAATAAATAAATCAAGTGGATCCAGTAATATAAAAGGTTACAATATTGTGAATTTGTCTCTATATATCAGGAAGATACGGTAGACACATATAACCTACTGCTATGTAAATATGAGATGATCTCCCATATGTAACTTAAATTTTTTAAAGGAACAATTTTATCATTTTTCCAACTACATGCATGCCATCTATATGGATCTCTTCTTTGTCAGTTTATCTAAGACCTTGGTAGAGTGATCAGCATTGGATTGAATAAATACTGGTTTGTATCCCACGTGTGTCTGATTCAATTTTCAGAAACCTCTTAGGTCAACCCCTTCTAGACTAATCTTCCCCTAGAATGTCACCGGCATGACACTAGTATCTGGTCTGTATTTTCACCTCTATCATGTCCTTAGTACATAGAATCAAACTGGGCACAGAATAAGCACTAATTATTTTTTGAATAACTGAATTTTCTTTGACCTTAAATGGTCCATAGTCTATTTCAGTACAAAGAAAGATAACCCTTGTCTCTGTAATTGTTACCCCTCACTTACAAGATCTTGTCGTCCTATCTACTTAGCCATTTATTCCCATATCATCATACTCTTAAACTACATTTCCAAAACCTCTATTTCCAACATCTGCTATCCATATACTACCTCTTAACCTTCAAATTTATTTCTACCTACAATTTGTAGACTTGAGAATGGTCTTCTCAGTCCACTTTCCCCCTGTTTTTCCTGTCCATCGGGCCCCTAGGGTCTTTTACCTCCCACCTCCTTCTGATCTACCCTGTCTGCCATTTTACATCATCTGTTCTCTGCTCCCTCACACTTTTGAAAAACTCCAACCCTCCTTAAATTCACAACTTGATTCAAGATTTTGAATGTGCTAAGAATTGAAAGACTTGGGGCACCTGGGTGGCTCAGTGGGTTAAAGCCTCTGCCTTAGGCTTAGGTCATGATCCCAGGGTCCTGGGATGGAGCCCTGAATTGAGCTCTCTGTTCAGCAGGGAGCCTTCTTCTCTTCCTCTCTCTCTGCCTGCCTCTCTGCCTACTTGTGATCTCTGTCTGTCAGATAAATAAAATCTTAAAAAAAAAAAAAAAGAATTAAAAGACATGTAACATGTTGATTGGGTATCTTTAAATGATTCATCTTGTAAGCTCTATATTCTCCCTATATGTTTCTTTCCAAATAAGTATAACTCATTTAACCTAATTTCAAATCGTACTGATTACCTTATAGGAATTAATGGGAACAAAATGACATTATTTCAAATTAGATTCTAAGGAAAGTAATAACAGGGTAGAATAAAGATATTACTGGCTAATTTCAATATTTCTCATAGGTAGAAAAATTAAAAAAAAAAAAAAAGATCAGCACACCTCCAAAGGGGGGGAGGCAAAGATATTATGTCAAGTTATTAGAATACTTATAACTGTATTAGCTTGCAAAAAAAGATCTCCAATTCTTCATCTTTCCCACCTACCTTACCACTGTGTTTCTGGGATCAGCCATATTATTCCCTTTGTTCCATGGGAAATTAATAAATATACTTGGAACAGAGGTTTGAAAATATATAAGCATATCAAACCTATCTCATTTTACTGTGTTTCACTTTATTATGCTGCATTTTTCTTCTTTCTTTCTTTCTTTCTTTCTTTCTTTCTTTTTTTTTTTTTTTTTACAAATTGAAGGCTTGTGGTGATCCTGAGTTGAACAAGTCTCCTGGTGCCATTTTTCCACTAGCATTTGCTCACTTTGTGTCTCTGTGTCATATTTTAGTAAATCCTATAATATTTTAAGATTTTTCATTATTGTTGTATTTGTTATAGTCATCTGCAATTGGTGGTCTTTTATAATTGTTTAGGGTACAACAAACCATGCCATATAAGATGGTGAACTTAACCCATAAATGCTGTGTGTGTCCTGGCTGGTCCATTGACCATATGTTCCCCAGTTTCTCTCCCACTCCTCAGGCCTTCCTATTGCCTGAATCACAACAGTATTGAAAGTAGGCCAATATCCCTACAATGGCCTCTAAGTGTTCAAGTGAAAGGAATAGTTGCACATCTCTCACATCAAATCAAAAGCTAAAAATGATTAAGCTTAGTGAGGAAGGCATGCTGAAAGCCAAGATAGGCCAAAAACTAAGCTTCTTGTGCCAAACAGTTATCCAAGCTGTGAATGCAAAGAAAACATTCTTTAAGAAAATTGAAAGAGCTACTCCAGTGAACACATGAATGATAAGAAAGCAAAACAGCGTACTGTCGATATGAAGAAAGTTTCAGTGGTCTGGATTGAAGATCAAACAAGACACAATGTTCCCTTAAGCCAATGCCTAATCCAAAGCAAGACCCTAACTCTCTTCAGTTCTATGAAGGCTGAGAGATGAGGAAGTTGAAGAATAAAGATCTGAAACTAGCAGAGGTTGGTTCATGAGGTTTAAGAAAATAAACCATCTCTATTACATGAAAGTCCAAGGTGAAGCAGCAAGTGCTGAAGTAGAAGCTGCCGCATGTTCTACGGAAGATCTGGCTCAGATCATTAATGAAGCTGGCTACACTGAAGAGCAAATTTCCAATACAGATGAAATGACCTTTTGGAAAAAGATGCCATCAAGGATTTTTATTTTCTTTTTTTTCATAGTTAGAGAGAAGTCAATGTCTGACTTCAAAGCTTCAAAGGACAGACTAATTCTTGTTAGAAGCTCAGGCAGTTGGTGAGTTTAAGATGATGCCAGGGCTCACTTAATATTCTGAATATCTTAGGGCCCTTAAAAATTATGCTAAATGTACACCGCCCTCTATCAATGAAACATAAGTATTAACTTTCAAGTTTTATTATTTAAGAAATACACTTTGTAAGGTAGTTTCTTTTGATGGATCATGGCAAAATAAATGGAAAAACTTATGGAAAGGATTTGCATTCTAGATGCCCTTAAGATCACTCATGATTCATGGGAAAAATTCAAAATAACAATTAACGACAGGAGTTTAGAAGAAGTTGCTTCCAGTCCTCCTGGATGACTTTGAAGGGTTCAAGATTTGAGTGAAGGAAGAAACTGCAGGTGTGGTGGAAATAGCAAAAAATAAATAAATAAATATAACCCTAGAATTAGAAGTGGAGCCTGAAGATGTGACTGACCTGTTGCAATCTCATAATAAAACTTGAACAGATGAGGAATTGCTTTTTGTGGATGAGCAAAGAAGTGATTTCTCAAGATGGAATCTACTCCTGGTGCAAATGCTGTGAAGATTACTGAAATAACAAAGGATTTATAGTATTACATAAACTTGGTTAAAGAAGCCATAGTAGGGTTTGAGAGGATTGAATCTGATTTTGAAAGTTCTACTGTGGATAAAATAATACCAAACAGCATCACATGCTACAAAGAATCATTGGTGAAAGAAAGTCAGCAGATACAGCAAACTTCATTTTTGTCTTATTTTAAGAAATTCCCTCAGCCACCCCAGCCTTCATCCACCTCCCTGATCAGTCAGCAGCCATCAGTATCAGTGCAAGACTTCCCACTAGCAAAAAGATTACAACTTGCTGAAGGTTCAGATGATGATTAGCATTTTCTAACAAGAACACATTTTTCTTTTATTTTTTTTTACAATTAAATATATACATTGGGTTTTTTTTTTTTTTTTAGATCTAATGTTATTGCCCACTTAAACTACAGCGTAAACATAACTTCCATATGCACAGGGAAATAAAAATACTCATTTGACTCATTTTATTCCAACATTTGCCTTGTTGCAGGGGTCTAGAACCTAACCTACAATATCTCCTAGGTGTTCTTGCACCTGTCTGTTGCTTCTTAGTTTCTGGAAACTCTGCCTTTGCAGTATGGTGTCTGGTCTCTCCTGCAGGAGGAATGTAAGATACAAAAGGAACAGAACTAAGTTATTGCAGCTAAAAGCCAGCATAGCCCCAGATGTGCAAGCAGGTCTAGGTTAAGTGAGAATAACCACATAGCTGAAATCACTGACTCAAACCCTAATGAAATAAGTTGATGCTCTTTGTTTTAAACATTGATTTTCAGGTGACTTTTTAAAAATTCAGTACAAAGGTGGAAATATAACCAGTACTGTAAACATTAAAAAAATGCAAACCTTTATAATTGCTAAAAGGCACAGTGACACACACTCACAGAAAGAAAGAGAATGTATAAAACCAGCTACATATTGAAAATCTATCTGAGTATGTATAACATAACATAAAAGAACTGAGACCAAATTTTGGATTCATATAGGTGGTTGTGCAACAGCTTAAATAATCTATTGATAGAAAAAAGGAATTTACAATTCCCTAACAAAGTAAAATTCAATACCCTGTGTTATATTCACAAGATAGACATAAAACAAATACTCTGAAGGGGTTAAAAAGTAAAGCATGATCAATGTTATACCAGGCAAATGTGAATAAAAAGAAAGCAGACTGATAATTGACAGGTAGAATTTAGACCAAAAAAACTTTAAGAGAGAAACAAAAAAAGGACACTTTATAAGGTCATGGGTAAAATTCAAAATGAAGATATAGCATATATAAATATCTGTGCAACCAATAATTCAGCATTACTTTTAATACAAGCCAAAATAAATTTGTGAGAAAACAGCAGTGTAAAAAAAAAAATGGAAATATTTGTTCTTTAGAAACTTTGTTTTTAAATGACTATTGAAAAACATAGCTAGCTAACTCAGTTAAAAGGGATAGCGGTGAGGGGATTGGGATGGAGGTGGGGAACAAAGGACAATGTACAAAGTTAGAAATAACAGGAATAAAATAATCATCAAAATATAGGAATTTTAAAAACAATAAGAGACTTAGTCTGCACAATTTTATATGCAAATTAATTTTTAAAAATCTGTTTTTCTCTCTTACAAAAGAGAGAGAAAGAGAGCCTGCACAGATCAATTACCATTGAAGAAGTAATGTATGCCATAAAAAAGATTGGGTGTTTATTCATTCTAGTTGCTGACCGAAGTGTTCTTTGTAGGTCAGTGAGGTTAAATTGGTTGATGCGTGTTCAAATATTCTGCAACTTGTTAATACCTTCATAAACAATCTTAGGGTCTCCTATTTCCTCTTTAAGTCTGTC
This sequence comes from Lontra canadensis, assembly GCF_010015895.1. Lineage (NCBI taxonomy): Eukaryota > Metazoa > Chordata > Mammalia > Carnivora > Mustelidae > Lontra > Lontra canadensis. Next base: position 83,447,595 of record NW_022630995.1, on the reverse strand, counting down.
ATATTTACTATGTATGTTTCAAAACTCTATTGTTGTATACACACTGGTTTTGAACTCATATTTTTCTGTAGAATTGGCTCTTTTATCGTTTTGAAATGTCTCTTTTTGTCTGGTAGTACCCTTTGTATTATAACAAACATACAATAGCTGTCTTTTGGTTTGTGTATACATAGTATAAATTATTTTATTCTTTTGATCCTTTGTGCATTCTTGTATTTCAAGTGTGTCTCTAGTGAACAACATATCCAGTTAAGCAAATGTTGAATTTTAATTCAATACTTGTCTATTTGTAAGTTTCATAAATTTTGGTATATTTGTGTTAAATGGTGCATATTGCTATTTGTCCCATGTGTTCTTCATTTCTTTTTGTTTTCATGCATTTTTAGATTATTCAAGTTCTGAAAATTTTATATTTGGATTTTTGGTTGTATATTTTTCTACAGTTCTTTTAGTGTTTCTCAAAGATGACAATGTACAACCTTGATTTCTATTATTATTTTTTTAAGTTTTATTCATGGTTAAGAAATAGCTAATATAGTTCCATGTGTTCCAGCTAAACTTCAGAAAAGAAGAAGAGAAAGGGTCACACCAACCATTAGTCTCTTTTTATTTTTGTGGGAGCTTTATTGAAAAATATTTGATGTAAAATAAATGTTATTTATTTGGAGTATACAATTTGATAAGTTTTTGTTTATGTGTACATGTATCCATGAAACTACTACTACAGTCGAGATAGTGAATATACTTATTTCCACCCAAATTCCCTTTTGCACCTTTGTAATCTTTTCTTCTTGCTCATCTGTCAATGTCCAGTTGATCACTGATCTTTCTGTCATTGTAGATGAATTTATATTTCTAGAAATGTATGTAAACAAAAATACACCGTATGTGTTATTATTATTTTTGGACTGGCTCCTTCATTCTGCATATTAATTTTGAGAAAAAGCTAAGTTGTTCCATAATTCAATAGCTCATTCCTCTTTATTACTGAATAGTATTTCAGTGCATTACATACCACAATTCATTTATTCACTCATCATTGATAGACATATGGATTGTTTCTAGTTTTTGATTATTACATATCAAGCCTCTAGAGACATTCAGGTACAACTCTTTATATGGGCATATGCTTTTATTTATCTTTAAAAAAAACTTAGGAATGGTTAATCATATAGAGAGCATGTTTAATGTTTTTAAATGAAATTTAAAAATATGCAAAACAAATCAATGACAGAAGTGAGAATAACAGCTAATTTAGTGGTACCTTAATTGGAAAGAAAGAAAGAGCCTGCTTGCATGCTGGAAATGTTTATATCTTGATCTGGACATACAAGATTAATACCTGTGTACAATCTGTCAATCTGTATATTTAAGATTTGTGCACCTTACTATAAGTTAAACATCAATTTAAAAACAGTAGTAATAATGAAAACAAAATCTGCCAAAAATATTTATGAGATGGTTGGGGAAATTTGAACATACACAGAATATTTAAGGGTATTAATGAATAACAAATAATATCCTAGATGTAATAGGAGTATTTCCAATTTTACATCAAGCGTCCATATTTTTAGAAATGCATATTGAAGTACTGATGAAAAGATACAAGGTTTGAGATCCATTTAAAATAAAACATTGGGGGTACCTGGGTGACTCAGTCTTTAAGCTTCTGCCTTGGGCTCCGATAATGATCCTTGGGTCCAGGGATCGAGCCCCACATTGGGCTCCCTGCTCAGTAGGGAATCTGCTTCTTCCTCTCCCACTCGCCCTGCTTGTGTTCCCTCTCTCGCTGTGTCTGTTCTTGTCAAACAAATAAATAAAATCTTTTAAAAAATAAAATAAATCAGTGGGTATTGGTATAAATCAAACACGATTGGCCATATTTGATAATAGTTGAATTTGGATGATGAACACATTGGATATTATTCTCTCTACTTATGCATACATGAATGTTTAATAATAAATGTGTGTTTTTAAAGTAATTGTTTAGTTCAGATTTCCATACTCATTAACTTCTGGGCTTTTTCCCAAAATGAATTGGTACTGTCTCTCAATACTCCATGCTGTGCCTCTCTCACTAATAGTAGTAACAGCTGTTATTTATTGAGTGTTAGCAATCACTAGGCTCTGAAATAATTGTTTTATATATCTAATTGTTCATATATATATATATACATATATATATATACGCACACAAACAAAAGCAAAATAGATAAATTGATAAATAAATGAATTAAATTCTTTCTAATCAGCTAAAAAGAACCCAGCCTTTGCTTTTTATTTTTTAATTTATTTACTTTGAATCTTGACAGGGTTGAAATAATGGGATTGAGAAAATGTATTAAAAGCATTCACAAGCTATTTGATTGATTTTGTTCTCAAAGTTAGAGCTTACCCACAGAAAAGTCTGGAAAGGGTGAGAGAGAAGGGTAGGATAAACCATAGCCAGCAGTTGTCGGTGGATTCTAGGCAGAGAATTATAGAGTCTAGGAGAGAAATGGGGATTGGGACCAACCAGCCTGCTGGGCTACATGGTAGGCACTGGGGAAATGTTCCAAAATAATTTTGTCCTGTGCCATGAAAGAAAGCTCTTCTTAGCTTTTTTTTAACCCTCCAGTCAAATTTTTTAATTTGTTTTTAAAAAGAAAGCCAGAAGCAATCAGCTACAAATTATACTTATTTCTTTATATTTCCAAGCAAGTATGTTAAAGTCTGAGAAGTCCTGAGAAACCAACCTTCAACAAGTATTTTTTTAAGCCAGTCCAGAATTGTTTGGTCACCTCTCTCTGCCCACACATGCTCACTTTTTGGCCCCTGTGATCACCACCTTCTAAGTATACTGCCTGGAACAATGTTTAGAAGGGCTTCCTTGGATTTACAATCAAATTAATATATACCTTAGTTCAAAATCTCTCTTCTGTTTATTGCCAGGGTTTTGCCTGATTTTTGCCTCCTCTGATCCAGGGCTCATCCTGGCACCTTCCAAGCTCTGCTTATAGGGCATTCTTCACTCTGGTATCTTTTTTTTTTTTTTTTTTTCTTTTCTTCAGAACAACTCAGCAAAATAAAATTCTAGGTAATTGTTGGACAACATTGTTTCACACATACATCAAACAGGACAGTAAATAAATAAATAAAATGAACAGCAACTTCATAGACAAAAAAAGGGGAAAAAAAGAAACCTTTTATCTTTGATCTTTGCCCTTTATAACCTTCTCATACAAGCCAACTGTAGTTACAGTACAGATAAGTACATACACAAAAAAAGTTACTGGAATGCTTGGAATAAGATTGTTTTGTTGTTGTTTTGCTTTTGTGTTTTTTTATAAGGTTTTTTTTTGTTTATTTGTTTTGTTTTTTTTTCCTTCTTTGGGGTTATAATGAACATGGTCACACCACAAGTCAGGTCCGAAGTAGGAGAGTGAATTCTTCAAAGGCTGATTTGGTCATCAGAGATCATTAAAAATGGCTGACCTTTAATAATATGTACAAAAACATAAAATGTAAATAAAAAATAGAGACAAAATTACTTTTAGGAGAAAAAGCAGGGCCTTGGAAGTTTCTTCCTCTGCTTTGCAAATTCCCATAGTGGCTTTGGCTGGTTGGTGAAGAGCACGTGTCATTCACCATGGCGCTGCCCACATTGGGATTCTTCACTTTTAAATGACCTCATTTAGATGGGAAGTAGAGGGCGAATAGGTCATAGAGGCCTTTTTGTTGTTGTTAAGTTTAAGTTTTTCCTTTTTTTCTGTCCAGCCATCCTCTTTGATCTTCTGCTTCTTGCCGGTGACATTATCATTATCATCTTCAGCTGCCCCGTGCCCCGAACTGCCTCAGCCTCCTCCTCTTCATCTCCAGCCTCTTCCTCACCAGTGCCTTCCTCCTCTTCCCCTCCTCCTCTCTCCCTTCTTCCTCTTCTTCATCCACTTTATTGTTGGCCTCCAGCTCCCCATTTTCCTCATTAGCATTCCCATTAGAAGGTACGTCTCTTCCATTCTCTGCCTCCTGGACAACTCCCTTCTCCTTTAAGTGTTTTTCTTCCCCACATTGCCCATCTGGCTACCCACATGAACAGACGTCCAGGCATGGACAGGAGCATCTTGGCCTTGGTCTGCTAACCACCCAGGGCACCTCTCAGCCCCTTTCCTCTGGTGGCAAACTCCTCTGATATCTTTACCCATCATAATTTCAAATGTAGTATTTTATTTTCTTAATTATATTTTGTGAGTTCCCATTCTGAAATCTTATGTATTTCTGTTTTGTGAAAAAATGTTTCTCCACAGAAGAAAAGTGAAGCTGGAGGAGAATGTCCCTGGCAGTAATATTTCTAAGAGAGAGTAAGTAGACTTCTCCTTCTAATAGAATAAAAAATGTGCTACTACAACTAGATTTATAACTCAATTAATTGTGGGTGTGTCATGCCCTAGATCCCTTTGGGAAATTATTTTTTAAAGAGTAGTAAGAAAGCTGGTACAGAGTACTCCATGGCCTCAGCTCTAACAGAAAGACTACCTGATCTAAGTATTTGGTGACAAAGGTCCATAGTCATAGGAACCATGTTGATCTTTTCATAGTTGAGGGTGATTGTTGTTCTGTAAGCTGAACTTGCCTGGATATTTCACTTAGATAATTTTTGACAAGATCTCATGGAAAGATATAATAATGGGAAGAATATATAGAATGAACATACTTTTCTAAACTGGAAAAGGCCAGCAAACTGCCTCTAAAGAAGTCCCTAAGAACAACAGCAACAACCACAAATGGAGAAAAAAAAAGATGTTGGTACTCCAAAAAACTGACTCATTCATTTACATTTTATTTGCTACCTTGTGTTAGTATTTATATTTTTGTACATGGTTTTGCATTTTCCTAAACCATAATGGCCTGAGAACAGGAATAATATCTGATATAATTTTGCATCCACTGAATTACCTAAGTCAGGGAAAAAACAGTAAATCTTGAAACACATAGTTAGTGACTGGAAGAATGAAGATGAGCTTCAAAAGTCAAGATAAATCAACTGAATTAATATGTACCTAATGGCCAGGGAACTGCAAGACATATATCAGGCAAAAAGTGTACTAAAAATAATCTGATCAAGATCCTAAAAGATGGGAAAATGAAAAAGCATTTAAAAGAAAGTCTTAAGATTTGAACAAAAAAGAAACAATAGTAACTGGTGAAGTTATATATAAACTATATATATATATGTATATATATATAAAATATATATTCTTGTTTGGGATCAGGATGACATAATAAGGAGAAATAGATAAGTAGAAAATAGGGAGAAAATAGATGATTATTCAAGAACTTTTATCATAGAGGTACCTGGGTGGCTCAGTCAGTTAAGCAATCGACTCTTGATTTTGGCTCAGGTTATGATCTGGGGGTCCTGGAATCAGCCTTGCATGGGACTCTGCACTCAGAGCAGTCTGCTTGTCCTTCTCCCATTCCCTCTATCCTCCCCCAACTCCTGATCTCTATCTCTCTGAAATAAATCAATAAAATCTTTTACAAAAAGAATTTTTTATCAAAAAAAGAGAAAAAACCAATAGGGATAATAAAATAAGATTATTTAAAAAGATACAGAGAAATTAAGTATGACAATAGATATTAAATTCTTGGTGCTTAGCATAAGAGAGGAGAAAAATGAGGAGAAGAGTTTGACGTTTTCCTAAGGACGACTTTGATCATTAGAGATATTGATAAAAATCAGAGAAGCTTAAACTTCAGATAATCTATCTCCGAGATTTGATAAGGAGAAAGGTGTAGTTATCAGTTGGAGTAGAAATTTGAGATGTTTGGTCATTTTAATAAACTTTAATCTAAAACCAACATTGACAATCACATTGTATTTTGAGATAATTAAAATCAGCTATTCCCACAAAATTCCTTTTCCATTATCCCATTACGTAATTAACTTTTCCCTTAAGTTAGCTTGAAATTCCTAACAATAGAATCATTTCTTCAATTTAGAACAAAAAAGGAAAAAAAAAACCTGCAGAAATATTTTGAAAGCATAATTTACAAGGCACATAATTTAGAAGGGGACAATACTAAGTTTCTGAATTTTCTCCAAATATATTTATACAAGATACTATTTATTTTATTCACCAATATTTATATGTTAATCACATGTTTCTTTTTCCAAAGATAATTTATTTTGGATGAAGTTGATGTTAAAATCCAAAATGAAAATAGAATAAAATAAAACATGAGTTGAGATCTTTGAGTTATTGACAATTTAAACATGGTTGATCTAGAGATACATTAGAATTGAATATAAGACCATGGTATAAGAAGGATCTGTATTAGATTCAGTGAAAGTCTTACTGGCAACCTTGTATCTATAAACAATTTAATTTTACATTGATATGGCACATTCTGCATCCTGGGAATGATGCTGGGTGAGCATTTTCCTTGCCAACAAACAGCAGAGCTTGGTGACACCACAACATTCTGTACTCAATCCGAACTAAGTGTCTGATCACTCAGTCTTGTCTCTTCTAAAATAGTAAATTTCTGTATAATAGTACTGAACAGAAGTAGAAATTCCATAATTTTAGGAATCAATGCAAAAGAAAAAAAATCATAATTCCAGAAAACATTTCAGAATTCCATATTTGAGTTTCATTTGAATTTTTAATATGTATACTAGAAATTTCTTCTTACACAATATTTTATCATTTTAATAATATTGCATTGGTATATGCACTTTCTAATGGTTGCCTGAGGTATTAAAATACAACTTTGATTAGTTTCTATATAGTAAATTAATGAAACCATTAATGTTTCTGATTAAAACATGAAAGTTTGAAGAGATATTTGCTATATAAGTTGACTGATTAGTCTTTGGGTAGTTTTGTGAAATTAGCCTTTGGATATTTTATAGTAGAACAAAACAGTTTAAATACTTAGAAATTTATTTCTTAGAATTAAATACAGGATATCCACAAAAGTTTAATAAATATTAATTATTTTTGATTTTTGTTATTACCAAGATTTAAACCTCTATTTTTTTTAATGGTAAGAAAAAATTTAATGAGATTTATAAAAACCCTAATTGCATAGTCCAATCTTTAGAAATCATTAGCTAATGTTCTTTTTTTTCCCCAAATTTTTATTGAAATTCTTATTGGTAATATGTAGTTTAACATTGGTTTCAGGAGAAACCGCTATTCTTTTTTTTTTTTTTTTTTTTAATTTGACAGACAGAGATCACAAGTAGGCAGAGACGCAGGGAGAGAGAGAGGAGGAAGCAGGCTCTCCGCAGAGCAGAGAGCCCGATGCGGGGCTTTATTCCAGGACTCTGGGATCACGACCTGGGCCGAAGGCAGAGGCTTTAACCCACTGAGCCACCCAGGCGCCCCGAGAAACCTCTATTCTTAAAACAAGTTATTAGTATTGGATATTGATGAAATATAACCCTTAGAACATTAAGGAAAATCCAACTTAAGTGAACAGAGCCTTGAGAAACGGACATGAATGTATGAATATATTGCTTGCGTTTTCATCTCTTCCCTGTAGTCTTCTCGCTGTGGGCGTTGGTCTCTGCTCAGCCCCTTCCCATCAGCCTCAGCAACTAGACCCTTTCCTGCAGTCCTCAGATGAAAGTTTAACATTCACTTTAATTCATCCTTAGTATGTTGCCGGTGTGTTCGGCTAACCAGTGGACACCTTCATTTTAAAAGTGACCACAAATAAACTGTCTAACAATCAACTGATTTTCTCTCTCCTGGTAACACAAATAAATCTTGCCACTGTTTAAATTTCTTAAAAAAAAAAAAATATCCAATATGTATTTTAAAATCTTGCTCCTTTGTGCAGACAGCTTTGGAAATAATGATCTCTGTGATCCATGCATATACCTCATATGCTAAGAAGGGCAAGTAATTATGGCCTGGCAGGAGATGGGAAGGAAATGAGGCTGACATTGCATTGGATGGTCTACCTGGGGAAAGGAAGGAACACCAGTTTCCAGGTAAATATTACAACTACAGCTTTGTTTTTAAGAGAACAGCAACAGAATTCATAAAAAATTGCCAAAAGCACTGTTTCCAAAGTATATATGTATACATATATATACACACATATATATATGTATATATATATATATATAAAATTCCTCCATGGAAGGAGATTCTAAATAAGTAGCCAAAAATTAACAAAATACTATATTTCTATTTTCATAGTATTTAGTGTCGGGAAGTTCCAGACTGTCACTATTGAGGATTATCTACTTTTTAAATTGTCATTTAATAGTAAAGAATGCCATTTGTGGGTTCTTGGTTTTAAGAAGATATCTTATAACCAACCCTTCTTCTGAAACACCCTCAGATCCTGAGCCACGTAAATGTTCTAACAGAACATTTCTTCAAATGTTCTTCAAAATAAAGATACAAATATTTATAGCTCATTCCAATATAGACACTCAGATGACAAATAGAACTGCATAGTTTTATCTGATTTGAGGAGGCATTTTTCATCCACTGTATAGATATAAGAACACGAATTACTTTGTTTTTAAGAAACTAAAAATAATTCCCCTGTATAAAAAAAATCCATATTTGATCTTGCAAATAAACAAACTCTGGTACCTAATTACTTAATATTTTCCTTGTCAATCCTGTGGGAAATCATGCAAAGATTTGGAGATCCTCTTATCCGAAGTACAGAAATGCCAGGAGTGTCAAAGTCATCTGATAGCTTATTATAAATGGAGAATCTCAGGTCCCAAATGGGAGAGCTTGAATTAGAATTTGCATTTTGACAAGATCCTCTAGTGATCTGAGTGAACATTAAGTGCCAGAAGCCATAGTGCAGATCATACTGGTGGCAGCGAAAAGAAATCTGGCTAGAGTAATTAAAAAAATTGGATTAGGTAAGTGCATTTTAAACAAAATTGCCGGAAATAAGTCATTTCTTGGAGATGCGTCAGTTAATTCTGGCTCAAGTCTTATTACTTAACTGCTTTTTCAATTTTACCATACTATGTAGCTTGTAATATATTTCCAATATTATTTGACTTTCATTTTTTTTCATATTTAGGGTTTGAAAAATTATCCAAAAATTACCTTTATCCACTATATTGTGCTGAAGCCTTATGATGTAAAAACTGTAAAGAACATTCAGAATCTTAGATAAAAGTATTCTTGAATTTACTATTATCCTTCAGTAATTATGTAAGACAATTATACAGCTAGATCATTGTGGAAAATACAGGTTGTCATCTTCCTTATATTTTTACTATGTTCCTCTGACCCTTGGGCTGCAGCCTCCACTCATGGATATACATAATTTCACAAAAAGATGAAATATGATTATATTGTCTTTTGCTAATATAATCTTCTAGTCACAGACATGGAGTTACATATGGGTGGGAGAATGAATAAATGTTGATCTCAAACCCTTCTTCTAGCCTCAATGCACAGTATTGCAATTTCCCACTCTGATTAATTCTGTGTAATCCCAAGAAAAAATTGCTTTCTCAGCTTTGGATATCCTAACTTAAAAATCTCGCCGGTCTCTTGCCAGGTCTAAACTGTAGTTGGTTTGAGTGTGAGTGACAGGAAAGAGAGGTGACTAATCTCTGCCACCCGTCATTCTGAAGGTTGCAAAATGAGCACACTTCCTCTTTGTCAGGGTAGATGGAAAGAATGAGAAAGCTGCAGAAGTATCCATTAGTTCACTATAAAGTTTGTTAATTATGCTCACCTCTATCTTCTGTTTGTGAAGACATTTGATAGCCATTTCTGTTCAGAGCAGTCCCAGTTTTCATTAGTGAGTTTTGCAGCTGCTTGGAGTTTCTGGCAGGCAACACCGTTTAAGCCTGTGTAAGTCTAAAATGTTTTCCCTAACGTTTCAGTTCATATTGAAAACAGATACAGACTCTTGAATGTTTAAAGCAGAATTGTTTCTGGTCAAATTTTCAGTGTCAACACAAAATACTGCAGAAGAAATTACATTGGAGTTTTTGGGGGTTTACTCTTTATTTTTTTGAGGATTTCAAAAATCAAGAGAAAAAACAGAGAAAGAAGGATATGGAAAAAAATAAAAAGAGAAGAAAGAAAAGAAAACCCACTACATATGTCAGCCAAGTTTGTATAGATCAATTTTAAGGAAATAATAATCTATTACCCTTTCCCAAGAACACTAATAGAAATTTAACATTTAAAAAGATTTTTTTCTTGGAATATGAAACAAAAAAAAAATGTTGCAGAGAAAAGTTAAACCTTATGTGTCATAATTTACTCTCTAGCATTTAAGTAATTCATCAAACAATATTTTCATCACTTTCTTTTACAGAAAAATCGAAGTGTATTGACAAACAACAGCAAAAGAAATCAATCTTGAAACTACATCACTATTGCTTATATTACTGTATATAACTACACTATGATGGGAAGTCTTAATTTTATAATTAATTTTAAGATGGTAAGAATAATTTTTTTTCAGAAAAAGTTATGTTCATATACATCATACTTCTTAATAAAAATGCTCTGGCAGTTGGGCTGCCTGGGTGGCTCAGTGGGTTAAGCCTCTGCCTTCGGCTTGGGTCATGATCTCAGGGTCCTGGGATCGAGTCCCATTTCGGGCTCTCTGCTAGGAAGGGAGCCTGCTTCCTCCTCTCTCTCCTTGTGATCTCTCTCTGTCAAATAAATAAAAATCTAAAAAAAAAAAAAATGCTCTGGCAGAAAAGATTCATTTACTAATTATTTAAAGGTCCAGAAGTACATGTTCATGAAACAATAGAAGAGAGGAATCTTTTACAAACAGGAAAAAAAATGTTATTGAAGACAAATACAATTTCTAAAAATTTTATTCTTGAAATTTTCTTGCGTTGTTCTCAAAAAAGATCTGTGTTGGTGAAGTTTGTTAAAAAGATATTTCATTATAAAATAATTTATTTTAAAGAATATTAACAATATCCCAGACCACGTAATAAAACGTCTCTCATTAGTATCAGAAAATATAGAATCCTCTTTATGTAGGCACTTGAGATTTGAAAATCACAGTTAATCTTCCTTTTTGTTTTGAAAATGTTCTCCTTCTAATTCTGTTTTAATAGAACAATGTAGTAAGCAATTTGGAATACACATTTTCCTATTTTTAATAACTATAGAACAACAAATTATTTTTATGAAAATGTAATGCATATGAAATGACAAGGCAAGTGAACTGACATGGTACAGGTGATATCCAGGTAAACACATGCAAGTGGTCAAACTTACATCTGATGAGTGTGAAGATGATCAAAGACTGGATTCTCCCTGCAGAGTAATGGTCATACATATATTGAGATTCCAGGGCTTAACTATGTGGAAACTGGTGAGGGACGAGAAGCTGGTCAATAACAAACTGTATAAAGCTAGGGACATAGAAAAATGTCATACCTAAACAAAAATTTTTTAATTAAAAAAAAAAAAAGTCCTACCTTCAGTAAAAGGGAAACTAGAAAATATATATATTTTTCCCCCAAGATGAGACCAAAAGAAACTGTAACTTTCTTTGTCTGTTGTGCTCTGAGTGGAAAACTTGGTCATTGTCATCATCTTCATCATCATCATCACGCACCAGGCTCTAAATTTTGTTACCATAGGCATGCTCCCTGATGGACCAGGAGTTCTAGTTTACATTTCCCACCCTGCCACCACCACTTGGAGGCATGAATCCAAACCAAGACATAATATGGTGGTTTTTCTAGGATTGCAGTGTCCCATGATGCTAGGAAGAAACAAATCTAGAGCTTTCCCAAGGAAAGTATGCTTAATTGTAGCACTTTGGCACTGCAGCAGCTGAGCTCTCAGTGTTTAGTACTTAGCCCAATCACATGTGAACCAAATTATGATATGAAAAACAAAATGTGATAGGCCATCATGACAAAAAGTCAACAGAAAAAAAAATAACTTACTTAAAACATCCGAGAAGAAAGTGGAATTATGAGATCCTAAATCTAAAGTAGATCTATACAAAGCAGTTTAGAAAGATAAAAGATGAAGTCAATAAACACTGTAAAGTGACAACCAAAATAACCGGGCACAGGAGAAAACTAGTCAAAGAGAACTTCTAGGAAAAAGAGAAAACCCATCAAAAAATGGGAGAAGAAACAAATTGAGATAAAGAAACTGAAGCATGAAAATCTGCTTTTTGCTTCTTTTCCTGCTTCTATTCCTGCTAAGACCTGCAACCCCACCCCACTTTACACATGCCTCAGAATGCAAATAGTGTATATCCTCTTTATACAGGACAAGGAGTTGATGGTTTCTTTGGGATAAATAACATCTAAGGAAGGACCAGGTGAGAATGACTGGATAAAGCCATCACTTGCATATTCCAGACCACTGATGCTAGACATCTTGACGCCAAGACCCCCCTGGTTCCAAGGAATAACACCTGGGCCCTTGTCTTTGTTCTAACAGTTCCTGGATGCCTGAGAGGACTTGTATACCAGACCACGATCCTCAATAAAAACCCCAGGCCCCGAGCAAAGATGAGACTCTCTCTCCTTTCCTGAGTCTCCCAGGCAATCTGTCCATACCTGCATTCTCCCTCTACATTCAGTAAACTCTGTTTTCACCACCAGCTGGCTCACATTTTATTTCTATCCTGTGTGCAGCCAGGGACTCTTCGCTGGTCCTGCAATACCCTCTCTGGGTCCTTGGACACCATCTGCATCAAAATGTCTACAGCTGAATAGAGAGTCAATAACCAAGAAATCAAAGCTGAAAGAATTCCCCAGAATTCAACACAGAAAAGTAAGGAGGTAGGAAACATAAAAGAGGTGTTAAGACATGTAATATTTATGATAAGTTCTACTCTGATACTGTGATGTAATGAGAACAGAATCTTTGGTCTTTGTCCTGGTTCCTGGCACAGAACTCCCAAAACTTTCATAATTTCCTAAGTGATAGGGATGACAAGAACATCCTTTGTTATAAAATTCTGATCCTAGTACCACCAGTTTGTGACAGAAGAGCATCTAAGATCCCTGAAATCTTTGAGTGATGAGTGTCTTTTTGTAAGGCAATGGGATGACAGGTGGCTGGGGGCCCCCAGGTAGCTTCAAGTCAAGAGCTGGTCAACAGAAAAACCAACTAACTATGTGATTAGATATTGGAAATTTTAGCCCTACCCTTGATCTCCAGGGAGGAAAGAAGGGCTGAAAATTGAGTTAATCATTAACAGCCAGTTATTTAATCAATCATACCTAAGTGATGAACCTCCATAAAAATCCCAAACAGTGGGGTTTGGAAAGCCTTCAGGTTGATGAACACATCCACACGCTAGGAGGGTGTCACACCCCAACTCTAGGGAGAAAGAAGCTCCCGTACACTCAGGATCCTTCCAGATCTCACCTTTGTACCTCTTCATCTGGTTGTTCTGTGTTCTTTACAATGCTTTATAATAACCCAGTAAACATAAATAAGTGTTTCTCTGAATTTTGTGAGCCATTTTAGCAAATTATCAAACTGGAGGGGGATGGAGAGCCCTAACTTTATAGCCAAGTTGGACAGAAGTGTAAGTCCCCTAGGCACCCATTACTTGCAACTGGCATCTGAAGTAGGGAGTGGTTTTTGTGGGGCACTGGCCCTAACCTGTGGGTTTATGATAACTCCAGGTAGTTAGTGTCAGAATTGAATTAAATTATAAGATATGCAGTTGGTATCTGCAGAGATTAGGGAATTGGTTGGTGTGGGAAAAGTACCCTATGTATTTGGTGTCTGAAGAGTTCTGAGTAGAGGTACAGGTTTCTTTCATCTATATCCATAGCTGGAGTTACGGAAGAGAAAAAAGAGAATGACAGATAAATAATATTTTCAAAAACAATGGCTGAAAATTTTTCAAAATCAACATTGACTTGAGATAATCAAACATAATATATCTGAAGAATAATAATCCAACAGAAATCCACATTTAAGCTCATCACAGTGAAACTGCAGAATGTCAAAGATAAAGATGTGAAGAGCAGCCTGGAAGAAACAAGAATATATCATGTAAAATGAACGAAATTCATATTGCTAGAAGGCTTTTTCACCAGTAAAAGTGATATCTAGAACTTCAAAATTCTGTGTGAGAATATCCTCTTAAACTTTTGTATCCTAGAAAAATAATATTTCAAGAATAATTACAAATTTAAAATATGTTGGCATAAACAAAATAGAAAGTTTCCCACCAACAAAAGTTCAATAAAGAAACTTGTAAATCATCTACTTTAGGGGGAAGGAAAATGACCCCACAAGGAATATCTACAGTGAGAAACAAATGTTGAAAAAAAAAAAAAAAGACATGGGTAGACATGTCTTTAGACTTTGTCTAAATAAATGAATAAATGCTTAATTGGTGTGGTTCAAAATACAAGATAAACTAATATCTGGGGCAACAATATTTCAGCTGGGATTAGAAGTTGAACTATTCTAAAATCTGTTATTATCTGTGAAGAGAGTATATGACTAATAAATTTATTGGTTGACTTTGTAAGGTATACTTGACAAAATGCAAATTCATCCATTGGAAAAAACAGATACAGAGTATATGTTTTATAAACTAACAAAAGGATACAAACTTAGAAAAGAAAATATGGTACCAAAGAAAGGCAAGGAGTAAGTAAGGAAACATTGAAAAAAAGTGGGAAAGCACAAAATATCAGAAATATATCAAAGTATATTAAGAATAACAATAAATTTAAATTGATTAAATATGCCATTTTAAAAATTGATATAATATGCAGGAAAAATAATTCAGATACATGCTATTTATGAGAGACACACCTAAAGTATAAGAACATGGAGAGTTTGAAAATAAATTGAGGCCTTGGAAATGGTAAAAATACATGGTTTCAAAAATACTAGAAAAATGTTTACAAAAATAAACCTGGAAAGAATTGTGTTAATATCAAACAAAGTAGTTTTTTTTTAAAGATTTTATTTAATGGAGAGAGAGAGATTGCACATGCAAGAGAGAGACAGAGTGAGAGGGAGCATGAGTGGAGGAGGGACAGAAGGAGAAGCAGGCTCCCCACTGAGCAGGGAGCCCAAGGAGGGGCACTCCATCCCTGAACCCGGGGACCATGACCTTTGATCCCAGGGCCCAGGAATCATGATGTGAGACAAAAGCAGATGCTTAACCAACTGAGCCAACCAGCCCCTCACACAAAGTAGACTTTAAGACAAAAAAAGTAATTAAGAAAAAAATGAAGTTATTATAAAGTGATGTATTTTAGTAAGGCAAAGGTTAATTACAATTTAAAATTTGTGTATGTCAAGTTAAAGAGCTTGGAAATATTTGAGAAACCCTCAAGGAGAAATGAAAAAAATTCAGGATCAAAGCATTACTAATGTTATTAGCTTATTGTATATTTGCCTTGTAATATGGAAAGTAGACTACCTCAGCTTTTCTCATATTTTAATGTTCATATGAGAATGGACAAGATCATGTTACAATGCAGATACTGGTGGAGGGGAACTGGTGTGGGGACTGAGATTCTAAAGTTCTAGCAAGATCCAGACTGGTGCTGATGTTTGTTGGTTGACTGTGATTTAATGAGCAAGAACAGAGAGGGGAAATCCTCTTTCAAGGTAGTTTCAAGGAGTCCACTTAATTATTAGTTTTATATCAATACATAGATTCCTGGAGGCTGGCAAAATGTACGGCTGATTGTGTCTTGAAAGAGCAAAGCTGATGGCAAGGAGATCTTGGGGAGAAGTGTGCAGATAGATCTGTAAGAATGGACATAAAGTGTTTCGAGTAAGTGCCACCAAAAAGCACCTGCAGCTGAAGAGCATAGAGCAACTGGGTGGAAAATATACTTTACCTGGCAGTTGTCAGCAAGTCTCTGCTCCTGACTACCAGAGAGTTTGCACCAGGGGTCTATGAACAGAGTGGCCACGGAGTTGGAGGCTCTGCATGAGTCCTCTCAATAAGCCCAATGTAACTGTTGCCCCTTCAGTCAGAATAACTAAACTGCCAGAAGCAAAAAC
This sequence comes from Lontra canadensis, assembly GCF_010015895.1. Taxonomy (NCBI): domain Eukaryota; kingdom Metazoa; phylum Chordata; class Mammalia; order Carnivora; family Mustelidae; genus Lontra; species Lontra canadensis. The sequence continues at coordinate 83,431,615 of NW_022630995.1, read as the reverse complement.
GAATGTTGAGCCCTTGATAGAGAACCATCCTACAAGACTAGGTAGCTCCATAACAACAAATGAGATGAATGGGATCCCCATTACCCTGAAAAGGGGTGGGGAGTGCTGTGTGAACTCACTGGAATTGCCATTTACTCCAGATACAAATTTTCTTTCTCTGCCTGTAGTTCTTCTGCCAGCATTACCATACAACACTTTAGGAAAACATTGATTTATTGACAGATGATTGATAATTCATAACATCACCTCAATGGAAAGACATATGATAAAATGGATGCAGCAGAGGGTACATGACCAAAGACCAGTTAGACTGTTGTGATGGCCTTTGGAAGGTCCAGTTACAACAGGGATTGACAAACATCGTCTCCAAAGGGTCATGTGATAAATATTTTAGGCTTCACATGCCACAGGGTCCATGTTGTTCTTGCTGATTATCATGAAGAGCAATGATTTCTGCTAGACGATGAGGACACTAGAGCATATCACATTACTTCCAATGTCAATGAAAACAGAGAATGGGTAGCTTCAGCAGCTATGGTTTGATCAAAGGAAGACAATCAAGGGCTCAGACTTCTTTGGGATGAAAGTCTGGGTCACCCCACAGGAATGTGATCTATATTACAGTAAATTTTGGCTAAGGAGAGAAATTATGAATATTAGTTGTGATCATGTAAACAATTGCAGTTGCAGGAACTAGAATTTGTTACACTAATTTTCCCGTATTACATAACTGTGAAGATTACAGCTATTACCATGAATCCTCAGCAATAACAAAAGTGTTATTTAGGTCATGAATGGATTTGATTGATGCAAAAGGTGGACTGCACCAGATGCTTTTGTTTATTCTCAGTATCACCTCTGATTTCAGTTCTGGCTATGGTGGATAGTTTCGCATGTGTATTGATAGTCTCTTCGGGAAAAGTGGCCCACTTAAAAAACATAGTACAGGGCACCTGGGTGGCTCAGTTGGTTAAGCAACTGCCTTCGGCTCAGGTCATGATCCTGGAGTCCCAGGATCAAGTCCCACATCAGGCCCTCTGCTCATCAGGGAGCCGGCTTCTCCCTCTGCCCCTTGCCCCTTTCATGCTCTCTCTCTCTCTCTCAAATAAATAAAATCTTAAAAAAAAAAATACTACAAAACCCCATTTTCTGCCTGAGTCCCCTCCACTGTTGTGGCCACTGGTGGAAACTTACTTAGAATGTGTTACAAACGACTGAGAAATGTGGGGAAGTTAATACTGCAGGCAATCCTTGCTTCAAGGATACAGAATCCGATGGATATGTGTCCTTACCTTCCAGCCTTTGGGCAGTTCCTTCTCACCGGCTTTCTGTATAACTCCCAAGATGTTCAGCAGAATTGTACCCCTATAAGCCACAGTGGTGATTTGGATTATTTATAATTATGTTGACATTCCTGACATCCCTGTATCAGTCTCCCTGAGTCTTCATTCGTACTGTTTAGGCTGATCTCCAAAATAAACTACCTGAATAAACATTTTATCTCAGCTTCTACTAAGTGGAAAATGAAGTTAAGAAAACTAATAAAATAAAAATGCCTCTAGTTTGAGATAAAAGAGTTTAAAAAGATAATGAGAAAATACATGAATAAATTTATAACATTAAATTTGAAAACTTAGGAGAAATTCATTCTTAAAAAAAACTGAAATAAGAAGAAATTGACCTCCTGACTAGTTATACAGCTGTCAAAGGATTGGCTTAATCATTAATTTAAAATTCTTCCATGGGAGGAAAACAAAAGCAAAACAGAAACAGCCTGTCTGAGTCTGTCAAAATATTAAGAATATTTTTTGAGAGTCTGTCAAAATATTGAGGTAGAAAGAAAACAGAGAAATGGCATACTTCTTCAATTTGTTAAACAAGTTGGTAAAACCCTGACACCAAAAATGCTAAGTTCTCTTAACCAACTTCTTTAATCAAGTACTTTGATTACCAATACAACTCTCCATACCAGCCTATTAAAGAAGAAAAAAAAATTATGTGCTTATTTCCACAGATTCAGTAAAGCATGGATAATTTTCAACGCCTATTTATCATAGAAAGTTGATATAAAACTACAAATGAAAGGAGAACTTCTTGAACTTATAAACCTAAAGCAAACAATGAAATTTCTGAAAACTTAAAGCAAACAATGATGGAACATTTAAAGTATTATCTTTAAGGTCAGAAATATATGTGACGCATACCTTCAATTTTATTCAACATAGTACTTTAGGTCTCAGTTAACTTACTAATAGACACAGAAAAAGATATGAAATAAATTCACATCTCCTGTTACCTGCCAAATGGTACACTATTTTTCAAAATCAAGGATTTTATTTTTTCAGGGATGTGTGTGTGTGTGTGTGTGTGTGTGTGTATAACTGATAGAAAAGGATGGTGAGTGAAAGGAAAAATATAAGACGTGGGAGAAAGATGTAAATGGGAAATGAAAGTATTTGAGAAGGACATGGTGCTGTCTGTGAGAAATTGTGTTTTCTCATCTCCACCCTGTGCCTCTTCTAGCAAGCACATCGCCCAGATGCCCTCAGAAATCAAGTTTTGGATACATGTTAAGTTCACTTATGTACAGTTTGGCAGATGAGAGTGAGACAAGGGCCATCTGTGGTGGCCAGGTCAGGTCAGGGAGAACCAGGCTCCGAGGTGGCAGGCCATGTGGCTAGTGTCCCCAGTGTCATGATGTGAGGGGCAGTTGTGGTCGTGGGAATTGCAAATAGGGCGCCATGGCCTTTAGCTCAATAACCCAATGGTTATCTCCATTTCTGATCCTCCCCAGCCTTGAGTGCGCTTGTGTACGCTTACTTCCCTGGATCTACCTAGAATGGGCATCCACTTCCTGTGCAAACTCCTGGCTGTTTTAGGGGGAGGAGGGCATCCTGCTGCCTTCTGTTTTAATTTCTCTTCATGTTCCATAGTCGTGGCTGGTCAACTGACCAGGGGATCTGAAACTGAAACAGGGAATCCTTCTTTGCTTAAAGACAGTCTTTCTCACGGTGTCACACATCTATTTATTGCTGCATTCTACATACACTTCTGCAGCTTCCTAAAATCATAACCTCACTGTTCTTATTTAAATACCATTAAATACAAAGCCCAATTTAGGTAAAAAGGAAAGCAGTCATATCTCAGGCATCGAGTCATCTCTTGGTTTGGTGACATGCCAGACTTCAACACGTGCCTGCCAACTATTCATCTCTCTGTGTGCCACGACTAATGCGTTTGCCAAACATTCCAGGTGTCAATACTTTACTTATGCTTTGTTGGAAAGGATAAAAAGAAATGCACTGGGAAATATTGCCAATTAAGAAAAATAGCTTTTTTAATGGGGACATATTATTTTCTCCTTAAATTCCACTGGGTACTTAGCTTTCAGATTTTCATATGTTTTACAGATTCAAAGATGATTTTCCAGTTTGGCATGTGCATCGTTTGGCCACATTTAAATATGTGCATAAGAAAATATATTTACTGGACAGATCAGTCTAGGTTTCTGCCATATTGTCATTCCTCTGTGGGAAACTGCTCTCTCCCTACCAAGAGCTGAGGAAAGCCCCAGAGTGGCCCTGTTCAGGGCTTCATAATAGATCCCCAAAAGCCAAATGTGATAGCTCCACTGTAGGCACCTAACCCAAGGACAGATAACACAGAAGATGGCCAGGGAACACAAGTTGTCTGATATTGAAAGCTCTACCCGAACAAGGATCGTAATGAGTAGCTTGGCCAATCAGATATTCATTCTCAGGCATTTCAGCTGATCCCGATCCATTAGCAGCTAGAAAATTGAGGAAATCCACAAAGCCTAGAATTTGAAGAATTATTCCTGATCATTCTTTCCCTCAACTTTGTATGATTTGAAAGTGGCTATTAAAACAACTTAAATACATATTACCGACTCATCAGATGTGGAATAGAGTAGACATTTTAAAAAATTATCATTTCATCTGAAACAGGCCTAGGATATTGCTCTTGTATTCAGGATTCCCAACACCCCTTACGTTTGGTTCACAACAGTCATTGTTCGATCTAAATTGCTTCAACTAATTGGCACAGGATCTTAACTTCATATTCTGAATGCATCATACTTTTTCCATTACTTGTCTAGATGGATGCATTGTAGTAGAGCATCATATGTAAAATTGATTAAGCTATGTGCATGTGCAGAGATTAGACACTGTTTGCACATATTTAAATATCTGACACAAAATAGATCTATATGCACACACACATGCACAAGAAATGAAGACTGTTACAACATTGCTTTTGATGTTATCATGTCTTCAAGTCAGGTTCACATTTTTGGAACAGTACAAGATATATATCCTATGTATATCACATTCAAATTAATTACGGGTTAGAACACCATTCACACTCAAATGGAATAAACTTTATTAAAGTACATACTTCCTTTCTCTGAAAAGTTTGCCTATTCATCTAAGTATAACAACAAAGGGCTATGTGGAAGCCACGGGATTCCAGACTAGGCTGCCAGATCAGTTTAAACAACTCTGGAAGGAAATGGAGTGACAGTTGTCCAAGCTAGATCACACTTACATTCTCATCAAGTCAGTTAATCCTGCTCAACCAACTGTTATTGTGAGGAGAAGAAAGGATCCTACCTTCTGGCAGCTTGCAGTACGGTTGGGAAAACAAAAACATGTATAAAGAAACATAATGCAATACAGGCTACAATAATAATTAAAATGGAATTACGGACAAATTACAAAGGCAGAACAAGGGAAGGAAAGATTCTTTTTGACCGGCAATACATGCCAAACGCTTGGAAAACATGTGACTTGAGTTTGACTTTAAGGATACGAAGGACTTCATTGTTTTCAACTCTGCAAGCAGATTATGTATTTTAACTCCCCTGACGTGCACTATTCCGGCTTTCACTTAACTTTTAGGTTGGCCTCTGTCCTACTATCTTCACGTATGTATTCATAGATAATCCAAAATTTGACAGCATATCAGTTTTACCCCAAATCTCTCCCATGACACAGATCCCTCCTCATTTGATAGTTTGTAAATTCCACAGAGTTTTAAGATATTTATACTCTGTTTTCTTCATATTTTTCGTGGTTCACTTCAAGGTTTTGGTAGAAAACATTATTTTAATTTCCCCCGACTTACTATCAATAAAATGACCCATAAACTAAGCAATGTAGGCATCGCTTTCATTCCCAAAGCTGGTAAGTTCTTTTTTTATTCATATTTACTAGATACCCTTGATGTATGTTTTACACATTTTTGTTATTGTTGTTGTTAGTTCAGTATACTGTTATGAGTCAAGATTTCTGTACTAATCACAACACAGCATTCCCTCTTGTGGTGCTTATCTGTGGCAGAAAGGAAAAAGAGTAGTTGCAAAGCAAAAATTGAGATTATTCCAGCCAATATACTATTCTCGATTATTGGATATTTTAGTCCGGAAGTTACAGACCTGAGTTATTCAGATAATTTCCCAAATGGTAGCAATTTAAAGTAAAGCAAAATTTACACTTTAGTATGTGCGGAAATAGTCTGTCACCCTTTGTCGAATTTATTAGAATCTGAATAATATCACTAATTCTTCCAAGATATAATGATGCCACTTAGTGCATTATTGGTGCAGTACATCAGGGACTGTCATAGAATTATCTTAAACTATATTGAATTGAATTTTAAATTCAGTTATGCTGTAAGTTTTATCATCATAGACAAAATGCTAATTTTCTTTAACTGTGTTTTGCAATCTTATTATGAAGGGCCTAAAGCATTGTTTTGTCCCCCTTGGGCATCTTATCTTATTATATTTTTATGGTCTTTCTCACCCATCCTATTTTTTATTATTATTAATACCATTTAATATATTCTAAATGGTTACCTAGTGGCTTAATAAATTTTATAAGCCTCCCTGGGCTCCTCATTACTACTAGCGAGGAACTGTTTATAGAAGAATAATATTTATTGATGTGCGCTCCAAGTCTAGAAAGCCCCCAACAATGTGCAAAACTAAAAACTAAGAACTCAAAATATTGCAAGCACAAAATAAATTCTTGAGCCTAAAAAAAGTTCGTCCCATATTTTTTATCAATAATTTCAGTGTTATTCATGCACATTTTTGAAGTGCATTACAGTAAACAGCCCACTGACTAACTTCACTGGGTGGAGAGTTAAAGATCTGCTCCTCTGGGGACTATTGGAAATGGCTGTGCGCTACCTTCGACTTGAGCAGATGTGAAATTCTCCTATGATACATAAGATAAATAGAGTTTTGACCATAATCTGACCAGCAGATAGAGCCAATGATGCTCCAAACTACCCTGGCATTAGTCCTCCTATTTCTGAGTAGAGTTGAAGCAAATTTTCTCAGCATCAGCCGATTCCTCACGCAAACTCTCTGAGTGGAGACATTTGTTAAATCTGCCACCAGAAGAAGACTGTAAATCAAAAATAAGTGAAGCACTCAATCCACATAGGAAAGGAGAGTATCAAAAAGAAATAAAGACTAAAATAAAAAAGAAACAAAAAATACAAAAATGACATGATATAAAGTGTGTAACATTACGGCTATATATATAACTTTAAAATAGCTTTATATTTATGATACTGAGCTATCACTATATATTTTTGTCAAAAAATGTTTGATTGAAACATTTTTATATTAAATGTTTATATATATTAAAAGTGAGAAAAAATAGTAGTTTTCTATAACAGTTATTTTAGAATTTAGAAAAATTCAAAGGGAATATTTGTCTTTCGTTGGAATTGCATATAAAATTATACAATGGGAGACATGATAGGAACCTTAGAGTTCATCTAGACATTTCTGAGGTTTTGAGTGATAAAGTCTAGAGTTGCATCTCCCAAATCCCAGCCCAATCTTCTTCCCTCATGTCGTAATGCTCTTTTGGGAAGAAGTATTAAGATAGGTCAGAGACCAAATTAAATATAGACTTAGAAAGAAAATACATAAACATGTACAGGTATCTGTTCACACATGTACACATTATATGGTTGAATATTATAATGATTCTATGTAGTTAGTGGTTACAAATTTATAATATTAAATTGACATCCTGGATATTCTTTCATTCCCTCAAATGTCATTGAGGCCATTGCATATGTGTGTCTGTGTAAGTGTTTAGGGGCGTTTATATTATTTTATCTTAATCACTGGACCTATCAGGTAATAATCATCATATATAAAAGACTCAATTGTCATATAATTCTGATTTTTTATTAAATAGAAGTGATAAAACATATATGAGGATATAAATTCAAATACTGAGATCTGTTTCTAAATTGATTATGGTATTTTGCTTTTCTTTATTTATAGTTGACTTGTTCTCAATCAGTAATCACAGTAAATTTTTAGTACAAAGAACATGAACTTGACAACAGAAGATAATTCTCCAGCAGTGGTTTCTGCTAGTCATGAAATTTCTTTCAACTGTCAAAACACATTCATATGCACCATTACTGTAAACTTCCAAGGAAGGAAACAACTTTTGACTGTTCTGCTGACATGTCTCATCTGATTTAACTGAATATATCAGAATAACCAAGTCCCAAAGTAATATTTATATATTTTGTAGATGTGAAAACTCTTTTATAAAATGGAGAAGTGGCTACACTTATTGAGACTATTCTGGAAACATAAAGGTTGATAATATAAGATTATTATTTTGATCATTGGTGATGATATATAAAAAGAATATCTTTCTTGCTGAATTCCCTAAAAATCTAACATGTAACATAACAACTTTGTTGTTCCTAAGATTTAACTTCCTTCCAGACTGTGGAACCCAAATTATATTGCATATTTGACTCAGTTTCATTTTCTATATTTATCCTTTTCTCTATATTTATCCTTTTCTTCAAAAACAACCCTTGTTTTCAAAAATAAAAAATATCATAATTGAAATACATTTGTAAATATATCTTCTCTTCATGCATTAAAAATTTCAATAAAGGTTTTCTGATTTTCATTTTTCTTTCTACTTTGTAATTCTTTAGGGAGAAAATATGCTTTTTTTCTGTAATAATCTACTGCATGTTTTTTAACGTAGCTTACAAAACTAAATCATACCTTATTTGTTTGGTTTAAACCATTTTGATCAATAAGTAATGATACTTAAAAGAATAGAATCCTTCTTGTTGATTCTCTGAAAAGAACCAAAGTTGAAATATGTATAAATCAGAGAAAAGGGATCCTCCCAGACAGGAAAACTCAGGTAGAGATGCGATTCACATTTTCTCAGGTAGAAACTCTGTAAGCTTAGAATGTCCCATACTCTGGAAAGGGAGTAGACACCAGGAATTTCCTCAGGAATTCTAAAACCAACGGAGATGTCAGTCACTACCCAACTCCTCTCCCGCAAGCCTGGGATTATAAGCCACTGGCAGCAAGATGTTGCTCCTAAACTAGCGTCAAGATAAGCCCTATTATTAAAAGAGCAACAACCAAAAAACTCTAACCAGTTTACCTGAGGAAAGCCAAGGCACATATCCTGTGGGTTTGGAGAAGTCTTTCTTATTTTGCCTTGGGAATTGAGATATGAAGTGGTGAAGGGAAATCTACTTGCTTGCTTCTTGTGATTTATTCTGATACGAAGCTGATCCTATGCACATAATAGAATTTTCTGTCAGAGCTCCCATTCAAGGGAGGGGCATGGGCTGTGGATTTACAAAATGAAGCAGAGGAAACACGACCCAAGTAGTGACCTCTAGGGAGAAGGACTTGTGGGAAGGAGGGGAGGGTGGGAGATCATGTGACTCTTTTCATTTGTCATAAGTATGTATTATTTTATAATCAGAATAACAACTCACATTGGAAGAAGTACAGAACAGAATCATGTTATAAAAATGGAATGCAAAACCTTACTTGGTATACATTTTATACTCTGAAAAATCTTTGTAAAAGATTTTGTAAAAAAATGTAAAAAAAATTGTAAAATCTTTTGCTCAAAAACAGAATTTCTGACCTAATAGACCCTGAACATAGGTTGCATTTTATAAGTGAGTATTACTTTACTGCCCTGTTATGGTTCTAATATAGAAAATGCTGATATGTATTTAGAGCAAATATTTACAGTACTTTAAAAGTAAGTGCATAATTTTCACATGCAGAATGTGCATAATTATGTGGTAATAACTAGCAGAAAGAACATTTCTTGGCAATTAGGGTCTGATAAAAATAACAGTACTACAGTCAGGTTACCTTTGCCAGCAGGCTATTTTTAGTATCCCAGGAAATGACTCCTCATCAGTAGTGACTGGTATTAGAAATGTTGGCACAGCAACTTAAACAAACACACTTATGTTTGTAGTAAGGTTGTGTTGAACTAGAAATCCCCTGAAATGAAGTACTTTAAGAAGTTTAGGCTGTCCCACCACAGCAGCTTTCTCAGCCTCCATAGGACTGACATTTTGGATCAGAGAGTTCTTTGTTGGGAGGAGCTGATCTGTGCATTGTTTAACAGTGTCACTGGCCTCTACCCACTAGATGCCAGTAGTTCCCACCAGATTGTGAAAACCAAGCATGTGTTCCCACGTTGGATGTTGCCAGATGTCCCCTGGGGATAAGTCACCCCAGCTGAGAATCATTGCTCCAGAGCCTTAAAGATATCCTTTTGTTGTCTTTATTACCTTGTGCTCCCTTTGCCTATGCCTGAAGTTCTTCTGGACTATAATTTAGACATTTTAGAGGGTCACTGACATTTTCAGAGCACAAAAAGTCTTCTTAATCTTGGGGCTCTTGTAGGCAGCTTCTGAATTTCCATATAGTTCCAAAAGACGACTGAGAAAGAATTCACTACCATGTTTTAGTTGCGGTTGTCATTGACCTACAAAGAGTTTAAAAGTTAAGTGCCTATGGAGAGAAAGAAAAATATATCTCTGCCTCTCCCCACTGCCCAAATTATGTATTCAGACCCGTGTGGACCTCAATAATGACTCCCATCTACACTGTTATAAAGAAAATCAGGATTCAGTTCTTCATGTGTAGGAAAATACTCAAGAGCAGTGCTTTTTTTTTTTTTTTTAAAGATTTTATTTATTTATTTGACGGACAGAGATCACAAGTAGGCAGAGAGAGAGGGGGAGGAAGCAGGCTCCCTGCTGAGCAGAGAGCCTGATGTGGGGCTGGATCCCAGGACCCTGAGATCATGACCTGAGCCAAAGGCAGAGGCTTTAACCCATTGAGCCACTCAGGCTTAATCATCAACCTGATGCCCCAGCATCAGGCATTTTTAAAGGAAGTCATATACAAAGAATCATATCGGTAGTGGTAATCATAGATACAAACACACATGTCTTATAATACATACATATAATTAGCATTCAAATAATGTTTCTTGTTTTATGTACTTTCCATATACAAATTTATTTATCCCTGATAATAAATCTATAAAGTACTAGTATTTTCCTACTTAACAAATGAGAAAATGCAAGCATAAGAGACTAACCAGAAGCACCAAGGTTCAAATCTAGACAATTTTGGCTCTAGAATTCAATGTGCAATGCATCCTCCATTTGGCCTTTCACTGTGTTATGCTTTTTCTTAATAGAAAATATTGAAGCCAAGTATTGTGGAAAAATGCTTTACATGTATTATTTTACTTAGTCTTCACAGGAACTACACAAGGTAAGAATTGTTATTTCTAAGTATTTGCAGATGAGGAAATAAAAGCTCAAGGATTTAACTCCTTCACTAGTAAGAAATTTAGTAAATGGAACTTGTATCCGCAATCTAGGTCTTGATGACTTCAAAATCACTTAATATCTCTGCATCTTAACTTTTCTCTAAACTTAGGAAATTTGATTAGATTGCATTTAAGATGTTGTCCAGCTCTAGAGGTCTGCATATTGATATGTTAGCATGTTCTTCTTAAAATTTCAACTCCCATTTCAGGATAAATTTGCACGACTGTATTTCATTTAAAAGTTATTTTTCAGATAAAGCCTAGATATTAGCTTATAAGCTATCATTAATTTTTAAATACTTTCTTACAGCCACTATATTTCAACTTACTAATGGCAGTAAGGAATCTACAATTAGATAGAAAAAAATTAGGCTAAAAAACAGAAGATATATAAAATACTGATTAACTCCATTTGTATGAAAAATAGAGTGGACTGGGGCACCTGGGTGGCTCAGCCATTAAGCCTCTGCCTTAGGCTCAGTTCATGATCCCAGAGTCTTGGGATCCAGCCCTACATCAGGCTCCCTGCTCAGCAGGAGGCCTGCTTCTCCCTCTCCCATTCCCTCTGCTTGTTTTCCCTCTCTCACTGTGTCTCTCTCTGTCAAAAAAATAAATAAAATCTTTAAAAGAAAAAAAAAGAAAAATAGAGTGGGCATATGGGGCCTAATAGAATGGATTTGCTGAATGTTGGTTGCATAGGTATGTGGATTCCTTTTACTTACCTGTGATAATTTGTTCATCACAAATATTAAGCGATGGTTTTAGTTCATAAAACAACTAGTTAGCATTGTTTATATTAGTGAGGGCAGATAATATTGGAAACCACATGGAATTTTGCAAATGTAAGATTCAATGCTTGAGAAACACATTTAATATTTTATAACGTTTGCTCTATAATAGGAAGAGGAGATCACCATCAGCTTAAATTATTACTAATCTGAAAATCCTGTGCTTACTGAAAGGCAGAGGGTGTGTGGGACTCAAATGATGAAGACTTGGGATATTATTATACAATAAATGTTAAAGGAAGAGGGAATGCCTAAGCCAAAGAGAATCTTTACCTGCAAATCTACTTGCCAGCAGAGGTATTCAAAGAAAGGAGTGGGAGCATCAGTATTGGGTGCAAAGAATAACAGGATGTGGGGTGCCTGGGTGGCTCAGGGGTTTGGGCCTCTGCCTTTAACTCGGGTCATGGTCTCGGGGTCCTGGGATCGAGCCCTGCATCGGGCTCTCTGCTTAGCCGGGAGTCTGCTTCCCCCACTCTCTCTGCCTGCCTCTCTGCCTACTTGTGATCTCTCTCTATCAAATTAATAAATAAAATCTTAAAAGAAAAGAATAACAGGATGTGTGGTTGGTAGAACATTTAAAATCAGTAATAACACTGACTAAAAGGTGGTCCTAACTTATCACCACATATTGGCAATCCCAAATATTGTTAATTATAAAATATCTTCCCTGAAGAAGTTTTCTTTAAAGATTTTATTTATGTATTTGAGAGAGACAGCACACACATGCATGCATGCAAGAGTAGGGGGAGGGGCAGAGAGAGAGAGAGAGTGAGAGAGAGGAGCAGGCTCCTTGTTGAGTGTGGAGCCAGAGGCCTGGCTCGATCCCAGGACCCTGGGATCATGACCTGAACCAAAGACAGATGCTTAACCAACTGAGCCACCCAGGTGCCCTTATCCTAAAGAAATCTTGTTAGTCTAAATTACACTTTCTGACTTTTTATAATATGTGTTTCAAAGTAGCATATTTTTATTACTTATCCTCTAAGAAATATTATATACTACATCAAAGTTAATTTTGAAAATCTTCAATTTTTTCATCATCCTGGAATGTACAGACTCAGCTGGATATGCTCCTTTTGAAAATAATTTTTTAAGGGTTCGGAATTGTTGGATATCACCTTCAAAGCAACTTGGTCTCAAATCACTGACAGCACTGATTCTTGCTTTTTAAACAGTAATTTTATTTAATAATAGCACAATAATTTATAATTAAAAAACACAAGTTGAGTTCTTCAAAACAGTTATTCTACATGACAACTTGGAGTTTTGATTTGCCTTTAAGGGTTTCAGACATTTGAAAGCTGCTGTAAGAACCTAAAGAACAAAAGCATAAACTGTATTTTAATTTCTGGGATTTATCACAGAATTGGATTTTCGGAAGTTTATGCCAAATTTATCCTTACATTTAAGACTTTTCCTATTTCTATATCTGAGGCTTCACGTAAAAGGAACTGTTCAAATTTGAAATTAATAAAATTACTCTTTTATCCCTGTGACAATAGGTTGACTAATTTGTCTGCACTGTCTACCGAACCTGACTACATGAAGAAAATCAATTTTGACAATTAGTAACAAATGTGTAAATATTAAGGCTAAAAACAGAGCCTGACTGGCTTGGCTTAGTCAGAAGGGTATGCGACTCTTGATCTTGGGGTCATGAATTTGAGCCCCATGTTGGGTGTGGAGATTACTTTAAAAAAAAGTCTAAAAACAGGAAAAAAAAAAAAAAGGTAAAAACAGAAGCTATATGATTTTCTTTCATTAGTGCAGCTAACCAAAACATAAATATAGGTTTTTCCCCCTTTTATCAAAACATAAATTAATGTAATTAAAATATATCAATCAAAAACACATTTTCTCCTTTAATGCTGTAACATTTTAATTTTTATATAATTCCATATATGACCTTCAGCAAAAGACACTTCTCAATGACTGCATATCCTTTCTGGCAATTATTTATTTTTCATCACTTCCTGATTACTACTAAATGTAAGTTTATCATACAAAGGTGGAGGCTTTATTCTGACCCACTCTGGGTGTCAAATACATTAGCTATGTCACTGCTTGAGGAAAAAAAAAATCCAATTTCTAATATTTTTTGGAGACACCTAATTGGAAAAGAAAAATCTGTAGTCCTTAGCAAATATGCAAAAGATACCTTTATGCTGTAGGAAGGGCACTTTCTTTATCTGGAAAAATTCAGGAAGAGCCTGTGATCGCTTTAGTGAGTCAGTATAAAGGAGATTCATACACAGAGACAAAATTTGGATGAGAATGAAAAAAGAAAAAAAAAGAATTTGCACTAAAATGGTCTTCCAACTCCATATTAATTCCTAATGTTAAGTATTTCTTTTCTGAGACTTTCTCAAGTAAGAGAAAATAAAAGTGTGTGTGTAATATGAAAGGGGCAGCCCTCTTCTCGGGCAGATGTTGCTCTTTTTTCCTCTAGTTTCATTAATATAAAACACCTAAGTATATTTATTTCTCAGAAAAAATATAATGAGACCTATATTTACACAAGGGTATCTTTAAGATAATAACACTGCAGTTGTATTATAATCTAAAGTACGAGCGGGGTTGGGGGGGAAGCGAACTGTGCTTGATTGTTTGGACCAAACAACAATTCCTATAACAGAATATTTATTTGCTTTAATTGTGGCTTTCCTATTCTGTGTTGCTGCTATACATGACTCATGGACATTTCTACAAACACCAATTCAATTATATTAACTCATCATGTACTATCTCTAACTTTGGTTTTAGCATTTTTTCCCCAAATAATTGTATTATTAAGAGTGTAATGTAAGGTCTGAAATTGAGGCCCAATATTGTGTGCTGCCTTGACATTGTACTGCAATGCAGAGGGTGTCGTCTGACTTACCCACAAGCTCTCCTCCTCACTCTGCTCCCTCAGGTAATTTTCCGTAACTAAGCACTCCTCCCCCTTATCTGAGAGTAGTAGCAGGTGTCTGTTCCCTGGCAGCCCCTACAATCATGCAAACAAGCCAATCACTTCCTCCTGCAGGAATCAGGGGGAATACACTACCCTCTTGATACTATAAAACTTGCCTCCTATAGTTCCCGCTATGTGGCTCTGTGTGAAGTGTGGTGTCCTCCTCCCCTAGGCTCTGAGTTAATGTGACTCATCAAGTGCTCTCTCATCTGCCAGCTGGTAGGTGTCCTGTGTTTGAGCCATCTCCATAACCCTAGAATGGGAAACCTATCCTCACAAATGAAATGAATAGGTAATTAAACAAACAAACAAAAACCTACCATAACATTTATCACTATGCATGTTTCTGTTTGAATGGATGGTTGTGTCATAGACTTTGTAGTCTATTTATAATTTGCTATTCATCATTTAAAAAAAATTACTCATAAAATCCTTCAAAACATGCCAGTTATCCTCTTAAGTTTTGAAAAATCTACTCTCTTATTGTGGAAATAGTACATATATCCTCCTCAAAAATGGAAACAAGAAAAAATACACAGTCTTCACAGTTAAAAAAAAAAAAAAAGCTGTATTTGGGTAGTGGTAGCTGTTAGGGAAAAAAATAAGAAAAATAATGCGCCTTTAAATACTAGTGTACCTACCTATTTATATCAACTTATATCTAGTTTATTATATTCATTTATACCCATTTATTATATCCACATATTATACCCTTTATATCCTTATCCATGTTATCCATTTATATCTAGTGTGTGTATATATCTATTTATATCCATTTCCTTCCTGTTTTTACTTCTTTCATTTTCTTGTATCAGCTAAATATTATAGAGTCACATTTCCTTAACATATTTAGATTACTCCTCTCTAGTCTTATTTTACCCGTCTCATGCATTATTTCCTTATTCTATTGGAGATAAGTTCATATGTAATTCACAAAGTATCTGCCAGAAGTATTGAGATATTTTTAACTCTATTTTTTAAATAGTAAGCACTTTGTTAATAATAAATTGGGATATAATTATATATCTGTAAGTGTGTATGTGTGTGTGTGTGTGTGCATGCGCCCATATATATGAACATATGTTTGAACTGGTTCTAATTGTTTAAAAATTGTGGTTTTTGGGGGGGAATAATTTTTGATTCTTATTTTTCTACATCAGCAATACATTTCACATAAAAAGACAACCCTCAGTAAACTTTGTGAGTCAATCTGTGTTCTAGACTGAGTGTTACTGGTTTTATTATGTGTGACATGATCAGAGGCAAAATAATTTGTGGCACCTCAGTCATGTGCAATAACCATCTCACATCAAAAAGCAAATAACCAATCTGACTTTTACTATTACACGGTTCATAAGAACTGTGGTTACTAGACCTGAAGCAGCAAGCAAGCATGAAATGTAATATTGTTTAACACCTGATGTAAAAATTGTTTGTGGGGGAAGGGAGGAAAAAGAAAGAAAAATCTTAAAAGGAAAGGGAGTGGAAAGTTGGTAGAAGGAGAAACCCTGGAGAAATCTCTGAGAAAGTGCGTTGCTGCAGCCCTATATTCTACTGGAGATAGCCTCACTGCCTGGGACATGGAACTGACCAGACAGTAATTAGTAAACTAACCATGGAAACTTGACTGGGCATGGGTTTTCTTCAAAACAGAGTGGGGAAGCTTTGATATGAGATGATCTCTATTGCGGGGAGCCTGGAGAATCTAGACACTCTTTGTTGATCATGTTTCTGCAAGGGTCATCAATCTCTTCTGACTTGAAAATTAAAAGGCTTGAAATTACATAAACTCTTTTAGAAGAGTAAGATTTATGATTACCTTACTCACTGAAGGGACAGAATTAGACTCGGGTATTTTTTAATGAACTTTAAAGTTTGTAAAGGAATGAGAGAAAGTAGTGAAAAGCTTTTCTTTTCTAATGGTTGTTAAGTGCATGAAAATGATTCAAATTTTTTTTGCCCCCTAGAAAGACTGGCTGAAAAGGTAAAGGGACATCTGTGACGTGACAAGAAACATATTTATATAATTTGGTATATTAGTTAATTTTAAAAATGACAACTCAACAATTACAAATGAAGTTAAGACTTGTTTCCAAGGAAAGCTGTCAATTCTGAAGTAAATTATTTTTGTAACTGTAATCATTCCATGACTGATAAGTCAACTAGATTAGTAAGTATAAGTATGAAACTACTCCCAAATTATATATTTTTTTCAATAAATAAGTCATGGACATTTGCTTGAATAAGAGGTAAGCTTAAAATTACATTGTTTTCTATTAAACTGTGAAATGTATATAGTTCAGTGAATATTTATTGGACTACTACTGTTCTCAAGATACAGCTATGTTTGTCAGAGAGCCTCAAGTTTAATATTCATAAAAATCATAACATAATTACAATTAAAAACCATACATGTTAATTGTTGTTAGAAAATATGAATTCATTTATGTGGGATTACAAGGAGGGAAACAGTAGACATACAATAGAATTTTTACAAACTTTAGGAAGGGTGGAACAACAATTTGGACTTAGCTACAACAGATGGTGTAGTTATGAGTGGGGCAGGGGGACAGGATGACTATGAGGAAAGGGAGGTCAAGTTCCTGGGCTTTGGGTCCATTTTTACAGAAGGATGGGCTTCTTATAAGATATGAGAAAAAGTTAAGTGTTGAAGAAGTTAGTATAATGGAAGATGATGAGTGCCAGCCTGGATGTAATTTTAATCTTTTAAGTGGTAGAAAACTGCTGTAAGCTGGAACCACAGGATCATGTGAAGGACTGATACTCTGAAGAGATTATTTATGACCCATTTTTCCCTGAGTGGGGTATCTCCATCTCGTCTAGAATTTATGTGTGTGTGCACAGCGGTTTGAGGTTGATACCTGAGTTTTCTAAACTAGATTCTCCCACCAGGGACTTCTGATGGAAATCTCAGACTTAAAGCCTGTCTTCTTAATATTCTTTCCGGCGAAGATATTTCTATCACTTAAGATGTCCAGTTCATTCATCAAGCTACTTTTAGACAATTTAGAATATACAGAGGATTTTGTTTAATTTTTACTACTTTTCTTATTATTACTATCATTGTTAATTTATTACTGACTCTGTCAATCTACTCTATTATCAGATTAGAATATAGTTGGCCCTTGAACCATGGTGGGGGCTAGGAATGCCAAACCCCACTTAGTCAAAAATCCATGCATAACTTTTGACTCCCCCAAAACGTAACTAGTAATAGTCTACTGTTGACCAATAGCCTTACTAACAGTTGGTGAGCACATATTTCATATGTTAGATATATTATGTACTGTATTTTTACAATAAAGAAAGCTAGAGAAAATAAAATGTTACTAAGAAAATCATAAGAAAAAAAATATTTCTAATACTGTACTGTATTTATATTTTTTAAAAAAATCTGCTTATATGCGTACCCTATTAACTTAAATCTGTGTTCTTCAAGAGTCAACCGTACTTCATTTTAGATTTTAATAACATTAGAGATTATTTTTGCCCCAAACCATGGAGGATGGATGAAGAATTTTCTCCTGGTTTGCTCCATGAAGGCCCTTTATTTTCTCCAAAATAACCAGTTTCTAAAACCTTCCCTCTAGGAATAGCTTTCCATTTCCCATATGAAAGAATTGCTTTGGCAACTCTGAGTTTAGAAGCAAAAATCTTCCTTCTTTTCCTGTTTTCTTTACTCAATGGAGCCGGAAGTTAATAGATAAGAAAGCCAATAGTAACAGGAGTGTTGATATCTAGATGAGCAAAGTCCAGAAGAAATAGAATGTAAAATTCAGATGAAACTTTTAATTTTCTAGTAGCCACATAAAAAAAGAAGAAATAGGTGAAATTAATAATATATATTTTTAATTTGAGTTAATAAAGAAATTCAATTTCTCTCACACACCAACCTCACTTATGGTAACCATAAATCTGTTCTTTGCATATATAAGCTTGTTTTCTGTTTTTATTTGTCTTGTTTTTTTTGTTGCTTTTTTTTAAATTCCACATATAAGAGAAGTAATATAGTTTTTGCCTTTCTCTGTCTGACTTATTTTACTTAACATAATGACCTCAAGGTCCATTGATGTTGCAGATGCCAAGATTTCATTATTTATAGCTGAATATTTCCATGAGAGAGAGAGAGTGTGTGTGTGTGTGTGTGTGTGTGTGTGAATTTATTTAATGATTCATCCACTGATGTACATTTAGGTTGCAAATGTTGTAAGTGTTTAAGTGTTGGTTGTAAACCAGTATCTTGGCTATTGTCAATAATGCTATGGTGATGTAGGTTAATGTCACGATGAATAAAATTGAGGGGCACCTGGGTGGCTCAGTCAGTTAAGTGGCTGCCTTTGGCTCAGGTCATGAACTCCAGGTCCTGGGATCAAGCCCCATGTCAGGCTTCCAGTTCAGTGGGGAGTCTGCTTCTTTCTCTGCTTTTGCCTCTCTCCCTGCTCATGCCCTCTCTCTCAAATGAATAAATAAAATCTTTAAGAAATAAAAATTTTTAAAAAGATTAATAAAAATTTATTACTAACGGTAATAACATATTTTGTTTAACTTTATATATTTAAAATATTTTCATTCAATATGTAATTGATAGTAAAAATTATTACTGAGGTAGCTTACATTATCGTGTTCATGCTATCTTTGAAACCAGGTCTATATTTAAATTTATTTCATATCTTATTTCAGATTAGTGCTCAATAGCCACATGTGGCTCAGGATCATTGTATTGGACAGGGGAGCTCTAGGTCATTATTCCTATTTCCTAGCAGAGTAAGAAATGGTTGAACTCTAAGTGAATTTTCATTGTATAAGTTCTAGTCTATAATTTCTATAGATTCAATTCCAATAAAAATCCAGCCAATTGTGACCTTTTGAAAAGACTCTAGAAGGACATATCATTAAGATACTAAATATCCTTTTCTTTATTTTCTTGTCTTTTTGTAGAAAAAAACCCCAAGATGGCCCAAACTATTCACCTATCATAAAGGAAGGCTGGTGTTTTGCTTTACAGTTTTAGCCAAAGAAGAGCTGCTGTATTAGGGAGAGTTCATACAGGAGGAGAGTTGAAGAAATTAATACACTGAAACCATGTCCACCTTTTCTCCATTGGATTTCATACAGGATTAGGTTCTTTCTAATCCACTCCTATCATGGGTCCATGCATAGATAATTTCATCTTATTTAGTTAACCAATCAGTTATTTTCAATAATATAATAATGATCCATGAATCTATCAACACTCAAGAAATCTAAAGTCTTGACAATAACTTACATGTAAACCATATGGTTCCACCTTTCATCTTCCCAAAGGAAGCATGTGATCTTTGCTCTAGCATGATATTGACTCCTATATTCATAATTCCCTCATTTTATATTTTTATGTAGTTTTATTGAACCCACCAAAATTTCTAAAAATACGTATTTTAGTTATGTCAATATTATGAATAAATTATGCTGTGTGCAATGTTATATATTTCACTTTTAACCCTTCACAACTTTATTCACTCTCCCACTGATGCATGCTTACTCTGCAGACTGTCACTGTTGTGCACAGAGCTTCTGCCAATATTTTTGTATCTCTCTTGATGTGTATTATATCAATTATTCCTTTCTGTTCAATAATTCAACACACTTGAATAATGTCCCACCATGTGTCACGTACATTTGCCTGCAATGTTATCTTTTTTTAGCAAAACATATGATTCACAATGCTCTCTTTGACAATGAGGGTCTGCTTAAATTCAGGGCTTCTCAAAAATATGTGATTTATATGGTTTCACTTACTTGTGGAGCATAAAGAATAACATGGAGGGCATTGGGGGAAGAAGAGAAGGGAGTTGGGGGAAATCAGAGTGGGAGATGAACCATGAGACACTATGGACTCCGAGAAACAAACTGAAGGTTTTGGAGGGGATGTGGGTGGGGGGTTGGGTGAACCTGGTGGTGTGCATTATGCAGGGCACGTATTGCATGGAGCACTGGGTGTGGTGCATAAACAATGAATCTTGGAACACTGAAAAAAAATAAAGTTTTAAAAAAATGTGATTTATGATTGTTGACTTTGATAACATTCAGAGTCCCACAAATCTGTTTAATACTGACAGTGACAAGTGGTTTTTGAACTGTTTTGATAACTTCTTAAGAACAAACTAAAATTTTAGCAAGGAGGAATAAGACTTTTAAAGGTAGTAAATATTATATGTGTCTGAGAGTCTTAGTAACAGTTCTTCTAACTTAATACTTCTTTTTTTCTTTTTTGAAGATTTTATTTATTTATTTGACAGAGAAATCACAAGCAGGCAAAGCAGGAGGCAGAGAGAGAGGGGAAGCGGGCTCCCCGCCGAGCGATGCAGGGCTTGATCCTAGGACCCGGAGATCATGACCTGAGCCAAAGGCAGAGGCTTAACCCACTGAACTACCCTCAATTAAATCTCTCTCATTTATCTGTTAAGTACGTCCCTAACTTTGGCTTTATTCAGTATTACACTCTGAGAAACTGAAACTACAACTCGTCTTATCTCTCCACTAGATTTTCTTCCAAATCTTCATTCAGCAAATACATTAGTCTCTCAGACTAGTTTTTGCCAAAGTTTGGCTTCCAGATTCTTATTCATAGGCAGGATGGAGTAATCCGAACATCACAAAATTTGGAATGAAAAGACCAGATCTGTGTGATGGTTCTGGGAAAATATCCAAATTTCACACAACATCCATTCCTCCAATCCCAGGCAGAGAATGACCCAGTCAGGGATTTTAGCAACTGTGGTTGGTCAGGGAGTAGTTTTCTCTGGGTCTGCAATTGAGATAAGCATTCTTTCTCAGGGCAATCAGGATGTTGAGATCTAGAGAGAGAGCCACTTCAAAGTCAGTTGAGGAAAATCAAGTAAGGTAAAAATGACGTTAAGGTGAAAGTAAATTGGGTATAAAGGAAGAAAACTGAAGGATTACAAATGCAGTGGTGGGTGTGACCCTTTTAGGCATGGATGCAAGTGTTATAGACCCCGGGTCTAAGCAAGGACCAACAGAAACAGGTCTTAACAAAAAGAATATATTCTTACCATCAACTAATTAAAAACACATTCAGAAGCTAGAGGATAGACTAAAATATTTCTTTCTTTCCCCTCTGAAACTGACTTTAGCGGGATCATTCTGCAATGGCTTTACCGGATTCTTCCTTGCTTGGACTCTTCCACTTTCCTATTCTCCCAAAGTATGACTCTGTCACCCCCAAGGACCCAGCACCACCCTCTGGCCACACAGCTAATCCAAGTCTAGGATGACAGACTCCTTCTTTTGGTCCATCCTAGAAAAGAGACTGGAGTTTGTAGACATTAGTGTAGATGGACTTCCAGAATGAGATATCAAAATACAAATATATCTTTTCCTATAATATCAAAAAGAATTCCTTTGCCCATTTAAATAATAAGTTTTAGTGACAAAACAGATGAACGTGACAAAGAATCTCCTTCGGCCATATGTGTATTAGTTTGTCTTTAAGGACCTCAAACAAGACAGATACAATTTTTATTCAAATTATACAGCCTCTTGAGGCCTACATCTGGCTCCCTGCTCAGCGGGTAGTCTGCTTCACCCTTTCCCTCTGCCTCCCCCCACTCCTGCTCTCTCACTTGCTCACTCTCTCTCAAATAAATAAATAAAATCTTTTAAAAATTTTAAGAAATTATACAGCTTCTTTAAATCTTAGTATTACAATTCACAAAAGCACTGAATTGTATTTACTTATAAATATGAAGTTAAATATCATATTATGTAGATATTGGAAGTAAATGTTAAAAATAACAATGAAAAGAATTGAAAGTAATTGTTACTAAAAAAAGGGAATATTTGAAAAGAAGTCATGGAGCAAAAGTGCTGTTTTCTTTTTCTTTTTCTGTTTTTTTTTTTTTTAATATTTTATATATTTATTTGACAGACAGAGATCACAGGTAGGCAGAGAGAGAGGAAAGGAAGCAGGCTCCCTACTGAGCAGAGAGCCAGATGCGGGGCTCGATCCCACGACCCTGGGATCATGACCTGAGCCAAAGCAGAGGCTTTAACCCACTGAGCCACCCAGGCACCCCTAACAGTGCTGTTTTCATGATTTATAGTTTTTTTTTTAATTACACATTACCAAAAATGAAATTTAAATAAAAATAAGGCAATCAATATTTTTGGTAAAATGTGTACGAATGAAACACTGTCAGATCTTTACTGTAATATTTACAAAGGAAAAACTGACTTAATAAAACCAATTTGGAATAATTTTACATAGGATATTGTGAAGATTGAGTATTTTTCCAGTATTTTACATAAAGATGTGATCATGGATAGACTCAATATTCTTTCTGAAAAATTATTTTTAATGGAAATTTACCAAAATTGGTATAATTCTGAAGAAAATAATTATATATTTGAAGACACAATGAAAACATTTATTGAGTCAAACAAGACACATAAACAGAAGGAAAAATATCTTCTACTCATTTCATGATTGTTTAATGGAGGTGGTATGATTTGAAATGGCTCTCAAGCTGACCTAGAGAAAAACTTCAATATTTTAATATTTATTTATTTATTTATTTATTTATTTTGAGAGTGAGAAAGACCTGAGGTGGGGCGGGGGGCAAAGGGAGAGGGAGAGAGAATCTCAAGTAGACTCTCCACTGAGCATGGAGTCTGATGTGGGTCTCTGCCTCATGACCCTGATATCGTGATCTCAGCCAAAACTAAGAGTGGTGTTTAACTTACTCAGCCACCCAGGTGCCCTGAAAAGTTCAACATTTTAAACAGAAAGCAAACAAACAAACAAAACCAACACTGGCAGATACAGAAGCTGGAAAATACAGAATTCAAGATGGGAGTTAGATTAGAGGTTTTTTTGGGAGTACAGAATTTGTGTCATGGATTGTTGCATGATAAGAGCACAATAGTGGTTAATAGCTGAAATAATATTGTGTGGTTTCTTGAAAATGGGTAATAGTGAGTTCTCATATTATTGTATCACTGCAAAAATCCTGTTATATACTCAGCATAGGTAATGTTGTCACCTCATTTTAAGAACTTACTTAAGAGGAAAACACTGAAGGTTTCCCTTTGTTATTTCAATAAAGAAGGTTCAGATAAATTATAATAAACATGTTATTCTACAGGCTACTGGTGAAGGAAAGTCTGGCCTTAAGTCTACTGGAGTCTACCCAATCTTCTCCAAAGCCACAGAGTTTATGTTATTCAGAATCAGTTGTGTTAATAAATATACAAAAAGAATGTCATTGATTTTTGACTTCTAATTTAATGGATCCCAGTTTTGAGTAGAATGTAGTATATAATAAGTATAAAAAGTATCAGAACTCAAACAATAAGTGTCGGGTATCCATATGAATTAGGTATCGTTAGAGATTGAATAAAAAAAGCTGAAAGGGGATTGCCTTAGGTGGTTCAAAGAGCTAAGCACCTGCCTTGGCCAGGTCATGATCCCAGGGTCCTGGGATCAAGTCCTATAT
The DNA here is from genome assembly GCF_010015895.1 of Lontra canadensis. Taxonomy (NCBI): domain Eukaryota; kingdom Metazoa; phylum Chordata; class Mammalia; order Carnivora; family Mustelidae; genus Lontra; species Lontra canadensis. The sequence goes on along the minus strand of NW_022630995.1, from coordinate 83,407,656 downwards.
CTGGCTCCTTGCACAGCAAGGAGCCTGTTTCTCTCTGCCTGCCACTCCCCCTGCTTGTGCTTGCTTTCTCTCTGACAAATAAATAAAAAAAATCTTAAAAAAAAATAGCCGAAAGGGTTATCTTAACAAGCTGCTTAATTTGGAGATTTTTTTTCCAGAGCAAATTCAACACTCATTAGAAAACAATTATTTTTTTTTCTTACAGGAAAAGAACATGATATCAAGTGAAGAGCACAATATTCTCTATTTGTCTTGATCTGGGCAGAAAAAATCAAGTTGTTTTAAAGGAGATACATAATTATTAGCTCATCCAGCCAGAAAAAAATAATAACTTTTTTATTTTTGATGAGTTCATATTTCAAGTACTATCAGTTGATATTGTGGAAGACCAATACACTGGACATTTAAAGAGAGAATTTTTTTTCAAGCTAATACAATAGGAAGAAAATTCATTAATGAGGAACATCTCAAAGGAAAGGAAAAGGTCCAGGTTATATAAAGTCAGATACACAAAAGCTTTGTGTATTAGCTTTCATTATGGGATCTTGGAAATTATATTATGACTGATATAAAACAAAATGGTTGTTGCGGTAAGATTTGTCATTAATTTAAACAATTTAATTGTTTTAAATACAAATTTACATTTTTAATAACCTTAAACATTTAATTGAATTAATGGTAGCTTATGCAATTAGTAAACCTGTTTAAGTTTTGGGAGAACATAAAACATAAGTTTAGGGAGAATAAAAATGTGACCTCGTATTATATTTAATATCCAATATTATTATGTTGGAGCGAATATAGTTATTTTCTACTAAACCAGAAATACTAAACTAATTTTGTTTTTCAAAGATGTACGTAAATTATGTGAATGTGAAGTCGTAAAATCTTTCCGAGTTAGGTTCTGTAAGTATATATTTACTAACATATTGAAAATTTAGAAGTTCAATTTTCTTATTTTCCAGATTTTTAAAGAATATTCATTTTATAAAAGCAGTTCTGTATCTCTAAGCCAATCAGAAAAGATCTTCTTTAATAAATTATAACTTCACTTTAGTAATACCATTCTGAGGTAAGAAAATACTACACACTCATACCATGAAATGTGAAGACCTTCCTGAATTACAAACCTTGAGACAGACACAGATAGAAAGACATTTTATAGCTTTGATCTAAAATTTCAGCCTAAGTCAAACATAAGAAATACAAACCATACCAGTTCAGATATTCATTTCTCAGTGGACATGAAATTCTTAACTGAGTTCAGCCAAAATAGATATGTAGACAAATAGAAAATGCTAACAACACAGATCCTCTGTTATTCTTCACCCAACAGAGACAAGAGCTACATAAACCATTAATCCATTTACAGACATCACAAAATACTCATAATACAACAACACATGAATGAAACTGACACTTGAAATCAAGTGAGTGCTCAAAAATAATCAAAATCAAATTCTTACCATTCTACCAACAGACGAGTGTCTAGAACACAGGGTCAGGAGCTGAACTCACTATTGGATCCCTGGACTGCTATTCAAGAATGGATAGAACACAGAGGGTGTTACTGGGGTGGAGTAAACAGGGACTCAAAGGTGAGGTCCAATACCATCCAAATCATGGCACAAAACTGTGAAAGAAAATGGACTGGGTATTTAGAGAGACAATTTGATTCAGGCTATTGCAACAGGAAGAAGTGTCCATTAATGAAGACAACATCAAAGAAAAGCAGAGGGACCTAGGATTTTATGGAAGGTAAGCAATGGCATAATCAGCCGATCTTATGGCAGTTACCAGGGAGACAGAGATGTGTCTTACCTGATCATTGGAATGGTGTAGAGATGGGTTTTATTTCAGAGATTGGGCCTATTTTAGAAAGCTTAGTTGTTTTGTGCAGTCAGCATTTCTAGGAACATGAAAGGGTGGGGATTTCTCTACCATTGCTGCTTTCTAGGAACATAGGCTTCAGATAAAAGTCAACATTGTTGCTATCTTCTGATAATTGTGAATGGATGCCCCTAAAAAAAAAAACCCAATTTCTATCACAAAGGATACAGTAGTGATTTAGAAATCATAGACTCATTTTAACAAAAGATGAACTGGAAAAAAAATGGAAAGATTTTTGGATAGCTTTGACAATTAATTTTAGATGTGTTTATTTCTTTTTTGGTGATTTTTAAATTTCTAATTGTCAATTTTAATTGTCAGAAAAAAAGTTTCTATTCCTATTTTCTGACTATATAAATACTCATTGTAGTATATAGGTAACTACAAAAGCATAAAATAAAAAAATAATAAAATAAAATCACATGTGTTTCTACCATTCAGTAGTATTGAATAGCAACATTTTCTAGTCATTTTCTATAAAAGCTATAGAACTGTTTCTCTATTACTAACCTTTATTTTACCATTATTAATTACTGTCCTATGGAAAAATAATAAATAGGGGAGCCTGGGTGGCTCATTCAGGTCACGTTCTCAGGTCACGTTCCCTGGGTCCCCTGGGTAGCCCACTGGGGTTCCCCATTTAGCACGAGTCTGCTTGTGCCTCCACCCCTTCCCCTCCCCCTTTCTCTTCTGCATGCACATTGTCTCTTACTTTCTTCTCTAAAATAAATTAATTAAATCTTTAAAAAAGTAATAAGCACCACTGTGAAAAAAGCTAAAACCTTTTGTGTCAATTCCCAAAATTAGAGTTTGAAATGGATTCTACCAAAGGAAATGAACCCTAAAATAATAATAATATATATTTTCTACTTTTCATTGTATAAATTTGATAGTATGTAATATAATAAATGTTTTTATTTAATAAGAAAACTCACCTGCAATCCTATAATTCTGTCACCAGCTGATAACCTCAGAGAGGCCCCTCCATCTAACATAGGTCCCTTTCCCTGTGTTCTCTATCACAGCTCCTTATTTATTTCCTTCTTGGCACCTACCAAACTCACTGCCAACATTCATGTATATTTCTTTCTACAGTTGTTGTTCTATTCAAGACATAATTTCTTCTCAAGGAGAGCATGATAATTAATATTTATAGTGAAAAAAAATTCTTTTCTTTGGATTGTCAAATTAACCAGTGCATATGATATATCTAATTTTAACATATCCCCTGAATAGCAATTTTTATTAAATTTGTGTGATAGCTGATTATTTTGATTTCTTTCAAAAAAATTTTTTTGTGGGGGTAAGATGGTTTTCTTAAATTGTTGATTTAGCTTTGGATATAATTATTCTTTATCCTTCCGAAAAAAATTAAAATTCAATTTTCTTTATATTTCATCATTTTATACAAATTATAGTTTTCCTTCTGTTCTATCATTTTCTACAATTTTACACAATGGACAAATTATACAATGAACTGTGGAAAATACATATTACTATTTTATATTTCATTTCCTTTGGCAGAATCTCATTCCAAGCTCTAATTTTGGGAACTAACACAAAAAGTTTTAACTTTTTTTCACAGTGGTGTTTATTACTTTTCTTAAAATTTTATTTATTTCTTTATTTCTTTATTTATTTTAGAAGAGAGAGGGAGAGAGGGCAGGTGAGAGGGACAAGCAGAATACACAGAGTGTGGAGCTCTATGGGGGCTCCCCAGGGACCCAGAGATCATGATCTGAGCCAAAATCAAGTCAGTTGCTTAACTGACTGAGCCACCCAGATGCCCCTATTTATTATTTTTTATAGAAAAGTAGTAATGATAACGTAAATGTGAATAATAGAGAAAGAGTTCTATAAATTTTATAGAATTTTATAAAATGAGGCTATTCTATCTTCCTTATCTATCATTGTATATTTCATAATTTAAATATTAATTCTGATTCTTAGAGCTTTCAACTTTTTTTTTTAATAGTTTACTAACAACCCTTCCTAATTTCACCTCTGTTCCTTTTTAGTCATTCTGTTCAATAAACATTTGGAATGCTTCCCTCAGCTACCATCTCTTTACTCATTTATTTTTTAAGTCACCATGACTTAAAATGCTTTAGAGGTTCCACTATTTTCTTTGGTTGTGCAAAGCAGATTATTTCAGACTCTTTCTTCCTTTGATTATTCAAAATGTTATTCCATGCTTATTAGTCTCCAATATTTCTTCATATATTTGATTCTTATTTTTCTCTTATTCATCACTGAACAAAGATATACATTTAGATTCAGTGTTAATTTGTTAAATAATATGCCATTGAGGGTTTGTTTGCTTTTTAAATTTTATTTTGGTTTGTTTTGTTTTTGCCCTTACCTATTCCTGTGGTTTAATTCAAATCCTCTTCTTTAGTACACTGTTAGGCAGAAATAACGCCTAATCAGACTTCCAGTGCTAGAATCCATTACTGCTGGAAAAATTAGGTATCTCCTCCATTCTCCAGTCCCAAGCGCCTGAAGCACAATAGATCAAGTTTCTGGAGAAATATAGACAACATATACATTGTTATACCCAAAGTCTTTGAGTACCTGTGCTTGCTTTATTTAGAGAAGATTTAGAGCTTCAGATTGTCCTCCACTAACAGGCTCATTTTTAACTTCCATTTTTCCCAAGTTTGTTTAGAAATGGCAGTTTGTCTATGAATAAAGAAAAAGGCACTTTCAGGAATTAAACATACAATAATTAGACAGTTATATAATTTTCAGTTTATTGTGGAGCTTGTATCTCTAATTCAGAGAGGAGCCAGTTGGAGAAAGATATGCTTTCTCCTTATATATTTCTGTATAGACTTGCACTCCTTCTTTTAGCATAGCATAATGTAACTAGTCAATTGGAATTAATTGAAATTATTTTTATTCACTTTTGTCAGCCTTTCTATTAGACTAATTTTTTTCTAGATTATAAAAATTGATCATGGGTCCTAATTTCCTGTGTGTGTGTGAGTTGTGTGTGTGTGTGTGTGTCTTCTTTCTTTTATTCTGTCTTGGTGGTCACTTTGGCAAGAATTTGGAAAAGAGAACCAGTGAATGCTGGCCAGATGCCATTTTAAACTTGTATTTCCAGGCACTAGGTTTTAAAGCCCAAACCATCTATTGCCAGGTTGTTTTGCCAGGTTTCCCGCTACCATATAACCCAATCAGCAATATGTGAAAGACTGATGTCATTGTTAGTTTTTGCTAATTTCATCTGTGAAATGGTAATTTAGCTTAAAATTTTTCATATGTATGTATAAGTAGACTAGTACAATTAGACATTGTAACAATATTAAAATAGATATTATTTGTGCTTATTACACGTAAAAGATAGTCACTGATAATGTTAAAGGACACATTTCTTGAGACTTTCTTAGGGGCTTATGCTTGGACACTTATTCTCAAAGTTGTTTATAATGTATTATATGAATCCCATAAATAAAATGCAAGGAGAGAATAGAGAAGATAGAGAAATACTTCAATCTGTAGCAAAGACTTCATAACATGGTATCAGAATGAGCATTGGACAAGTGATAGGAAATTAGATGGGTTATGAGGGGCATCCCAAGGAGAAAGGTGGTAGGAGTAACTTTCCAGAATTGAAATAGTGTAATACATTCTCATGTCTTTAGAATACTGTTTGTATTAAAGAAATATAAAGGATATTTGAAAATTTGAAAGAAAAATAAAATATGAACCGATAGTGTTTTGGGACCAGATAATTTGTATCAAGGAAATAGTTGGAGATAAATTTGGAAATATACTAGGTAGATTCTGAAAGATATTTAACAAAATTTGTACCTTTTTGTAGACAATATGTCATGTGAAGTGTTCAACTAAGCTATATAAACAGAACTTTAAAAATATGATTCTGAAATGATTGTAAAGGGTTTGTTTACCTGAGATCAAATGGAAGTAAAGAGGCAACTTAAAGGATATCCTATAACCAAGACATGATGTTAAAAAAAAAAAAAAGCACCTGATTAAATAAACATTGGAGTGAAAAGAAAAAGGTAGGTGCAAGAGTCATTTTTAAGTTGGGGCACCTGGGTGGCTCAGTGGGTTAAGCCTCTGCCTTCGGCTCAGGTCATGATCCCAAAGTCCTGGGATTGAGTCCCGCATCGGGCTCTCTGCTCAGCGGGGAGCCTGCTTCCTTCTCTCTCTCTCTGTCTGTCTACTTGTGATCTCTCTCTGTCAAATAAATAAATAAAATCTTTAAAAATAAAAAAAGAGTCATTTTTAAGTAAAAAGCAGGAAGATATGGAACATAACTGCATGTGGAAAATAGTAGAGGGAGCTATTGATTATAATTTTAAGTTTTGAGGCTAGATATCTAAAAGTGCGGTAGTACCATTTGCAAAATAAGGATTTTTTAAAAGATTTTTATGTATTTTTTTGAGAGAGAGAGAGAGAGTGAGCAAGAGTGAGAGTGAGAGAGAGAAAGAGAGAATGAACATGGGAAAGTGGGGGAAAGGGCAGAGAGGGAGAGGGAGAAGAAGACTCCCTGCTGACAAGAAGGCTGAGGCAACAGGGAGCCTTAAGGGAAGCCCAACAAGGGGCTCCATGAGGGACTCAATCCTAAAACGCCAGGATCATGACCAGAGCTGAAGACAGACACTTAACTGACTGAGCCATCCAAGAGCCCCAGCAAAATAAATTTTAAAAGATAAGGTTATATGAGAAACTGATTTGTGTTTTGTGACTAATCAATTTATTATTGTAATTAAAAATAAATCAGTTTTGCTAAATTAAGAAAGCTTCAATGGAAGTGTCTCATTTTTGATGAGTAAATGTGAATTTTGTTTTAAATGTTTCCTTTACCCATGCTTGGAAAGAAACATCATGATGATGGTGTAACATTTAATGCTGTCATTTGTTAGTCATCATAAGCTACCCCTTAAATATCAATATTCTCAATTATACTTCAATTAAGCTGAAAATTAAAATAAAATAAAGCTGCCATTTGTTAAATGACTGGATTGTGGGCATACATATTTGTTTATTAGTCTATGAAACAGATATATTTATATATATATCTGCTGTGTTGTCATTCAAAAATATGTAAAGTGAAATGAAATTTGATTCAAGATAGAAAGAATAATTTCTTATTCTCAGATCCCAGGAAATGCTAGGAGCTATACTCCATGTTAATTATTTCAGTGAGAAAAGTAAAGTTAAACAGGCCACTCTTTTAACACCATGTTTTATTATAGTAAATAGAATTATCTGCAACATTTCCCAGTTTCTTTTTTCTTCTCTGACTTTTCCATCTGTTATTTTTTATGTTTCGCACCTGCTGAGTCTGTGGAAACTAGAGAAATTAACTTTTTTTCTGCAAATATGCATATTTATGCATTGCTTTGTTCAGAAACTGATAAAAATTTGATCATGTTGTTGAAGATTTTATATTGTCACTAATTTGTGGATAAGAGAAACTATTTCAATAATATAAAATATAAATAAATAAATAAATAAATAAATAAAACAAGTTACTCAACTAGACTAGAAGAAAATAACAGTTGGTACTGCCTTTAGTATGTGTATATTAGTTGATTCATTTTATAAATTTTTGTTATAGGTAATATGGGCAAAATATGCCTTTATAAATTACATTTATAAAGATACACTTTTATAAATTACATTTGTGCTTATATAAGAAAATTGTGTTAAACTTTCTACTTTTTTTCTACTTTTCAACCATGGATAATTAAAACATATATATGTATATACCTATATCTTCAGAACAATGGTAAAGAGGATTGTTATTACCTGAAAAACTCCTGTAATATAATATTAAGGGAGTGAGTATATCCAACAAGCATTTCGAAGGCATTACCATGTACTACAAGTCAGAAAAGATGAAGATTAATAAGAGCCATACCTGGTTTTGGAGGGCTTGTGGGAAAGTGTAGGCAAGTGTTTAATGAGGAAATTAATAAACTCTATGCCATTGAGGTACAAGCTGAAAGATGTAACAATATAGATATATAACATTTATAAATCCAGAGAAGTTTCACCAAATGAGAGTAGTCTTGAGGTTGAGTAAATGTGGAAGAAGTAGTGCCATGTGGTCCTCAAACCATCTTGGCGCCTTTCACATGCACACAGGAAGGAGTACATTTCCAGATTCCTTGCACCCAGATGAGCCTATGTGACTAAATCTGAATTGTGAGCTGCAGTCCTCGAGGCCACTTTCAGACATGGCCTTCAAAGTCCCATCAGATCTACATCCGTGTTCCTTCTTTTCCCTGATAGGTGGATGTGAAGTCTTCTAGTAGGGTTGGTCACACAGTGTAAGGAGCCTGGATCCTTGTTCTAAACCAGAACAAGGAGGATTGCTTGTTAGTAGAACCACTCTATGAATAGGGCAAAAAAGGAAGCAAGTAATACATTTGTGATGTATTAAGACACTGAGTTTTGGTTAGAGGAATTATCATTTTGTATCCTAACGACAATATTGCAATTTATAATAAGAAATATGTATATTCGGTTTCTGGCACCGAGCTCCTAAAATTTTTAAAATTCCCTGAGTGTTAAGAGTGACAAAGTTATATTTTCTTATGTTAACAGGAAAACTTTTGGATCATATCTAAGAATGGGGGCAGATTGCCAGAAGAACCAACCATGTAATTAGAAGGTTAGAACTTGCAGTCCCATTTCCCTGACCTTCAGGGAGAGAAGGGGGGCTGGAGATTGAGTCTGATCACCAGTGGTCAATGATTTAATTAATCATGCCTATGTACTGAATCCTCCATAAAAATTCAAAATGATGGGGTTCAGAGCTCTTCTAGGTTGATGGAGGTACTGGCATATCTGGAAAGCCTGTTTGCCCTTTCCACCAGGAGAGGACGCAGTGAGAGAGCACTGCTATGCACCGGGGAGATGGCCTTTTCCAGAAAAGGCTGTCATGCTGGCACCTTGATCTTGGACTTCCAGCATCCAGACTGTGAGAAATAAACTTCTGTTGTTTATAAGCTACCCAATCTGTGGCATTTTGTTATAGCAACACAAATGGACTAAAAAATTATGAAAGTATATTGGAGACATCTGATTTTTAAATGGAGGATGGGGCATATTGTCAAATTGATTTTTTTTCTCTTTTTCTTTTGTTTGTCCCTTTTCCCATACCCCCACCCCTTTTAAAGAATTTAATAATGATTTTGAGCCCAGAGTGGGCAAGAATAAAAAAAAAAACAGTGGTCATACTAGACGAAAGAAAATGTATTTTAAAGATGTCTCTGAGGTAGAATTAGCAAGACTATGAGACCGATTAGAAATAAAGGTGAGAAAAAGGCAAGAGTCAAACATAAGTGCAAATATCCTAGTTTAGGATAGCTAAAACTAGGACTTTTTTTTTTTTTTTTTTTTTTTTTTTTTTTTAAGGGGCAGGAGCCAGTGGAGATGGGGAGATTTGATCATGATAACAGTGGAATATTTCATCTCTGAAGAGTTTATAGAGAAAGCCTCAAACTTTGGAGGTTCATAAGTCTTCCGATATACCAATTAAATTTATGGACTATCTTCCTTGAAAAATAAATGCCATAATCATAGTATTCATAGACTTTCTGAAATCTTTTAACATGGGACTTAAGTTTAAAAAAACAAACTGAAAAAATGGAGAAAAGCAATAGGAAATCACATACGAATAATTTCTAAGAAGACAAGAAAATAGAATACAGGATTGCCAACAGTGTTGAATGCTGAGAAAACCACATAGAAAGATGCTTTAGGAAGAGGCTTTCCTTATTCTTCTTTCTCAATTTACAATACTGCTTCTGAGAACATATTTTACATGCCGTCTGAATACCGGCATCGGGAGCTACAGTAAGATGAGTGGGGAATGGGAATTGAGTGACAGTTAGAGCAGACCATCTTCTCAGGAGTACCTTTGATGAGAGAAAAGAGACAAACAGGTTAAAGAATATAATCCAGTGTCGGTTACTAAGAATTGAGAGGAGCGACATCAAGAGGTCAAGGAACTGGAGGACTTTGGAGAGAATGTGATCAAGACCACAGGGAGAGGGTACACCTTGCAGAAGGGCTCAAGATAGTTGTTGCTACAGGGACAGAAAAATCTACATGAGAGAGGAAAAGCCAGGTCACCACCATCTGATGACCTCAGTTTCCTCTTTAAAGAAGAGGCTCATCATTCTGATATTGTACACAGATCAAATCCAATACAATTTTTCTAGTCAGCATTTTACTCCCAATATAAACTTACTCGGTTTTAACATCATGAGTGGCAATTGTGAGAAGACATGTAAGCACCATCTGTGCTTCCAAATCCTTAAATTTCTTCAATGTCACCAAAGATATATTCCAGATTTATTCTGGCAGTATACATCATCAAGAAACTTGGTAGGTGATGAGATTGATAAATTTTGCAGTTTCCCTTGTCTGAGTTGGTTTGGCCTGCTGTAACGAAGTACCGTGCATACAGCGGGTGGCTTCTAAACAAAGGAAATTTGTTTCTCCCCGTTCAGGGGCCTGGACGTCCAAGAAGAGGATGCCGGCACAGTCAGCTCCTGCTGGGATGTTTCTTCTGGGATCAGATGGACAACTTCTTGTGACATCTTTGTGTGGCAGAGAGTGAGCTAGCTCTCTGGCCTCTTGTAAGGACAGCAATCCTAATCACGAGGACTCCATCCTCTTAACCTAATTACCTCCCAAAGGCTCCACGTGCAAATACTATCACATTGGGGACTAGATTTCATCACATCACCATTTTGGGGGGGACACAAGCATTCTGTCCCCAATGCCTTGTCACAGGTAGTTGTACTGGGAGAATACCAAAGATCCTAATTCTTCACAGAAGGTCTCAATGTGGTGTCAAAGGTAAACAAAACCAGACACTGGTTAAAGAGATAAGGACAGACTATGATCAGTAATATAATATTGCCACAGGAAAAAGAGTCCAGTGTGATCTCAACTCCATTTCAGTTAGCACACAGGTGACTGGGAGTTTTAAAAGGAAGATGAGAGAATGGGGAGAGGGTGAGCAGGGACTCCACGGAGTCGGGGAATTGAAAGGTTACAAAAAGCAAGAAGGGAGCAGATGGTCAATGTAACACCCATCTGGTTTTGTTTTGTGAACTAGGTACTTATCAAAGTTAGGCTCCTCCCCTCCCATAGAGACTGGGAGACTAGAACCTTTATCTTCCAGTGTTAGTGTTGGCTGGATCAAATAACGAATTTTTTTTTTTAATCTATTTATTTGACACAGAGAGAGATCAAAGCAGGCAGAGAGGCAGGCAGAGAGAGGAGGAAGCAGGCTCCCTGCTGAGCAGAGAGCCCAATGCGGGGCTGGATCCCAGGACCTGAGATCATGACCTGAGCCGAAGGCAGAGGCTTTAACACACTGAGCCACCCAGGCACCCCCAAATAATGAATTCTTTTGGAAGCCTCCAGTTTCCTCAGGTAGGAACTTTAAGGGGAGCTGGGGTCATCCTAGGGATGTGGCCTTGAGTTGTCAGCAGCTATGTTAGTGTTTTGTTCAAGTATTTATAGGTCAAAGATGAGGCCTCGTCAAGAAAGGGCTGAGAGAAGCCTAACCAGAGTTAGGTCCAGGAGAAAAACTTTGTCGACGGTTATTCCTGGTTTTATCAGTGAAAAACAGCCACTAGTAATATCAATGTTTTTTTTTCAGTGCCAATAACAAAACATCCATATAGGCTGCCAAATGATTCAGGGTTCCTGTTTCTTTTAAAAATTCTGTAGTGTCTTTCTTCTCGTCTTCAGCCAAGAATTAAATCCTTAATATGTGATTGGACCCCTTCTTGTTATTTGACAGACTTTTGCCTTAAATTTCTTTGACCATATAATTAATCCTCTTATTCATTTTAATAAGTTAAAAGTTAGAGTTATGAGGCGCCTGGGTGGCTGAGTGGGGTAAACCCTCTGCCTTCAGCTCAGGTCATGATCCCAGGGTCCTGGGATCGAGCCCTACATCGGGCTGTCTGCTCAGCGGGGAGCCTGCTTTCCCCTCCACCCCCCGCCTGCCTCTCTGCCTACTTGTGATCTCTATCTGTCAAATAAATTAAAAAAAAAAAAGTTACAGTTATAGCAGAAGAATTGGAACTGATCATAGATGGGGCGAAATAAATAGTCAGAAGAGGTCAGTAGGGAAAGAAGGAAAAGTAACATTCCCTGAGCACCAACCATGTGCTAGGTGCTGTGAATGCTATTTTGTAAATCGTTTTCTGTGTTTCTAACAATAACTTAATATTACAAAAAAAAAAAAAAACCCTAACATTTAGAAAGATAATTAATCTGTCAAAAATTAGTTTAGTTTATAAATAGTGATCTTTTTTTTAATAAATAGTGGTCTGGTTTTTGGTTTTCTTTTTTTTTTTTTTTGTAGGTTTGATTTATTTTACTGCTTCCCAAAAATATTCAATAACCTGCCTTTGTTTCCAGTTTCCTATGTCCACAGGGAATCAAAATATATGACATTTGCCAGGTGAATTGAGAGAGGCATGTGTTATAGGAAGTGAAGGGCTTGCGCTGTTTCTTTATTGTCAAGTTCAGATCCATCCTCTGAAAAGGGAAGAATAGGTAGACAGGACACTCCTCTCAATCTTTTTTTAATAGTACATGTATAGCGATACTTAACATTATGTTCTATTATGTAACACATTTCTGTATAACTGATTTAATTATACATTTACGCTATTTTTTCCCCAACATCATAACATTGAGATAAAAAAGAAAATAACAAATATAACAGAATTTAAATTGAGAACTTGTTCCATATTCTATACTTAGAATATGTAACTACTTCCAAATTATCAGTGTTTCAGCTTGTTAAAGGTTAAATTGCTCATATGATTCTCATTTGTATAGGAAAAATTTAAAGTACTCCCTTATATTATCCTTGGGAATAAGCCTAAGTAGTTCTTAAACTGAATAATAAGTGCAGAACTATTTGTTTTGGAATTGAGCTTAATTCAACAAATATTTATTGAATACCTATATTGGGAAGGCAGCGTGATTAACATTTAGAAGGTGGTAGTTCATTGTGAAATATCATTTGAAATTCCTCAATTTCTAGTTTCATCATCAATCTTGAAGCTTAGATATGAGCAGCTTGGTATACAAACAGAATCAGCTTTTATCCCCATCAAGACTTTAAGAGAAAAAGCCCTCAGATTGTATTTGGGGATTACAGAACAACATCCATCATGAGCACTGGTCCACTAAAGATGCAGTGAGTGCTTGATACATTGTTTTCTAACCTAAGCATCCCCTGGGCAGGGAGTGCCACAGATGTGAATGATACACTGGCATCCAACCCTCTCCAGTGGTTGGGTCTGTTCTTACCCTACTTACACATTTTCCATGTAGCTTAGCTGCCAAGTCTCACACCTAAAGGGTCAATCTTTCACTCTATGTAGTTTAAGTAAAATTCCACATCTACTTTCAAACTTATGCCTAAACTAAGGGATATTCAGCCATTTGGAGGAAAAAAAAAAAAAAGCCAGGGAGTAGACATATCATTTGGTCCTGTCTCACTTACAAATTACTCATGCAGACTTGAGGAGACTTCCCTCACTTGCTAATGTCCAGTGCAGATCTCCTCAACTGGTTGTCACAAGCTTTTCATTCATTATATGATCCATGTTAATGACTTTAGTATTTGTGAAAGGGAACACAAGTCTCTAAAACCAGAATTTTTTTTTTTTTTCCCCAGCATTGCTAGATGTCTCTGTGAGGACAATTTCCTGCTGTCACTGTAGTGAATTGTTAGGAAAATGATCCCAAGTTAAAATAGCTTGGATAGTTAGTGCAAATCCACAGAACCACCTGGCACTGACCTTGCCTCAGTCCCCTGAAAGAAATTAGAGGGGAGATGTAAATCTGGTACCAACATAATATTAAGCAAAGCAAGCTAAAAAGGAAAAGACGCTCTTTCCACTTTATTGTTGTTATGCTTTCAGAGAGCTTGTGAAAAGACATGGATCTTGCCTCTCTACTTTGGGATTCAGTCACACTTTGGCCTGTTTGGTGATTTGTGTGTAGCAGGGATCCATTTTAGCTGCAAATGCTTTTGTTTATTAAATAAATAAATAAATAAATCATATACTGTGCCCCATGGAATAAGAGAAACCTTATGGGAGGTCTATTTACAAAACAAACAAACAAACAAACCAAAACAAAACAAAAAACACTAACCAGAAATTCCACTCACATTATCTTTAACACTTCTTCAGGGGTTGATGAATTTTAGACCAAATCTCTGAGACATAGTCAAGTTACCGAATACAAAAAGAGTAACAACAACAAAAAGTAAAAAAGAAAAGATTATTGGTGACTGGGTTATAAAATCCAGGCATTGGGTTGTGCCTTTGACAGACATTATCTTATATAGTCATAGATCCTGGAACTGGCTGATACATATGTAGCAAGTGGGTGGCTGGGAAAACTAACAATTAAAATTTGTTTTACTTGGCATAGCAGCTAGAGGGAGGTGCAGGAAGCCCAAAGGAATGAAATACAATGCAGGCTAATGACTCATTTCCTTCCTTATTTACCTTTTTTCCAGAAAATAAAAAGAGAACATAGAGAATGAAGAAAAATAAATCATTTTGCCATACATTTTTAAAATACTTTGCTGATTCACCTATATTATCTAAGGGAGGAGCTAAGGACTTACTCCCACTTACTTCTTAGTTTTGCTCAATTGTGTGTTAAATGGAAAAAGTTCCATATTTTACTCCATTTCTATATGTTCTTGAACACAATGATGACACCTGGTCAGCCTAAACTCTGTTCTTCTTGTCTTGTTTTATTTTTGTTTTGGGTTGTTCGTTTTGTCTTATTTTTAACAGTTGATGTCTTAAGATTTAGACAGTTGAGGGTTGAATTATTTTAATAGAGCCTAAAATGTGTATTAATGGTAGAACTTGGCTGTGAAGACTCTGAAGTAGTATTCATGTTACTTTAATCCACCAAATGGTCTCTTCTGCTATCAATATTTCATTTTTTATGAGTATAATAATTCTTTGTTAAGTACATTTTTCAGGGAATTATTACAGAGAATATTATAATAATTATTTATTATTATAAAAGATAATAAAAATTATTTTTTATTAAAGATTCTCCCTTTTTCAGATGATTTCAGAGAAGAATACCTGCAGCCTAAATAGAAATAAAAGGTAAAGTTGTCTCTGGTCATAACCTTGAAATAATTCTCCCACGTCTGATGATTTTTGCTTCTAGCAGAATTAATTTGTCTCCAAAAACAGTGTCTAGAGAAGAAAGAGGAAGAGATGTAGCAAGGAAAAAAAAAAAAGGTACCACAATATCCAAGGTGATGTGTGAGGTTAATGTTCCCATGTTAGAAAATGAAGACGAGCAATGCAGGAGCGGTGGTCGCCGTGTGAGGACTTCAGACGCGTTCCTCAGATCGGAACCTCTGAGAACAGAATGTCATGACTCCATTTCTAAGAATGACTGACATCTGCAGAGTAACTCTTCTTCCCAAAATTCCCAGTTAAGTGCTCAAAAATAAACCAATCCCTAGACTTAAATTGGTATTTTGCTGGGAGACAATCAGACCAAATCTTATCACTTTACATGACAAATATACCTTAAATGTTGTTGTTGATTTTGTTGAGACATCCTTTATATGAAATGGGAATGCATGTACAATTCCTTAAAATGGTGTAGAAATACTGATTGTGCTACTGTCGGTTTAAAAGAAAAAATTAGTGACTTTGAAGGCCCAGATATAACTCCATGATCCGTTCCCTTCTTTTCTTCCCCTAGAGTTACTAGTATTTTAGACATTTAACTAACCAATCTCATATATATCCCTGAACATATTAGGACTTAATTTTCTCTCTTTGGTGTGAAATATAAAGACAAATACCTTGTTTTTGTTCTGCAATTTTGTTGTTTCACCTGGTATTTATTGAATATTATTAATTTTGGATGTATGCAGTTGGGCTGTGTAGAATTTTATTACAACTACACAGGCACTTACCCATTATTTTGTCATCAGACATTTGAGCTGTTAACTATTTTTGCTAATAAAAAGATGATGTGATATTATGTACGTTATTATAAATATCTTCTGGACCTGTATGTGCAGGACTTTTTTGAGTGTATATCTACAAGTGGAATTTCTGGAACATAATGTAATTACATGGTAAACTGCATTAAGTTATGCCAAACTGTTTCGTGAAGTGGTTGTACCAATTTATACCCTAGTCAGTAATTTGGTGATTCCTGTTTTCTCTTTTTAAAATGTCTGCTTCTTCTTTAGTTCATTTTTCATTTGATTAATTCTCTTGTTTATAATTATGGATTATGTATCTAGATATTAATTCTTAATTGGTTATATGTGATGCAGGTTTATTGTCCAAAATTACGTGGCTTGTCTTTATATTCTTTTTATGGTGTCTTATGATGCATAGACATCCTTAATGTAGTCAAATTAGTCATTTTTTATGATTTGTGCTGTCAAATCTCTATTTAAGAAATCATTCTCTACCCTGATGATCTTACTAACTTAATGCTCAAAAGTTTTACCTTACACACGTGAATCTTCAATTTACCTTAGTGTTTGTGTATGTGCACACAGTAGGTATCCATTTTTATTTTTTTATTTTTATTTTGTATACATATATATGTAATTTTTTAGCACGCTGTATATTAAATAACCAACTCACTCTCCAATAACTTGTCACATGCTTTCTATCATAAATTATATATAAATAGAAAGGTCTATTTCTAAGTTTTCATGTGTCCCTGTGTTGAATGCTACATTGTTGTATTTACTGTGGCTTAAGTGTAAGTCTTAATATCTGACAGGGCAACTTATCCTATTTTTTTTCTTCAGCAAGTCCTTTGACTATTTTTAGGCCCTTTTCGGTACAGGTTTTACATGAATATGTCAGGTGCCTCCCCTGAAAAAACCTTTGAGTTTTTGAATTCAATTGATTCTAATAATGAATTTAGACAAAACTAACATCTTTAAAATATTTAGTAAAATATGTAGGGGCATTTCGGTGGCTCAGTCAGTTAAGTTTCTGATTCTTGATTTAGGTTCAGGACATAATCCAAAGGTCAGTTCGAGCTCTGCATCCAACTCCATGCTGGACATGGAACACGGTTAAGAATCTTTAGTAAAATGTGTAAAAGAGCATTGTATAGCTTTTGATTTAGTTAGCTATTTTTAATGACTGAATACAATTTTATAATTTTCTTTATAAAGGAGACATGCTTTTGTTAGATATAGTTTTGCATACATTATATATGATTTAACTGGAATTCCAATTCACAAGTATATACAAACTGTTAGTTGAATGTGTGTAAAATGGCATTGATTTGCAAATATCAATGCTTTATCCAGTTACTGATGAACTGTATATGTAGATTATTTATTTAATTTATTTATTTTTTAGAGACAGGAGATAAAGAGTTGGGGGAGGGGCAGAGTGAGAGAAAATCTTATTTAAGTAGGCTGGTGCCCTGAACTTAGCCCAAAAAGGCAGGGAGGGGAGATCTCGGTCTCATGACAGTGAGATCTTGACCCTTGAGCTCAATCAAAAGGCTTGATGCTTAACCAACTGAGCCACCCAGGTTCCCATGTATGTGTAGATTATTTTTAATGAAGACATATTATTTGCAAATAATGATACTTTGTTTCTTCCATTTAGCTCTTACATCTTTTACTTCTTTTGTATTGTTGTATCATTTTGAACTTCTAGTATAATGCTTTAAAGGAATGATAATAACTAGAACTTTAAATTGTTACTAATTTTAAAGAAAACATTTTCAGCAGTTTACTTTGAAATATGGTGTTTGTTATGCTTTCTTGTACACACCTTTAGCAAATTAAGAAAATTCCTTTCCTTTTATGTGCATTCTTACTTATTTGACAATTTGAACATTTTTGTTACATTCTTCAACTCTTAGCATTATTATTTTATTCTATGTGAACATGGTTGACTTGGTCTGAGGAAACTGCAAATGAGGTTAAATAGGTGACAACTCCCTGGAGGCGTGAAAAATAACCCTAAGGGGGAGGGGGGTCATCTCAATTCCAGTTAATTTTTGAGTCTTTGAGACAAAGGATTAGGATTTCTTTATCACAAATGTGTCCTGAGGGATCTATTGCTCCTGGGTGTAGGGGACTTCTTCAATGAGGAAGAAAGACTGTAATCTCTGTGTGATGTTACAGATAGTTAACTGAGAGCCAAAATAGATTCATTACTTAGTTAAAAATAATTACTTTATAAATTAACTAAAAGGTACCTGATGCTTTAAACTTATGATTTGTAATTTCCATTGGGTGCTGTAATATTTTCTCCATTTGGCATATTAGCAGAAAACAAATGCTTAGTTACATAACTCTACTATGTCACATAGCCTAGTGACAGAACCAGAGTGTAACCAAACTCAAGGGGTTCATTTCTTGGGGTATATCCATTTGAACACCACCCAAAGAAACATTGAAAACAAAGAAACTTATTACTTCTTATAAGTAAGGAGACAGAAAGAAAGCTCTCAGATTGAGAAAGGGAAATGGAAGGGTTCCATCTTTTAGAAAGGCTTCGTCTTTGCTGTTTTTCTGCTAGGCCCTTTACTCATATTCTAAATTTCATCTTGCACCTGAATAAACCAAAGAGACTATGTTGCCTCTTTGCCAAGGCAACAAGAGGGAAACAAGAAAGTAACCGTTCTCTTGATGAAGTTCTAGAACCTAGGTGAGGTTTGGTGGGCTGAGGTCTGGAGCCGATGACCAAGAAAGAATTCTTGAGACATCTTTGGTGCAAAATGGTGGTTTATTAAATAAAGCATGGGGACAGGACCCGTGGGCAGATAGAACTGCTGCCCTGGGTTATGAGGGATGGCAGGTTATGTACCTTGCAGTTGGGGGGAAGGTGAGGGGAAGGGAGGTTTCAACTGAGCTTTCATATGCTAAAGGAGGCCTACAGGGTGCTGGGACACCCAGGCCTTCCCCTTGAGGCTTGATCAATGTTGTCTTTAGGCCAGCCATTAACATTAAGATAGTTGGGAGATTCTTGGTGGGGTGTCACAATCCTGCTATCAATCATCTTTGTTAGTGAGATTTAGGTTTAGAAGAGATTTAACTTTATTTAGAGCTTGAGGAACTGAGTTATTTGCCTCTGGAAATTCGTGCTATTTAAGGTAACTTCTTTGTAGATCTCTAGGACATTTGTAAACCAAGGGAGACTCCTGTCTTGCAGGATTGTGATCTCTGCAAGTTAACGATTTCTTGTTTATGGCAGTCAGGGGTGCCTGAGGAATGCTACACATATTACCGAGGGGGAGCGGCTGGAGAGGGGGTGCCAGGTGCCAGCTTTTGCTTTGTCTTCAGCCAGCCTCCTGCTCCCTCATCACTCTGAGTCCTCCTAGGCCCCCAAACACCTGATAATCAGTACACCCTACCTTCAATGATTTATGTAATAACACCTACTGTTCACCTTTCACCCACCTTTTTGATGGGACCCTACACTGGATTCCTGAAGCAACACATAACCTGAACCACTTTCCAATTTAAACTCCTAATCCCAAGCGATGGACAGACTTACCCTTCTTTCCTTTCCTGATCCCCAGTCAGTCAGGGTGCTATATTCTGTCACTTGTGTTATTCAATAAACTCTGCTTTTACTTTCCCCTGGCTCCTGTTTGATTTCTATCTTGCACAAAGCCAAGGACCCTCTTGTCTCATCCTATGGGACCTCCTCTGAATCCTCATACTAGCCTGCTTATGTCAAAAGTACTATCTCCCCAAGGAGTTGTACAGGAAGCTTTTATTCTGTATTTTGGAGATGGAGGCAAGGAGTATGCATAGGAACTCGAGTTCAATTGAGCATGTCTAGCATGTCAACATGTTAATGCATACATCCTATGTTCAAAAAATGGTGCAAATCTCTGCCCATAGGAAGAGATCTTGGTACTATGACGAACTAAAGGTGACGTTAGGATAACTCGGGCAGGCTTATTCACAGTTCCTCAGCTCCAACCCCAGTTCAAAATGGCTCACTTAGGGTCCATCAGGCTAGAAACACACAGCAGGAGGTTATGAAGTGAAACACCTAGCTGAGCATATCCTTGGTTGGAACAGATGTTTCTGAAAAACAAAACATATTCCTTCCTTGCTTTTTTCTCTTCCCCTCACTCCTGCTGATGGGTTGCATCCTAACTAATAAGAGGAGGAAGTCAATCTTATTATCTTCAATTCCTTTGTTCTTTCTCCACTGGTACACAGTCACCTTTTGCATGTGTGATTCTAACTTCAAGACTTCTCACATGCCCAACTGAATTTTCCTGTAAAATCTAGCACCTAAATTAATTACTTGATTAATGTGATTAGTGTTTCTATAATATTTTATGGAATCCTTTTAATTCTATAAGTTCTTATATCCTTTGCCATATATTATCCAAGGCATTTGTTTTTAATCGAAGTTTCTCTCACAGGTTTCTCTGATGTCAATTCTACCAAAATCTGTCCCTTCATTAAGCTAAATTGTTCTCTTTATCTCTGCAAGTCAGATCTGAGGAGCAGCTTGTCATTGAAGTGGGACACATTACAATCATTACAATTCCTTACCTACTGACAAGCCCTTGAAACAGTCAGAGTGGCTCTCCCCTGGGGACTCAACTGCCCTCACCTTGAGGTTTTGCTAAGGACAATCTTAGCCTGATGGACTCCCTACTCCAACAGGTCCAACCAGGATCCTGTAAGTCTACTTTAGGAAATTTTCTCTCTAAACCGCCAAGATAGTGTCGACAATCATTCCCAAGCATATGGCCCACTGATACACATCTAAAGGGTCTCACAAGAAGATTTTATTACTGGTAATCAATAACCTTTTCCTCAGACAATAGCTAGCCCCTCAAGGTCCTGGAGACCTAGCTTCCAAAATTTCTTAGAGACTTACATCATCCCTAATCCCCTTTGTCCTCACCCAGCGCCGAGTCCATACCTACTTTGCCTTTAAAAAAACTGACTGTAATCTGGTTCGGCATCCAAGTCCCTACTCCGCTGTGCCGGGTATACTTGGGCCCAAGCTTAAGCTTGTCAAATAAACCCTCATGTGATTGCATCGGTGCTTGGCTCCTTGGTGGTCTCTTGGACGTGAAAACTCAGGCATAATAGTCATCTTCAGCTGCAGAAACAGAACTTTCTGCACGATCCCTGACTAAACATTTCTGGCAAGTGCCCACACAGTTTGACTGTCCCTTTAATTCTGCTGTTATCAGAGGCTGGGACCTGTCCAATCAGATCATGCTCTGCACACTGTCAGCCGGTGATCCTCATCTCAAGGCCATTTAAATATTTTCAGTTTACTGAGAGATTCAGTAAAGCATTAATGACATAGCCCATTTTAAATTATTCTTCTCACTTATTTTATTTACCTGTCCACTCAATTCTAGAGATAGTGAAACCAAAATTAAGTATTTTGATGTTCTTTGTAAACATTAAAATCCTATATCAAAATAATAGTATCTCTATTATAATTACATTTTATATTTACATTAACATATTATGTAATACATACTCTTATATGTTGTTATTTTTTAATATGCTATTACTACTAATAATAATATTGTTATTGTTGTTATACTTCTTCAAGTATGATCACATCTTCCAGAGCCAGGGATTGACCACAAATAGGTTGGTTCTATTTCAATTGTTTAAAATTTTAAATGAGTGTTTTATTTTAATATTGCTCTCAAATCATCAGTTTTATTTTGACCCCATACCATTTTTTCAAATAGTTTATAACTTCATTTTTTAAACACTTTTTCATAAAGTTTTCCCCACAGTCTGATACTGGTAAATCAGACTAGGGTGAATACATTGGTTGTCATTCCCAGAACCCTACCAAGATGCAGTTTAGAATGAGTGCCTGCTCCCGAATGAAAAGGAGCTCAGGGCATAGAATCCCTTTCTTATTTTGCCTATTAAAGTTGTAGCTTTATCTTTAGGTGCTTATTTTTGGCCTGAAAGCATTCATTAACAGATATGTTGTCTGGAATTTGGGGCCTATCTTCTGTACCAAGCAATTTTAGAGATGCTTTTAAGTATCGGGTTTTTGCGTCAGTTAAAATATCTTTACTTTTAAAGAATAATTTTGTCAGGTGCTTGGGTGGCTCAGTCAGGTAAACATCTGACTCTTGATTTCAGCTCAGGTCATGATCCCGGGTCCTGATCTCAGGGTCATGATCTCAGGATTGTGAGACTGAGCCCCACAACCCACTCCATGCTGGGCATGGAGCTTGCTCAAGATTCTTTCTTTCTTCCTCTCCCTCTGTCCTTCCCCTTGCTCTCTCTCTCTCTCTAAAAACTACAAATAAAAATAAAATAAAATACTCATTTTGTGTTAAATGAAGACTTAGAATACTTATTTTTCAGTTCTTCATTCCTATTTCTTCATTATTAAGCATATGCAAATGGATATTAATTCTTTATTAACCATGGCAACAAATAGAGATTGATTAAATTACATACAAAAAAAAATTGAACAGGCTTATAATTTGAATGTAATTGCTTACAGAAGAAACATTTCTTAGAATAACCTAAATGGTTTACTTGGAGATCTGCGATATGTATTTTTAAAGCTGAATATTTTAGCCAAGAGCATACACACACAAAAAATATGTTCTCTCCTTGAAATGCATCTGCCAGAACGCAGCAGGCATCAGGAACAGGACTCCTGGTGATATTGCTCAAAGGACTGAATTGCCCTAAGGTGCAGACAACCAAATCCAGCTCAGAAGTTTGGGGCTCAATCCCAGAGTTTATTAAAAAAGCAAAGGGAATAAAAGTTCCCTAAAGATCACACACTAGCTCTGCCTTAAAACTGTGATTTTAATTCCGTGGTGCTGAAACTGTGTCAAACAGCCTATAGCAAAATATGTTCTATGTGCTGCAAAATGATGCAAGATAAACACTTACTGTGTTTTGAGAACTAACTCATTAGTAGGGAAAATGCCATACTATACACACCCTAAGGATATTTGAGTGTTCACATAGGCACATAAATGTGGATGAGAAGTGTCATTCATAGACGATGGTAGCTGTATGCTTTTTTAACTATTGAATTTCTATTAAGTTGACTAAGGGCTTTATGAGATCTATTGGTTCAGGAGAGCACCTAGATAAAACTAATTATAAAAATGGTCATGATTTAATTTTGAATAATACTCTTTCATTCAAAATATTTGCACTTTCTCATTTGAGACGCAAACCTCTATAAAATAGGCAATAACATTATTAGTCTATTTTTACAGGGAGGAAAATTAAGGTTAGCACAGGCTCAGTTTTCCAGGAGTCTGACATGAATATTTGTGTGAACAGCATTTATTAGGAAGCACACCTGTGATCAATATCTGTGGAAAGGAGAAAAAAAGCAAGATAGGCAGAGGGAGAAGTTGAGTGGCATGTAGCCCTAGTGAAGACCTCAGTAGACATCATAGAGTGTTGTGGATCTGGCATGACCCTTCAGAGGTCAGATCTGGCCAAGGGCATGAGGCTTCATCTCCTCAGCATGAAGACTCCCAAAGAGGATGGCAACAGAAGACAGTTGTGTGGTAGCATTCTTAGCAACTAGAGAATAAGTTCTTTATTCTTGAAGGACTATCTGGGTGGCACAATATCACCAATACAACCTATTGATAAGACCAAGATGACTTCATTGCTTACTGTGATAAGAGAGAACATAACTTCAACAGTACTTTGGCAGTGCCTTAGAGAGAGAAAGGAAAGGTCGTGTTTGGTTTTAGGTGTGTTTTCCAAATGCAGAGACTTGATTTGGATTGGGTAAGTATTATAATATGGTAGTTTAAGATTGGTGAAAAGAGAAGAGTGCAGATTTTGAGGCAAGGGGTTCGAATAATCTGTCAGTAAATATTATCTATTGAAGAGCTCCCAGAATTTAGGGGAAGTTCCCAAGATAAACAACTGAGTTGTTTGCTTCGGCAAGAGTCTCCTGGAATTAGAGTAAAGTCACATTAATGTAGACAGAAACCTGTGTTTGGGGGAAGATGATTTCTTTCTCCCAACTGGAGAGCTATCACCTGGGGACCTTTCTTTCAGTAAGAATTGTCATTTAACAAGATCTAGAGAATGAGGAGGATTCTTCTAGGTTACATATGTTGAGGGTCCAGAGGTGGGTGCTCCAAACATAGGACCTGCTGTTGTGGGAAAATAGACGAGGGCCTGAAAGAAGGCCGGCATGCCAGTGTTGCAGAGAGCTGGGGAGAGAATAGAATGAAATCAAGCAGTGCAAATTGGAGTAATCAGACTACGGAGAATCTTGAAGTCTAACTGGAATCTGGAATCCACGTTAAGGATTTTGACTTTATTGTAAAAGTCACTAGAGGATTTTAAATGGGGTTGGGAAAAGAGAATGGGGAAGAAGAACTTATATGGTATCTAATTGAGGTTTAGAGTTAAGTTTAAATAACTAAACGTCTGTATGAAAATACTCACCAGTGTCCAAAGACAGAACAGTTATTCACTGTAACAGAACTTATAAACTTTAATCTACTTTGTCAATCATAAATACAAATAAAGGGCAAAGAGAAACAAGTAAGCAAAAGAAAGTTGCTACACTTTCTCTATTGAATTTGTATTCAGTTTATTTTCAGCTACTTTTAAAGGGCCAATTAATAACTATTGATAAAGAACTCTACCTGACTTTATTTTTCTAGAATTTAGAAGAGCCCTCCTTAAGAAAAGCTCTGTTATAGAAGAGTAGGAGGAGATAGCAATTTTCAGTTGTTTATAAGGCTGTCATGTGAAAGAGTCAATGGACTTATTTGGTTTATTTCTAGAATATGGATGTAAGTTTTATAAGTGAAATTTACTGACTAGCAAAGTAAATTCAGAATGATGCATGGTTTTTAAGCAGTTAGACCTATTTAACTGTGAAGTTTCCAGTCTTTAGAAATAGTCTAGCAGAAGGTACAATTTCATCTCAATTTTCAAAAGGAATTTCAAGTCAAGATTCTGATCTTTTTCTTTAAGCAAAACTCCATTTATGTTGCTGCTTGGTCCAAAGCAAGTCATCCCCCCACCCCCATCATCTTTCTCTAGGGACTCTTACCTCTGAATTCTGAGTATCACTTTCAACTGGAAGCCTGTGATAATGTAACATTTTTTACTCCTTTGCAGCTAATGTCTCAAAGTGAATATCCAACCACCTTTCTTTTGGAAGAAGTAAAATGAGTTACTATGAAAATTAAACTTGAAAAAAATCATCAAATTAAGTTAAGGGGTGTTGGAAAATTGAAAATTAACTGAGTTTTTGACATATGGTGGTTGAGTTTGAGACAAACAAGAATATTGTTACTACCCCCCTTTTTAATGCAATCCAGTTGCTTACATTATATTAATTTTGTTGTCCTTCTCTCTCACCCATATATGGGACTTGACATAGTCAAAGTAGGCTAAATATCAGAGATTAGACACATATACTCAGAAAGTCTAATGGTAAACTTGACTGAATTAGTTATAGATTTAAATAAGTTCAAACTGTAATGTTTGTGAACTCTCAGTTCAGTCCCTGGCTCTAGACAATGTCTAAGGTAAACGAGCAAATTATTTGACCTTTATAAGTCTCAGTCTTTTGATTAGTAGAACTGAGCATAATAATATTACTCAATGCATGGGGATTTTGTGAGATTAAATAAGATAATTCATATATCAGCATAGCACTTGATAAATAAGAAAACCCAACACATTTTCTGTATCAATATTACTATAAAATAAAATATCCTGTTTTATTGCTCCAATTTAGCCAGCAATTAAAATAATTTCCTTGCTTAGAATATCATTTTACTAGGGGTTGCCTGGGTGGCTCAGTAGGTCAAGCATTTAGCTTAACCTGAGATTGAGTCCCACTTCAGGCTCTGAGGTTTGTGGAGCCTGCTTAAGATTCTCTCTCATTCTCCCTCTTCCCCCTACCCCCAGAAAATCATAATCAAATGAGTTTGAGAGATGTGTGTTTAAGGTTTTCCTACTATTTTGGCAACACTTTAATACCCTTTAACATACTTATTTGCAATGTCATCATTTATAAGTGGCATAATATACTACTATTAATAATGTTAATTATGTGTATTTAATTTCAAATTTTTGAATATTTAGTGACCATTAGTATTAAGGAACCACTCTTTGGGGAAAGCTATAAAAAATTATGATGTAAAAAATGAAAAAAAAGATAATTATATGTTACATTATAATTTCTCAAATCTACACAGAATAAAATTATATCCCTAAATTTCATGTAGGAGTTTCACAAGATAACTCTCAAATGAACACCTACATATGAACTTCTATATCAACACTTATGTGGCAATTAAAAATTAAACATGATAACAATTCTCTATGCAACCTTTCTTAAAGCATGGGGATCTGCTTATGTATGCAGACAGGTATTCTAATATTGATTTGATTTTTTAGAGGATTACTAATTAACATAAAAAGGCATAGGGATTGTCTTTGCAAACCACTACAAGATACAATTTAATTTTTTTTTAAAGATTATATTTATTTATTTGACAGACAGAGATCACAAGTAGGCAGAGAGAGAGAGGAAGGGAAGCAGGCTCCCTGCCAAGCAAAGAGCCCGATGTGGGACTCGATCCCAGGACGCTGATATCATGACCTGAGCCAAAGGCAGAGGCTTTAACCCACTGAGCCACCCAGGTGCCCCCAAGATACAATTTAAATTAGCAATTTAATGTAATTGGTTTTATAGAATTATATAATTGTAGAATTACTTGACAGAATAACATCTGCTAAAATAAGTGTAATTTTCATTTAAATCTTCTAGGAATAATAAAAAAAGCCAGATGGAATATTCCCTGTTCTTTAACAATGTCCATGTTAGCATCAGAGCCAGTGGGTTAATATCTCGAAAATAGATTTCATTACTTGTCTCTTCTTGAATTAATGGAAGAATCTTGATGCTACTAAAGTAATTTTACATTCATACAACCTCTTCAACACCTACTCCCAAAACTGGCTTCTTTTGTGTCATTTAATCCAGATTTTGTTCATCTTACTATGTAAAGGGGAAAATTAATAATTTCATCTGATCTTTGATTTTTATGTATATCTCTAGTGACACAGCAGGAGCAGAAATGGCTCAGAATCATTTGTCAATCAAAAAAAAACTACCCATATGACCTCCAAAACTTAGCTTTATAGCAAAGATGAGACACTGAAAAATGAAACTCATATGGAAGCATTGAGAAATCAGTTGGGGGTAAAGCACAGGTGGCATTATTTATTTAAATTTAGAGCAACACTTACAAATAGAAGTACTAATTCAGAAAAGAAACAAAGCATTATTCTGGGAGCTGGGAAGACAATAACAGCTAGTTTGTTATTATTTATTTACAGAAGTGTAAAGAAGATTGGTTGATATTTGTCCATAATCTATAGTCATCATAAGATTAATTTTTGAATCTCGACCATTCTGTTTTGAGATGAACTGTGGATTTTTTCCCCTTCATCAAGGATCATTTAAAAGGCATGTTTTACAAACATTTGTGTTCTGAGACTAAATCAGTACCTGTGTAGGCAACTTACAACCTTGAATCTTTATATAGCTTTCCTTCAAAATGGGTGTGTGTGTGTGTGTGTGTGTGTGTGTGTATTTACCACAGTGCTGCCAAAGTCATGCCATTTGTATATATCTGTATTAGATATAGTTTTTCTCTTCGCTGCAAAATAAAATAATTAATGCAAAAAAGACAATTTCTTAAACATCAATTTGACGTAGCCATAGACTCCCATGCAGTTGTAAAAAATAAAACAGACAATAATACCCATGCACTTTCTTCCCAGCTTTCTCCAGAGGTAACATCTTATGAAATAGCACAGTATCACCATCAGTATATTCATGTTGTTACAGAGTAGTTCCATTACTAAAAGTGTCTCTCTCTCTCTTTTTTTTTTAAGATTTTATTTATTTATTTGACAGAGAGATCACAAGCAGGCAGAGAGGCAGGCAGAGAGAGAGAGAGGGGAAAGCAGGCTCCCTGTTGAGCAGAGAGCCCGATGCGGGGCTCGATCCCAGGACCCCAGGATCATGACCTGAGCTGAAGGCAGAGGCTTTAAACCACCGAGCCACCCAGGCACCCCTAAAAGTGTCTCTTTTATAGTCACACCTGTCTTCTTCCTCTCTCTTCCATCCTCTAACCATTCCCAACCACTGACCTGTTTTCTATTTTAAAATTTTATTATTCATTTCAAGAATGTTATATAAATGGACTCATACAACATACAACATTTGGGAATTGACTGTTCACTCAGCATAATACCCTGGAAATTCATCCAAGCTGTTGCAGGTATCAATAGTTTATTCCTTGTTATTGCTGAGTACTATCCCATGGTATGGATCTGCCATGGTTTGTTAGCCCGTCACCTGTTGTAGGACAACCAGGTTATTTTCAGTTTGGTGTTGTTAAGAAACAAGCTGTTGTAACCATTCATCTGTAAAAATAAGCTTGCTTTCTTCCTCAAAAAGATGTCTAAGAATGCAAGCAATTTGCATGATAGTTGCCTGTTTAGTTTTATAAGAAATCAAAATCTTTTCCAGAGTGACTGTACTGTTTTACATTTCCATAAGCCATATGACTGATTCACTTTCTCTGCAACATCTCTGGCATTTGGTATTATCATTATTTTTTATTTTACTCATTCTGATAAATGTGTCGTCATGTTTCATTATAGTTGTAATTTGCATTTCCATGATAGCTAATGAGGTTAAACATTTTTTCATGTGCTTATTTACTATCATTATATCCTCTTCAGTGAAATGTTTATTCATGCTGCTCTCCATTTTGTATTATTTTAGTTGGTGTTTACAGTTCTTATATATTCTAAATACGGTTTTTTGTTGAATTCACAGTTTAAAGATAATTTCTTCCAGTTTGTAATTTGTCTTTTCATCCTTTTCATTTGGGCTTTCCTGAGAAAAGTTCTTAATTTTGATGATGTCAAATTTATCAGTTTTGCTTTGATGAATCGTGAATTTTGGAATCAAATCTAAGAACATTTTGCCTAGCTTAAGATTCTAAGAAATTTCTTCTATGTGTTTTTGTAAAATTTTTTAGTTTTGTATTTTATGGTTAAACCTATGATCCTTTTGGGGGGGTCATTATTATTTATATGTATATACAACCTTTGAAGAACCACTTGCTCCAGCACCATACGCAATGTCAGAAAGGCTATACCTCATTCATTAATTGTTTTTGCCCTTCTGTCAATTAGTTGGAAAAATTCATGTGA